>NC_058408.1:58672117-58908695 GCF_002201575.2 Neomonachus schauinslandi
CACACACACACACACACACACACACACACACACACACACACACACACCTTTTGTATCTGGTGGGGCTTTGTTATAATTTTATCTTACATAAATCATCTTATATAGATACATCTTACAAAATCACAAGTCAAAACTACAGCATTTTGTGATACAGAGAATTCCCATGTTCGCCCCAGTCCCCACTTCTCCTCCTGTTTAGGAAACCATTTATATTAATTTGTTGCTTATCCTTATCCATCTCTTCTTACAACTATATAAATTCTTATTTCTCCCCTTCTCTTTCACAAAAGATAGCATACCATCTATACTGTTCCGTACCTTGCTTTTTTTCACTTACCTGTATCATCCCTATCAGGACATGGAGATTTTACTCATCTTTTTTACAGCTGTGTGTACTTCATCATGTGTGTGAACTGTGGTTTACTCAACCAGTCCTCTTCTCTTTCTGGACAAGCCATTTGCAAAGTTCCCTGCTACTCACAAAGCACAATGAGCAACCTTCTACCTGTGTCATTTCACATCCCACACACCTTTGTGAATGGCGGCTGGATAGAACTGCTTCCTGACTGCTGCCTGAGGCTATGGCTTTTTAGGATGTTGAGAATTAGCCGAATAGGAAGACCAAGACACAACCTGGCAACCAGGAAGTAAACAGATCTGCTCTCTGGATTTCTCTAATGTTGCAGGCGCCCCTAACCACCATCAGAAGACCCAGGTGTGGACTAGAGACCTGGCAGGTAGGGTATGGTAACCACAAAACAATTAAACAGCAAAAGAGAGAGGGAAAGAGACTTCCTAACAATATGTACATATGTATGTGTACAGATATATATATTTCTTTTTTTTTAAAGATTTTATTTATTTATTTGAGAGAGAGAATGAGAGAGAGAGAGCATGAGAGGGGGGAGGGTCAGAGGGAGAAGCAGACTCCCTGCCGAGCAGGGAGCCCGATGCGGGACTCGATCCTGGGACTCCAGGATCATGACCTGAGCCAAAGGCAGTCGCTTAACCAACTGAGCCACCCAGACGCCCCAGATATATATATTTCAAAAGCAAAATACAGGGGCGCCTGGGTAGCTCAGTCGTTAAGCATCTGCCTTCGGCTCAGGTCATAATCCCAGCATCCTGGGATGAGCCCCGCATCGGGCTCCCTGCTCAGCGGGAAGCCTGCTTCTCCCTCTCCCACTCCCCCTGCTTGTGTTCCCTCTCTCGCTGTGTCTCTCTCTGTCAAATAAATAAATAAAATCTTAAAAAAAAAAAAAAGCAAAATACATGTGTGTATGCATTAATATATATTACATATAAAATTGGGTCTGTATCTCAGACCTTGACCAGAATCAACTCTGAATGGTTCAAAGACTTAAGTGTAAAAAATAAAAATAAAAATTCTAGAAGAAAATATGAATGAAGTCTTTTATAAGAAAGCTATTTAGCAATATTGTTAACACAAAAACTGGAATTCAAGGCAAAAGGAATAAATACACGTGATAAGAGAAGGCTAATCCATCAAGAAGCTATAACAATTACGAATTTGTATGCAACTAGTGACCTACCTTGAAATATATAAAATAAAAACTAAATGACAAAGACTGACAAGATCATAAGCATAGAAGATTTTAATACAAAAGGAGTTTCTCCCTATTACTACTTAACCAGAAATGTAAAGTAACTATGATGCCCATTCCCCTCTCACTACAATCAAGTGATTTGGACCCTTCAGACTGAGCCCAAACTGCATACCATTCATGTTTAGCTGTGTCTGGACATATCTAGCAGAGTGAGATGGATCAGCAGACACCTGTTTGCTCAAAGGTCTAAGGAAATGTCTGGGAGAAAAACTATCCTCAATGACTCTGGTACTGATGGCTTGACCATACATCCAAGTCCATCTTGGTCTTTCAAGGGGAAAGGCAACAAGATTTGGTTAAACTTCTGGCTTCAGACTCCCATGAGCACTCATCTGCAGATTCCTGTGGAGAGGTAGCTCTGGAAGCAGAGGGGATATTAAATATACTTACCACACAGTTTGGTTCAAGCACTGACCGAACGGAACAGACAAGCAACCCATCAGAGCAGATACCAGCCGTGCCCCATGCCTTACTAGGGCATACCTAATGAATTTCAGCCTTTCCTATAAAGACGATTTTATGACACTTTCTATAGGACGTTGAGACACAAGGAGCTCTGATACTCCTCTGATCAAGTTTAATGCAGGGGAGAGTGAGAACTCTGCCCAACTCTGGCAAATCAAAAACCGCAGTGTGGAAATGGACTAGCAGGCACCAACCAAAAACAATAGCAGTGCTTGGAGAGGGAAGCTTAAGTAAACGAAAGGGTATAAAATGGGGGATGCCATGGGTAACTGATCAGACGTATTTTTTAAAAGATTTTATTTATTTATTTATTTGAAAGAGAGGGAGAGACCACAAGCAGGGGGAGAGGTGGAGGGACAGGCAGACTCCCCTCTGAGCAGGGAGCCTGGTGCAGGGCTCCATCCCAGGACCTTGGGATCATGACCTGAGCCAAAACCAAGAGTCAGATGCTTAACCAACTGAGCCACCCAAGCGCCCCCAATAAGATGTATTAAAGGAGAAAATATAGTGAGCAGGTGAGTGAGTTCTGGCATCAGCTAGATCTGAGATCCATCCCCTTCTGCCTCTCCCCTCACCATTTGACCGCAGGCAAGAGACTTGAATGCCCTGGGGGTCACAGTGCTCTCTCAGGACTGCTGTCACTGCAGGTGTAGTAGGAAGGGGGACGTACCCACAAGGCTCCCAGAAATCCCCTCGGAGATCAGACCCGCATGGCTTGGCAGGGTAAGGCCCCTGACATGACAGCCACACACGATGCTCAGCATCTTGAGCATAAGCAGGAATAGGGAGAGAGCAAACGGGGATTTTTTTTTTTTTGAGCTATTTCTCTTTTATTTTACTTCAGTTCCATAGATATCATCTCCAGAGATAAAAACTACAATTCCTTCCCTCGAGAAAATTTTAGGTTATAGAGCATCCACCAGTGTGGGTTAAGTACACACTTTGCAGTATGCGTAGTCAAAGTAGATACATCTGACTCCTAACTCAAACAAGAATTGGGGGCAGGGAGTCCTTTGGAACCAGTGGGAGGGGACAACCACTAGCTTCCTGGCTGGGCAGCTGGAGGCCCTTACAAAGATAATCCATACAAGAGGGGAGCTGGGATTGGAGGTGAGGACCAGTAAGTACACCAATGGTGTAAGACAAGTTTCCCAACAGAGGGGATGTAGGGTGGAGGAAAGTGCTAAATGTACACTACCTCATTCAAATATTATCCATCCTTGTGAAGGAAAGATCATTTCCACTGCATGATGCTCAGAGGGACTAAGGTTGAGAGAAATCTAGAAACTTGCCCAAAGTCACACAGGCATGGAGACTTGAACCCAGGACCACCTTACATCAGCTTGTCTTATTAAGCCAGGCTGCCCCAACTCAGAAGAGAGAAAAACCTAGTATTTCTCATTGCCAGATAGTTCTGATTGCTATTTACTTTCTCATCTATTTCATATTATGATAATGTTTTCCTGGAATTGGATGATATAATACTAGAAATTGAAGATGTTTATTCGCTACAAAGATTACATATGCAGGCTTCCTGTCATAATCAAGGGAAGTTGCTCACATCATTTATGATTTCCAGTCTTCTCTGTATATGATAATGCCTATTTTAAAAAATCTGTTTTTACTAAGCCTGCTGATCTTCAAAAGAAAAACAGGCAGAGGCAGGACAGTGATATACCCTTTTGATATTTATCAAGTCTGGAGTCTATCTTAAATTAGTTTGCTGGGAAGCATTGCATGTGATGAATGGTATAGTATTTAAATGATGCTGTGGATGTTCTCCCTTGTAATAAAGCAAATTACTCTAACAAAACTATTTTGCTTCATTTCTTCATACAAAATTCATGTTTGAATTTCATCTAGGCCCTAAAATTTTAAATTTCCATAACAAGTTTTATGCATTATTAAATTTTATACACCACTGCATTATGTTTTTGAAAGTGATTGTACAATCTAATTAATTCCGAATATTAACTCAATTTCCATAAAATGAATAGGATAATGTTGCTCAGGGTAAGATGGTGGGCTACCATCATCTCTTACCATCTCCCCAGGATCTCAATTATATGTACACTAAAACCACTTCCCTTATCCGGTAACTTCAATTTGGGGCAATACAAACAAGACCAAAAGTTAAATCAAAATGCCTCCAAATAGACAAAATGACTATCTTAACTTGCACGTCATTCTTAGGCAAACCTTTCCGACCCTGTGTCAGAATGCAATTTTTTTTTTTTTGCTTTTTTAAGAGACAATGTTTATAAGAGTCATGTGACTTCTAGATCCAAAGTAGATTAAATATCAAATTAAAAGAATGATGAGTTTAAAGTAGATTCCTAGACACTGTCTCCTCAAGAGAAGCAAGAAGTATCTATTGACAGCCGATAACCACGCAAGAGGGAAAAACTAACAGAGTGGACACAGGAACTCAGAAAGTAGAGCAGACCAAGCCCGATTTATCTTAGGAGAGCAGAGCCCTACATATGTCAGAGCCCAAGGGCCTTGCCATACCATGGCACAAAAAGTCATCATGATGACTTGGAGATACAAGGGAAGGGTTAAATTCATCCTTTTTCTCCTTAAGAAAATACCGAAGTGTAGTATGTTTTGGCAGTCTTTCCATCAGAAAGATTAAAATGGTATAATCTTAGGGGGCTATTCCAATTGTTTGGAAAATTGACTTACTTGGAATATCACATTTCCTATAACATAAAATAAGTGAAGGTCCTACTATATAATATAAATTAAATCCTCTTTCCTCTGTTTAAATAATAGATAAACCAGGGGCGCCTGGGTGGCTCAGTTGGTTGAGTGTCTGACTTGGCTGGGGGCAAGATCCCGGGGGTCCTGGGATCAAGTCGTGCTCCTCGGGGAGTCTGCTTCTCCCTCTGCCTCTACCCCTCCCCCACTTTTGCACACACACTCTCTCTCTCTCCTCTCAAATAAATAAATACAAATCTTAAAAAAAAAACAACATGCAAACCACATTGATATCATACACCCCAGATGTCTCAAGACCCTACTGGCCTGTGGGTACAAATGAAGTCAGATTATCATTGATTATCCCAAAATTCCTGTTTGCAGCACCACGCCCATCACTGCAGAACATCAGCACACCCCATGGAAGTTGTCCTTCCATGTTCCTCTCTGGACAGAGCCACCCTGCCGTCCCTGCTGGCAGAAAGTGTCCTCCCTGGGCTGTCACAGGTGCTGGGTATTTGGCTCATGTGGAGAGAGGGCATCTCACTCCACCACTGTTTTACAATCTTGTGCCTCAAATCCCATGAAGTACCGTAAGAAAACTGTTCCTTCGGTTTTGGGTTATCCTTTCTCTCCCTTGAGGTCAGCCTGGGGAACAGGCACCATTCTTAACTCCTTTTGCCCTGTCTTCTTTAGGTATTTACCCCAACCCTCCCTTTCAAAATCCTCTCTCCAACATGCATAGCTAACACAGATTCCTGGGGCTGCCAGCTATGGGTTCAACAGCTCCACTCAACTAGAAGCTGGGCCTGGGGCTCGGGTAAAGTGTCATGCCCCATAATGTGTTTGGAGTCCTTAAATTCTTTTCTTTTTTTAAAGTTTATTTATTTGAGAGAGAGTGTGCGGTGTGTGTGCGTGCGCATGATGGGGGAAGGGGCAAAGGGAGAGGGAGAAAGAATCTTCAAGCAGACTCCCTGCTGAGCATAGAGCCCACCTGAGGGGCTTGATCCAGGACCCTGAGATCATGACCTGAGCTGAAATCAAGAGTCTGCTGCCCAACCGACTGAGCCACCCAGGTACTCCTGAAATTCTTAAAAAGGAAGAAGAAGAAGCCATTATATCGAGTTCTAACCTTTTTTTTTTTTTTTTGTAATCATGGAAACTCTCCCTTAAAACCCAATCTTAACTCAGAAACTCAGCTCCCTTGCCCCCCCCCAGCCCCCGTCCCCCTGTCCCGGGACCTGCTACATTTCACAGCCCGGACAGTGGCATCTTTAGGCTGAAGACAGTATCAGTAAAATCTGACTATGCCTCTTCCCCCATGATTATCTCATGCCCTAATTGGATGCTGAATTCATCCCTCACTATATCACTATTCATCACCTCACTAAAATATTTTTTAATCACTACTAAAAAAATAAAGTGTTGCATTCTTCTCTAAAAGAGCATGTCCTTGGGCTCTGGCCAGCCCCCATTTTATCTCCACCTAACAGGACTCAGTGCTAGTGCAGGAGCGCATGCAACACAGAACAAAGACTCTTGGACATGGTTCTGCGAGGGCAGCTATACAGCTGACATGCTCCCTGCAGGCATGAGAAGCTTGCTGTACATGTGGAGAAGCCACCCTGTGCAAGGACCTCTTTCTAAAAACCCCTACGTTGACTTCTTTTGTTTCAGGACTTGACAAAGACAACCAAATGGATTAACTGAGAATCACAAAACTCTCATCATGGCATGAACAGTATAGTTCTCTAAACAACTTTAAAAAACATAGATACTGATTAAAAATAATGTTCAATAATTACTATAAAATAGTTTTATTGTTAACTCTTTGGTCATTCCTCATGATGGGACTAAAAGGAGAATCTTTATCCTGAATCTGCCTGGGTCCTCCTTACAGTCTGAAGGGCCCACGTTTGATCCCTTGGAGAACATGCAGTAGTTTCTCACGGTGGTGTTAATTTGCGTCTCCCCCATGACTTACAGGGCTGAGTAACTTCTAGTATGTTTGTTAGCTATTTTGTGAAATGCCTTTCCAAGGTTTTTGCTCATTTTAGTATTGTATTGTCTTACCGATTTGTAGGATTGCAGGATATACTGACCCTCTGTTGGCTAGAGGTATCATAAATATCTCCTCCCATCCTGATGTTTGCCTTTTCACTCTCTCAGTGATATATTTTGATGAACAGAAGTTCTTGGGTCTAGTGCAGTCCACTTTGTCAATCTTTTCACTTATGGATTAGTTACGGTGACCAACCATTCCAGTATGTCTGGAACGAATGGGTTGCCCAGACATGAGATGTCAATGCTAAAAGGAGGATAGTCCCAGGTAAACCACATGGTTGGTCACCCGAGGCTAGGTGGTTCTTGTTGTTTGGGGGGACAGGTCCTGTCATGTCACAAATAGATTTTCCAATGTTATCTTCCAGAAGCTTTATGGTTCTATCTTTCACATTTACATCAAATATCCATGTGCAATTTACTTTTTGTGTGTGGTGTGAGGTAGAAGCCAACGTTTATTTTTTTCCCCTTATGGATAGATACCAACCACTCAGCACTGTTTATGGAAATGATCAACTTTTCTCCATTGCTTTGCAGTGTTGACTTTGTCGTAAGTCACATATCATGAATCAGTTGAGCAGCTTGGTTTCTGGACTTCATTGTGTTCCATTCATCTATTTAGCTCTCTCTGTGCCATTTTATTTATTTAGCTTTGTAATAAGTCATGATATCTAATAGCATAAAAGTACCCTGACTTTCTTCTTTTTCTTTAAGATTGAATTGGCTGTTCTTGGTCGTTTGCATTTCCATATACATTCTAGAACCAGATTGTTGATTTCCTGAAAAAAATGTGTTGGGATTTTGATTGAGGGATTTTGATTAAATCTCTAGATTACTTTTGGGAGATATGACGTCTTTAGGAATCTCAATATTCCAGTTCATGAACATGTTATATATATAAGTATAACTGTATATATTTAGGTCTTTTATTTCTCTCCTCAATGTTTGGTAACTTTCCTGAATAAACTTTTTAAAAAAATTTTTATAAGATTTTATTTATTTATTTGAGATAGAGCGAGAGCAAGCAAGAGAGAGCAAGCACAAGTGGAGGGGAGAGGGGCAGAGGGAGAGAGAGAAGCAGGCTCTCCACTGAGCAGGGAGCCCAATGCGGTGCTCGATCCCAGGACCCTGAGATCATGACCTGAGCCGAAAGCAGACGCTTAACCAACTGAGCCACCCATATAAACTTTTAAATAAACATATTCAGGGGCCCCATTTTAAACCTAATGAATTAGAACTTCTATGGCCTCGATAGTTTGGTGCATATTCTCCAGATTTGACTCAATGCTTAAACAAATATAAATGGGTATTTTTGTATGCAAAGTTTCTGGTCCTTTGAGATCTAAATATAATTACCTTACTCCCATTTTTGCTAATTGCAATGTCTATCTTTTCACTTCCCTCAATATAATATTGCAGTTTTTGGAAGCAAATGGTCTCATGGTCACTTCTGGCCCTGAGTCCATCTGGCTGACCTCTGGATCTCACTTTTATTCCACTGCCAGGCTTTCCTCTTTTCCCGCCTTCACAACAACCCAAATAATCCATGGGCTCCCTAGTGGAGGTTACTCCCTTTTCTGATTCCCTCTATCATGAATTCAGTATAACTTCACTCTTATACCCTCTAGACTCCACTCTGGCCCATCTCTGTCTGCTCATCCAGACACACTGAGGTGCTCTGAAAAGGCCACCATTCTGAACCTCACATTTTAGCAACAGAGAGTATGAGGATTTAAAATGTCTGTGTTTCTTTTCTTCTTTCTCATCAGTCCTGCTTCCACGAGTCTCTGTAAGCAGAAGGGACTAACAGGAGAAAGCTATTTCCCCATACATAAACAGTGTTTTAGAATTACTCCAACTTGCAAAGGTATGAGGCTTCTCATATACATATATATATACAACACACACACATACATTCACATGTGTATATGCATATATATGTATACATGTATATATGTGTATCCACACATTCACATTTATTTTTAAAGTAGTCTCCATATTGAATTAAGCAATGGTTTTTAAAGTGGTTCTCCTATGATTTTCGGGTATATAATTATGTTATTTGCCATAACAATAATTTTGAAGAGACCACAATTAAAAGAAAAACTATATACTTTTAGGAAAGTGATGAGTACTTTGTGGCTAGAAGGCTGCATGCTACTGGCCTTGCATTTTGATTTAATTTCATAAAAAGATTGAAAAAAGCCTCCACTTTACTGCTTCCTTAGGGGTCTAGATATTCATATTTTTGGCTACAAAGCAGTTTTAATTTTTTCTGAGTTTATACTATTTTTTTAAGGAGAGAAAAAAATAAAGACATTTTCATTTAGGAAAAAAATATGAGAGAGTGGGGGCTGTAAACTTTTTATTTTATGTTTTTACATTGGCTTTTACATGAAAAGATTGCTTACCACTGGTTTAGAATTTGGGGGTTAATTATATTCATTTGTGTTTCAAAAACAAATCACATTTGCCCAAGAAAAGGCTCAAGAATGTCTTTCCTTAATCTTTAGGAAACCCCACATACTGAATAGATACTTCTGGACCTTACGAGTCTTCATCAGTTGCTGATCCACAACAGATCACTGCTTTGGGGAAGATGAAGTCTTGCTACCAAAATGGGCTGCCACAAAAGCAAGATTTGTGAATCAAGCTACTTGAAACAGATTTTTAACTAAATTACATATTAGTCATTTTAGCCAGCTTTATACAGTTTGTGCCCTCAAAAAATTTCCTCCCTATGTAATTAAATGGCTTTGTCTGCAAATATGAAGAAAAGTATGTCTTGATAATAAACTTGGCAAAGGGAAGCAGAAGGATGAGGGATAGTGGAGGCAGAGGAAAAATGCACAGTTTACAGTTTCAACGAAATTCTAATCTTTGAGGTGGAAACAGCAGAAGTGTCCAGATTTTGAGCATTAGAAGCCTTCTATGTGAGGAGGTTGGAACTTGGACACAGATCACTCTGAGAAGGGGCACAGACATCCTTCCAGAGAGATTTGCATGCTTCTCATCTACATGATCAAGCACTGTGCATGTAGAACGTGACTGTGTCAAACCTTTTCGGAGTTAGAAGTACATTATCTGAGTCAGCATCTTTCCCTTATTGAATGACATCCACACATTATTCGCAGCTTTTGAGTTATCATCCCCTTGAAATTTTCTAATTGTTTTAAATAAAAGAACTTGCAACATCTCGTTTGGTAAAAGACGCAAATCTCACAGAGGAAGGGCTTGCGCCCCAGCTCTTACCTTTGTTTGGAAGGAAGATGGTGATCTAAATTTGGGTGCTTATCTCTTGCACTAAAAAAAATATTATCTCCGACTGAAAGTGTTTTCTGACTCTCAAGTTTATCAATCTTTTGCTAAAAAAGAAAGTGAGTAAAAATTCCCGGAGTGCTCATCATAAACCAGCTTTTCAGCTTCAGGAACTAATATTTATAGGGCACAATTTATGAATCACGTTTTTGCTTTTTAATTTACACATGCTAACTCACTTAAACTTGGCAACAACCCTACGAGGAAGTTACAAAGCCCACTTCATAGATGAGGAAATGAGGCTCAGAGAGGCTGAATGACAACCCAGGGCTCACACATTAAAAGGCTTCAAATCCAAGTCAGCATGTCTCCCTGAGAGCTGCTCAGGCAGTCCAAGGCTGTCCTTGCTCTGTATTTTGAAACTGCCTTCATAGTATATGCTCACTTAAAAATGCCAGGAAGAACACAACTGTAGATGGTGTTGGTAAGACACAAACCACCATCAGCGCCCCATATGTTCTGAACACAATCTGCACAAATTTTCTCTAACAACTGCTAATATAATAGTAAGAATAATAATAATAACACCTTAGATTCGGAGTCTGCTTGAGATTCTCTCTCCTTGTCCCTCTGCCCCCCCGCTTGTGCTCTCTCTCTGTCAAATAAATGAATAAATCTTAAAAAAAAAAATTTAGTTTCCTTCAGTCTATATTGTCATTGCTATTAGACGATATTACACGTGGATTCATGTAAATACTCTGAAGTTCAGTTTTCAAATGAACTGGAATTTATTATAAGGCCTTGAGCTCAATAATGTTGAATCTTGAATAAAATCAGATGTTTTCTCCAGCAACATGCCAAAAAAAAAAATTTTTGCCACAACTTCTGACTAGTCATGTAGGAACAGCCTCAGGCACGCAAGTGCTGTGGAGCCTACGTACTGCGGTGGGGCTGACGATGGGCTGGGCTACCTTCGCTGTGTGCTCTTAGACCTAACTGATAACATCTGGAAAGCCAGAGAAGCTCAAGGCCTCTTTCGAAGGCCAAGAACATTCTGATAGTGCCAGGGTAGCATCAACATGGTTCTAAGCTGATGCAGCAGTTAAGTGTGAGCCATCTTCTAATTTAGAGTCTCCTTCTGGTCTGGGACAGAAGCGCATCCAGCTTCTTAAAGAATTTTGCTAGCGGGGCGCCTGGGTGGCTCAGTCGGTTAAGCGACTGACTCTTGGTTTCGGCTCAGGTCATGACCTCAGGGTCGTGAGATCGAGCCCCACGTCGGGCTCCGTGCTCAGCGCAGAGTCCGCTTAAGATTCTCTCCCTCTCCCTCCCCCTCTGCCTCTCCCCCTGCTCACTCACGCTCTCTCTCTCTAAAATAAAGAGATAAATAAAAATCTTTAAAAAAAGGAATTTTACTGGTGCCGTGTTTATGCGACTTAGGATAGAAAGGCAAGAGAAGGTTAGTCACTAGACATCTGCAAGCAGTGACACACAGATGACCTCTGGGAAATAATGACAAAGTCTCCCAGGTGGTCACGGTTTATTCAGAGTAAGAGCAGTACAGGCTGTAAAACCATCGACTGCACTAGGACTTGTGAAGAATAGCTATCCAGCGAAGAGCCTGGACTGTCCCCAGTGAGGTCACCGGTTCCAGTGCCGTGGCCACACACTCTCCTTTGTCAGCAGGGTTATCTCTGAATACAAAAGACAAGGAGGTCCATATTATGTAGTCAGCTGTGGCCATCAAAGGCCAAACAGCTTTTTTCTTCCAGCCAGAGCAACCTGCCTGACGACACAATGCCCAAGACCCAGGGCAGTCGAGTGGCAGAATACCCCACCCCTATACTTAGCCCCAGCCACCTCTGAGAGAGCAGCCGGGGATTTCTTAGAGCTTTACACACTGCCTTTGTGGGCTGTTTCCAAGGTGACAAAGTGTTCTGTCCTTTGCTGTAAATAAAGACAGGAGCAAAGAGATCCAACCCTTTTCCTCCTCCTCTATTGGCTTCTGTCACGTTCAGTTGCATGCTTCTCATGAGGGCGTGTGTGTGTGTGTGTGTGTGTGTGTGTGTGAACGAAAGCCCTGCTCCCCAGAGTTAGGGCTTCCCTGGAGGTGTTGTCTCTTCGTTCGTTCGTTCGTTCGTTCGTTTGTTTGCTTGATGTGCTTGGGGAACTTCGCTGTCGGTCAGGAGCCTGGCAGCTGGCATTCTTGGCCCTCTGATTCTCCCTCCTGCCCCTCACTCCACATTGTTTTCTCATCGGCGGAGAAGTAAATTCAAATGCTGTTGAAGACTGTATCATAGGTTCCCAATTAGTCACTGAACCCCCCCTGTGAAAGGGTATGTTTTCCCAAACCACTGACACAGGCTTAGCACGTGACATGCTTTGACCAAATGCACTCTCAGAGGAAGTGACGTATGCCACGACCGAGCAAAGGTTTTCAAGAGGCATTTCGTGGTTCCGCCACTTTTCTGATCTTTTGCCCCTCTACCTTGAGGACAGTACATCCTGGGCAGGTGCTGTTTCTTCAGATTGCAGAAGGAAGGAGACCCACAGAGCACAGCCACAACCAACTGGAGCTGACACATCCTAAGGGTGACAAAGAACAGCTCTGTGGTTGTGAGCCACTGAGATTTCGGGGAGTGTTTGTTACCACAGCATAACCTCACAAAAGGGACTAATGAAATGCTGGTAAGAGACCGAGGAAGGAAAGCAAATGGGCTAGGTGGGGACTGCCTCAAAGGAAAACTCCCACTCTGCTCTGAGGGGCATGGTAGCGATTCAGCTTCAAGGGATGTTTGCCTTCCAGGAACACAGACCTATTGCTACCAGACTTTCTAATTTTTAAGAGCATACCAAGAATTCCACTGTTGATGTGACTTCTACCAGTCTTTCAATATTTAAACTACATTCAGGCCGAATAATACATATACCACAGCCCCAAATCAGACATCAGACTCCAATTAATAAACTGTTCTATGCTAACCTTGTACTGGAGCAAAACTGGCCTGTTCATTGCTCTCAACACCCCTCCCATACCCTCCTCCCTGCCAGGTCCTCCCCTCCTCCCACCCCTCAATTCCTAATTCCCCTCTTTCAAGGCCTTTGTCAAGTTCTCCTTCCTCTATTTCCCCAACCAGACTATCCAGCCCTGAACTTACTATAGTCTATATAGACTATATGGACTTATGGTCTATATTATAGTAAGCATTTTGCATGTTGCTCCAATTTTTTTTTTAATCTTCTTATACACATGTTCTGCTCTTTGAGAGTCTACAAGCCCACTGAAGACAGAAACCATAGCTTATACTTTTGGCGTCCTTAGGGCCTCACAGACATAGTGGGTACAAAATTAATGTTTTTACACGATAGCTTGTTGGTTCAGATGAACACCCACATTCAATTATCTGATTCTGAGGTTCTTGAAAACAAAGGATGAAGCCCAGAAGGAACCAGATTCTAGACACTCAATTGCCTATTTTTCTCATACTGAAGGGTATAGCTCATTAAGAAACAAACAGTAAGTCAGGGTTGAATTCTGCACACACAAACCTTGTTAATATCAGTGCTTCTTTGTAGATTAAGTCCTGCCTGTGGCAAAATATACAATTAAGGATATAATATCAGGGTTAATCCAATTCAGATGGGATTGAGTTCAGTTTTATGTTGACCATCCTTCTAAGACCCCAATTATAACTTGTTTTATGCCTCAGCAACCAAAATAAGTTATGACATTCAGTTGAGTTCTTAGAGAGGGACATTTAATTTGTCAAGCTTCTGGGACATTCTTTCCAGCACTTTTTGGAAGATCCCATTGTATGCCATGGCCACTGCCATGCTTTTGGTGAGCCTCAATATGTTTGTTGAATAAATGAATTAATGAAATGCTTTAGTATTGCGGGTCTTATTTCTCCAGCATAGAAAGATTAAATTCCCACCACTCTCCCCTATTCTTTGGTTTAACCCCTATAATTTTCACTGCTTTTAAAGTAACTCGGTACTAATGGTCCTCCTAATTTCCCTGAGAACCTAACCTAACACTAGGAGAATCTAGCTCTTTAATCAGAAAGTTCTTAAAATCAGTGTTTTCTTATATTTTAGAAGTGAGTTGTTCAGTGAGTATGTGAAAAAGGGCCAGATAACACCCTATGGTATTAAACCAATTACTAGAAGATGTAAGACCAGATCTGTGCTAGGAAAATAATATCAGAGTCAAAACAAATGACTTGGAAGTGAATCACTTCCCTTTGGCAACTGAAATTAATTGAAACAACTCCCCCCCACCCCCCAACCTCCCCCTCCATCCCTATGGTGTTGTCTGACATTTCTTTCAAATGCCAATGAGCACCTCACTTTGTCAAATTAAATAAGTTCAAGCTGCTGGTATTATGCAACTTTAAAGCCATATGTCTAGGATGTTCCAGGACACTGATTTCACGTAATTTTAATCTTTTTAATAAAGGCAATTCGTTAAGTATATAACTAAACATGGAATCATTTTATATAATTGTGAGACTTCATATGAGTATATTCACAAAAAGGAAAACATTCTCTATTACCATTCAATTCATTCTCTAATACCAACATTTACTGACCCGCTTGAAGACATGCCAGTTCCTAAGTGAGGGAACCTAGATGTAAACATGACATTATCCCTGCCCTCAAGGCTCTTACAAAGTAAACAATAAATTACAATTGGGTGATTCATATAACAATCAAAAGATGTTGCAACCACAGAGGAGCATATCACTTCATTTAGTTTGGAGGGCAGGGGAGGCTTCCCAGAAAAGGTGACTTCTTGGTTGGGTTTTGTTTTTTTTTTTAAGATTTTATTTATTTATTTGATAGACACAGCGAGAGAGGGAACACAAGCACGGGGAGTGGGAGAGGGAGAAGCAGGCTTCCCGCGGAGCAGGGAGCCTGATGCGGGGCTCGATCCCAGGACACTGGGATCATGACCTGAGCCAAAGGCAGACGCTTAATGACTGAGCCACCCAGGCGCCCCTTGGTTAGGTTTTGAAGGTAGATCAGGGGATGGCCCTCTAGTAATCAAAGCAGAGGAATAGCCTGTATGTGTCCTGATTTTTTTTTTTAATGGAAATTAGGATCATTCCGTAGAGATAACAGAACTCAACAGCCTAAAAGGGAGCTATTGGCTTAATGATATTTATTGTACCTCAGAAAAGTCTTTGGAATTTCAATTTTTGCTTAAAATATTCTCTTGGTAGCCTCAGTTGGGAAGAAACTTTATTGGGTAAAGTTTTGTTTGTTTAAAAACTATGTAGAAGGGGCGCCTGGGTGGCTTAGTCAGTTGAGCTTCTGCCTTGGGCTCAGGTCATGATTGCAGTTCAGCAGGGAGTCTGCTTCTCCCTCTGTCCCTCACCCTGCTCGTGTGCACTCTCTCTCTCAAATAAATTAATAAAATCTTAAAATAAATAAATAACTAAACAACTAACTAACTAAATAAAAACTACGTAAAAATCGCTTCTTGGAGCTTTTTTCGTTGGCTATGAACAAGAAGGATCACTATTTTCTTATCTTAAAAGAAAATACATATCCTGGATAATAATCACTTTTCTTAAATTTCACTATGGTTAACATGCAGTGTTATATAGTTTCAGGTGTATAATATAGTGATTCAACACTTCCATACAACACCCTGTGCTCATCAGGACAAGTACACGCCTTAATCTCCATCACCTATTTCATCCCTCCCCTCTGGTAACCATCAGTTTGTTCTCTAGGGTTAAGAGTCTGTTTCTTGGTTTCTCTCTCTCTCTCTTCTTATTTTTTTCTTTGGTCGTTTGCTTTGTTTCTCAAATTCCATATATGAGTGAAATCATATGGTATTTGTCTTTCTCTGACTGACTTATTTTGCTAACCTTTATACTCTGTAGCTCCACCCATGTCACGGCAAATGGCAAGATTTCATTCTCTTCTATGGCTGAATAGTATTCCATTGTGTGCATATACCACTTCTTTGTATCCATTCATCTATCAGTGGACACCTGGGCTGCTTCCATAATTTGGCTATGGTAAATAATGCTGCTATAAACATAGGGGTGTATGTACCCCTTTGAATTAAATAATGACTTTTTTAAGTAGCTTCCACACCCAGCGTACAGCCCAATGCAGGGCTTGAACTCATGATCCCAAGATCAAGGCCTGAGCTGAGACCAAGAGACGGACCTTAACCAACTGAGCCACCCAGGCGCCCCTTAAATAATCACTTTTAAACACCCAAAGGAGAAGACATTCTCCCTAGGCATCTTCAGTTGCTCATTGACCATGCATCCCTGGGTGCCTGCCATGGACAAGACACTCATTGAGCGCAGTGTCTGATGCCAAATTGTACGAGAACTGTTTCTGTCCTCGAGGAACTTGTCATCCAGGAGAGAGGGAGGATCCCCTTGGGGCGATGATCTGGATCTCTGCACTTGGAGGTGAAGACTTTTCAAAGTTCGAAAGATGACTAGAGAAACACCCCTAGGCAGCTTTCTGGAGCTCTCAGAAGAGCATGATAAGTCTCTCAGCTCTGTTCTCCCTGACATGATTGGGAGGGAAAGGCAGACCCAGCGCCCGGCAGGTGTTCTTTCACACTGTAGGGAGGATGATGAATCTTTCCCTGCCTCATTGTGAAAGCCTCCTTAAAAAGGTGCCCTAATGCAACTCTGGCTACAAAGGAACTCCAGAAAGAACGGGCAAATGACTCACCGTATTTCCTTCTTCTACCCCTTCCATCTCCTGGCAGCCCAAACCTTCCCTCAACACATTACCTTCCCTGCTGCTCAGCTCTCCACCACACCTCTTTGCCGGGATATTTTTAGAATCTGAACGCTAGGCAAGCTTAGGCTACTTCCATGCCACCCAATGAATGCCCTGAACGTCCCCTTAAAAACCTTTTAAGTATATCAAAGTAAAACATGTATACATATATACTCAAGAGTACTATAACTTCTAGAATTTATGAATGCACCCATGTGCATGTGCCCAATCTCTCTCCCCATTCTACTGCCTGCTCCTAGGGGCAACCACATAAAAATTTTTTAGCTATTTCTTCTGTTTTTTACTCTCGTATTTCTAAATATGCTTATATTGCTAATTTTTTCAAAATTTTCTGTTCTGGACATTGCTTTTTCACTTCCAATTATAGATTTATTTCCCAATACCACCCCCCCACCACCATACACATACTTCCTCACTTTCCTCTACCGAAAGAGCTGTTACTATTATTTTTATTAAATCAACATTTAAAATTATACTAAACAATATAAAGATCAGATGTGACACTTTCTTGCTTGGCAGACATAGGTCCCAGTTGAACCACTGAGTCTTCTTTGATTCTCTTTACTGTCAGGGAGTACTTCTTTCCCCCTGAAGTAAATAATTGTCTTATTTTTTATTTGCTTAGGTTTCCATGTAATAATTATGAATTCATTTCCAAACTTTCTGGGAGTAGGATACTCTTCTCAATATGGTCAACATATATTTATCAATTTTATGTTTATGTTTTTCTTGACGCTATCTCTCCAGGGCCCTCCCTGTCCTGCCTGACCTGTACTGGGTGCCCTGTGAAGCCTGCTGATCTTGAACTTCTCTTTGCGAGCAGCCCAAGAATCCCCTTCACTGTGCCCGTTTGTGGTATCCCCGCCTTCCTGGAGCCCACATTTTCCTTTTCCTTGACTTAGCCCCTCACTCTTTTGAAACAAATCCAGCAGTAGCTTCGGGAGAAAGATTGCACAGAAATACTTTATTTTATTTTATTCTATTTTTTTTGAGTTCTTAAACAATCTTAATCCTACTTTCTACTTAATTAAATATTTAGCTGGGACTAGAAATCCAGGTTGGAAATGTTCTGTCAGAATTTTAAAGACATTACTCCAATGCCCTCTACCTTCCAATTCCTGGTCCTTTGAATCTTTTTTTTTTTTTGCCCCAGAAACTTTTCAGATCTTCTCTTTCTCCCTATAGTACGGGAAGTTTGCTATTACTATTACTTTATTGATAATTTCCTCTCCTTTGTTTCTTCTTCTCTCCTTTTGTGGATTTTTTTGTACCTTGCAGATTAATCTAAATTGTTGTCTTTTTTTCCCCCCTATTTTCTATTTGTCTTTTTTGCTTCATTCTCTGGAATATTTTCTCAACCCTTCTATTGCACTTTTAATTTTTGATATTATATACAGTTGCTTTACTATGAAGAGCTCTTTCTCATTTTCTAAATACTCTTTTTTCATAGCATCATATTTTTAATAGATGCAATCTTTTTATCTGTTGATACATATTACTTATTACTTGTTATACATATTACTTTGTGAATTTGCCTCTGCTCCCTGCATTTTCTGTTTTCTAAGATCCTTTTTCTTTTCTTTTCTTTTTTTTTGAAGATTTTATTTATTTATATGAGAGAGAGAGTGAGAGTGAGAGAGAGAGAGAGAGAGAGCAGGAGTGGGGCGAGAGAAGCAGATTCCCTGCTGAGCAGGGAAGCCGATGCAGGACTCGATCCCAGAACGCTGAGATCATGACCTGAGCCAAAGGCAGACACCCAACTGTCTGAGCCACCCAGGTGCCCCTAAGATCCTTTTTCTGTTTCTCTAGTTGTTCTGTCTGTAAAGTTATAGGATTTCCTCATATGTCTAGTAGTCAATTCATATTTAAGAATGCGGCACTACAAATCTGACTGAAAGTTCTATGGGCATGGGCAGAGACTGTCAACTAATGAGCTAACCATAGGGAACTGCTCTTCATTAGGAGACCCCAAATGTCAGCATCTATGGGTCTTTTTGCTTGGGATGGTAAATTTCCCCAGAGGGGAATCTTCTGGGGATCTTTTTCTGGGAGCAGTGGGTAGGTCCAAGAGATATGTTTAGCTGAGAACATTCTGGAATTCAAGCAAAAAATCTGGGGGTTCTTACCATTCAATAGGCTATCCTTCAGTATGGTGTCTCCCTCCCCCCTCTAGCAGTGCTAGGTGTCCCTAAGCTCAGAGATATTCTGCTTCTACTTCTAGGCAGTAACCACTTCTCTGCTGTTGGGGTGAGGAAAAGCTACTTCACAGCTCCTTAGGCTAAGGGGAGGAGACCTGGGGGTTTAACTGCTGCTTATGTAGACTTTTTGCCAATACTCTAGTTGAGAGTTTCACCCCACACTTAAGTCTTTGTTTAAAAAAAATTTTTTTATTTAACTTTTTATTTTTTAAAGATTTTGTTTATTTGAGAGAGAGAGAGCACGCTTGCAAATAGGGGGAGGGGGAGGGGCAGAGGGAGAAGAAGGGGAATGGGCAGAAGGAGAGGGAGGGGGAGGGGCAGAGGGAGAATCCTAGGGGCTGGATCCCAGGACCCTGAGATCATGACCTGAGCCAAAGTCAGATGCTTAACTGACTGAGCCACCCAGGTGCCCCGAGATTTTATTTTTTAAGTAACGTTTACACCCAGTGTGGGTCTTGAACTCACAACCCCAAGATCAAGAGTCACATGCTCTTCCAACTGAGCCAGCCAAGTGCCTCCCACATTAAAGCCTTTAGAACTACCTCTCATCTTGATTTCCTTTATTCTGGCACTAGAATGAATACGCTCTTTTAACAGAGCCTCTCTTCTGCTAAGTCAGAAACCACTCATTCACTCATTGTCCTCCTTCCAAGTTTGTTGACATCTCTGAACTATGGTCACCGTCTTTCCCATTTTCTTTTTGTTTGTTCACACCTTTTTATTTCTGTACTGTTATTTTAGTTAGGTTTTAGGGGGAAAAGATGAAAAAGTGTGTTCAAACACTCATTTTTAAGTAGAAGTCTCTAATATTCTATTTTTAGATAACAAAAGGTTTAAGTAACGACAAGAAAATTTTTTTAAAGACTTATTTATTTATTTGAGAGAGAGAGAGAAAGAGAGAGCATGGGGGGGAGGGTCAGAGAGAGAGGCAGACTCCCTGCTGAGCAGGGAGCCCGATGCGGGACTCGATCCCGGGACTCCAGGATCATGACCTGAGCCAAAGGCAGTCGCTTAACCAACTGAGCCACCTAGGCACCACAACAAGAAAAATTTAAATAAACAACCCAAACCACTTCAGAGCCCAAAATGCTGCTGTGGAAGTTGAACAAATAGGCTGGCAGGCCCCACTACCATGTGAGAGTTCAGCGTCCTCCTGTTTGCAGAGCGCAGGAGTTTGAGTTCCACATGGGAAAGGCTGCATGTGTGAGTCTGCTAGCTGTATGAAAGCCACCGCAAAGCAGGGGCCCAGTGAACAAATCATGCCCGAGTCATTTGAGTTATTTCCACGCCTGAGCGATGCATTGTACAGATAAAGGACAAGAAGCAGATATACACTGAAGATTGGAATTCTACTGAGTTTTTCTTATGGCCAAACCAAGAAGATGTGGCCATTATACTTAACACTTTATATGCAGGAACCCTTAATAATAGTTTTCTTACTTTTGAAAAATGATATTCTTGTATTTCGAAAAATCTACAAATATTAAAAAAGGAAAACATAAAACACTATTTCACTGCCCAGAAAAGTTCTAGACATTTTTCATGTAAGTAAATATAAATACAATCATTTTTAGTAGTTAAATGGTATACTATTGTATTCTATACTATAATTTACTTAACGAACGTATAGCCAGGTTATTTCCAAGTTTTGGGATATTAAAAACAAAATTGTAATGGATAATTTGGGGCATATGCACTATTGCTCAAGGATTTCTATAAAACAGCAAATATGCTATAGGATATCAATTGAGAAAATGCTAATGACCAAAATCTCATGTGAATTTAGTCACAATTTTATTTTATTTTTTTTTAGATTTTTTTTTCTTTTTATTTATTTATTTGAGAGAGAGAATGAGATAGAGCATGAGAGGGGGGAGGGTCAGAGGGAGAAGCCGACTCCCTGCCGAGCAGAGAGCCCGATGCGGGACTCGATCCCGGGACTCCAGGATCATGACCTGAGCCGAAGGCAGTCGCTTAACCAACTGAGCCACCCAGGCGTCCCTAGTCACAATTTTAAATGAATTTGTGATTTAGTGTTCATAACAGCCTTCAGGTACATTTTATTTATTTATTTATTTATTTATTTTTTTAAAGATTTTATTTATTTATTTGAGACAGAGAGAATGAGAGAGAGCACATGAGAGGGGGGAGGGTCAGAGGGAGAAGCAGACTCCCTGCAGAGCAGGGAGCCCGATGCGGGACTCGATCCCGGGACTCCAGGATCATGACCTGAGCCGAAGGCAGTCGCTTAACCAACTGAGCCACCCAGGCGCCCCTTCAGGTACATTTTAAAAGCAGAAATACACATATGCATGAAACATTATTTACAAACATCTACAAACAACGAGAGACACACAGAAACCTAGGAATAACTCCTTGCCCATGCACCCTCTTCCCAGATCCCCCAAATTCATGACCCACTGGTTTGGAATTAGTGGGTGGAGTGTGTTATATGGTACCCAGTTGGTTTGAAGACAAAGTGTATAGTGTTAAGGACTGTCCTGCAGAACTTAATTCTAGGCATCTAATATCTTCATCAACAATTTAGATGATGGACTTTTCATATGTTCATGACTTTTTCAGAGGACAAGTTGAACAGGGTTGTTTGTGAAGATTTGACTAGAAGGCAATATTACCTTCTAAAAATGGGGAGAAAAATGTTGATTGAACAGAGAAGCATCCTCCCCCTTATAGAAAGCACACATGGCATAAGAGAAAGGCCTAATGTTTTTAGTGGGCCCCAAGCTGGAGGAGGGGTGTTCTTTTTGAGATAATCATGGTAACAGGATCTAGTAACAAGAGAACTACATTCAAGGCCAAGGTGTAATCCATCCAGTATATTTCCAGTGGCCCAACAGACACTAGTGGCATGAATTTCGACCAGTATATCTGACTCTCTGAAACAAATGCAGAGTCAACATAAATTAAAACTAATCATTTTATATATTTTCATATGCACAATTCCTTCAGTGATGGCTTTGAGTAGAATGGGTTATATCAATTGATTCTCATACCACCCTATAGATTCTGCAAATCAGTATTTGAAATACTCTCTTTTTGTGTGTGTTTGGTTGGTTGGTTGGTTGGTTGATTCCACCGCCCCCCCTCCAGATTCACGATAGCAACTAGCTCTGGATGTCTGCTTCTCCCTAACTCCCTGGATGCTGGGTGTGCCAATGTTTGTGAAGATCCTTTGATCAAAGCTCATACTTAAGTGATGCAGAGACAATTCTGAATTGCCAAATTGCCCCAGTCTATGGATTTTACTGCAAAGTTATATTAAATCAATAGTAGCCAAACCAGCAGGCCTCTACCAGCCTGCCTAATTTTGGGGTGAGAGCTTTAGTCAAATTTCATATTCTTCCCCTCCCGGGGAAGGTCAGTGTTTTTAGCCCTTCCAGGGGCTGAGTGGATGCAGACTACTGATGGAAGCAGCTGGTGCACCACTCATGCTGCCCTTTCAGCTCAAGCTAAGAGGAGAGGCTCTGGCCACCAGACAGGGAGGCTGGGGTCGCGTACGGAGAAGGGCTGCATCCCTGCAGGTCTGATCCTGGGCAACACGTAAAGGAAGGAACTCATTCTAGCCCCTGCTCTGCAGATAATTCCCTCCGGGACCTTGGTTGTGCCCTCCAGCACTCTGGGCCTCAGTTTTACTTTCTGTCTGTGAAAATGAGAATGTTCTTCTCAGGATAAGCTTTTCTTGAGGGTGAAATTAAATAATAATGATAGCCAGCGTCCATTGATCTATTGAGCACTTACTCCATGGTTTCACGTCCTTCTCTGCTAATTCTAACATCCATGCCCGTTCTGGGTTGGACCGGTCAATGGCAAATGATTAATGATTCTCAACTGAGATCACGTTTTCCTGCCTCTTTGCCAGGCTTCGATTGGACGCCAGGCATTGTGAATTATATATTGTTGGGTGCTAGGTATTTCTGTATTGCTATAAATCTTCCTGAACATTGTTCTGGGATGCGGTTACTTGGAAACAGTTGGATCTTTTTGAGTCTTGCCTTCATGATTTGTTAGGCAGACCCAGAACAGGGTCCACTCTAGTGCTAAATATTCCCCACGCCGAGATAAGACTTTCCTGAATACACTACCCAATGAGCCATGAATTATAAGTTTTTGTCAGTATGACTGAAAAGAACAGAATTTGGGTGCAATTCCTGGCCCTGTGTTGGCAGCAGGTACAGTTCCCTCCAAGCCCTTTGGATGTCTCCTTCCCCACAGCCTGTGTCCTGTCCCCGCTCTGCGATCTCCAGGGTTCTCTGTCCTCTCTCATATTCTGTGCTCCACTCTGGCTGCTTTGGCACCCCCAGGCTCTTAGCTCTGTCTCCTCAACTCAGTGAGATCACGGGGCACAGCCTCAGTTTCCCCTCCTGTGTGGCATCAGGAAACTGTCTCAAAGCAGGAGTCGATGGTAATTGTAGGGCTCATTAAGTTTATTTCCCATTTCTCCAGGCTCACTGCCCTTTGTCACCTGATACTCAGTGATTCAAAACTGTTGTTTCAACTGTTTTGTGTCTTTTTGTTGTTGTCTCAGGCAGGAGGATCAAACCCCGTGTCTGTTACTCCATCCTAGCTGGGGCAGAAGCCAGAACTTCACGTTTGAAGTCACGGAAACTTGGGTTAAACTGCTGACTTTGTTCCTTAAGACTCATGGGACCTCTGTCCAGCTACACGAACAGCCCGAGCCTCGGCGGGTTTTCTGTCTAACGGGGGGAAACGAGCTTCCACAATTCAGCAACGCAGGATGGAATGAGAAAATGCGTCCAGTATGGGTTGAAAACCCAGAAGGTGTGCAGCTGGGAAATATGGGAGAACAAGTGTTGAGGAGAGAATAAGAGAGGGAAGGAAGAGGAGCCGGGGGGGCAAGGGCGTGGGTACGGGACACGGGGAAGCCAGTGGCCAGGCCGGAGAAGGAGAATGGGGGAGCCAGGTGGCCTAACAGAGAAGGAGTTCCAGAGCCACACAGCTTCTGTGGTGTGGCTCTGGAACTCCAGTCTCTGCCTTCCAGGGGAGAGGTTGTCACAGACTGGGGGCTGTGGCAGCTGTGGGCGGGGGCAGGACAGAGACTCCCTGGGCTGTGGAGCCTGCCCCAGGAGGCTGGTGGGCCAGCCAGCTTACACCCACCGAAGGGAAGGATGACCACTGTGCTCCCTGTGACTCTTTCTCTCTCTCTCTCCTATCAAACCTGGGGGACAGGGATGCTGGTGTTAGGTTTGGGGGTGGTAGGGCCAGTCTGCTGAGCCGGAGGAAGTGGTCTGTGCCCCAGGGTCAGAATGTAGGGTTCTCAGTGCTTGGCACCAACTCTGAGTTCCAGGCAACATCAGGTACATTCTCCCCCTGGGTACAATGTTTAACTGCCACACAGTTTGTTGAATAGATAAAATAATTGTTTGATAGAACATGCAAAAGTCACACTAGGATGGAGAAGAAAGTAAACGTCGCAGCTACCCAGTTTCCTTCCCCGGAAGCAACTATGATCACCTATTTCTTGCATGTCTTTCCAGAGATTCTGTATGCAGAAGGAAGCAAACATATACATATATAAATGCAGATGCTTTTTTATTTTTTATTTTTGAAAATATTTTATTTATTTGTCAGAGAGAGAAGGAGAGCGTGAGCACAAGCAGGGGGAGCGGCAGAGGCAGAGGGAGAAGCAGGGTCCCCACCCAGCAAGGAGCGCGATGCGGGACTCGATGCCAGGAACCCAGGATCGCGACCTGAGCCAAAGGCAGACGCTCAACGGACTGAGCCGCCCAGGCGTCCCACAGATGCTTTTTTAACACAAATGCTGGGTATGAGGTTCCAGCCAGCTCACACATAAACAATATGAGAAAGAAGATGGTAATTTCATTCCCTTAAGTCTTGGGTCACTGGTGTTGAGCCTTAGAGGGTCCTGTTTGCCCTGCCACCCCCCGCAGCTTGCTGCTGCTGGCAGGTCCCTGCTCAGAACCTTTGGGTTTGACTCTGGGACCCTGCGACCCAGGCTCCAGTTCTCAGTGTCCCATGAGCCCTGGATCACCAGCGTTCCGGGACGTGCGGGGGAGTTCACCACAAACGAGGCAAAGCCCTCCCCACGTCCACCGCTGACTGCCCTCTCCTATTTGTTGTAACGAAAATGAAACCTGACGCCTGAAAACGCCAACGACCCTTGTTGGCCGGGCGCCAGGGCTCCCGTGAGCCGCACGTGCTCGGTCGTGGATCCCGCCGCGTCCTTTGAAAGCACGCTCGGCCACCAGGACCCCAGGGCTGACACCTGAGCCCGCGTGTTCTACGCCCCGGGACAAACCACAGCAGGCCAGCCTCGGGCAGATTAATTCGTAGGCTTCAATGCTCATTCCTACTCACTGAAAGCCTTATATCCTCTAAAGTTTAGGTAGAACAGAATTGATTCCTTCAAGAGGAAACTCAGCACGCAGTCTCGTGGACCATTTAGACATTCTCGGACAGTTCATGTAACAAAGCATTCGCCGGCAAGTAAACATTTTACAAATTATAAAGTGGCCGCTTGATTTTTCACAATGGAAGGAGGAGAAATTGTTTTTGGAGAGATTTATTTGTTTATTTTTAATTTATTTTTAAGGTTTTAATTTAAATTCCAGTTAGGTAACACAGTGTATTAGTTTCAGGTGTGCAAAGATGGCAGTTCAACACCTGGCGCTCATCACAAGTGTACTCCTTAATCCCCATCACCTATTTATTTTTTTAAATTCTAGTTAGTTAACACACAGTGTATTTTCGGGGAGATTTAAGATCCAGTCTGTGCTAATTTAGCTTGTGTCAAGTGAACACCATTAGATAGAAATGCTTGCTGGAAAAGCTTGAACATTTGTTTGGTCTATCTCATTTGTTTTCGATTTTTCTGTTTGTCCTTATTCCTTCTACTTATCTCCCTTCCTCTGCTTTTTCAGTTATTTTGTGGAATTTGAGAAAAGGATCTGAGACCTTGGAAAAGATCTTGGCGTTTTTCTGTTTTTTTTTTGTTTGTTTGTTTTTTTATTGGAGAGAGAGAGAGAGCACAAGAGTGGGGAGCGGGAGAGGGAGAAGCAGGCTCCCCGCCGAGCAGGGAGCCCGATGCGAGACTCGATCCAGGGACTCGATCCAGGGACTCCAGGATCATGATCTGAGCCGAAGGCAGTCGCTTAACCAACTGAGCCACCCAGGCGCCCCAGTTTTGTTTTTTAAAGTAACCTGCTCATCAGTACCCCCTGGGATGCCTTTTTTATTTTTTAATGCGGACTCTTTAGCCGTATCTCTGGAAAGTTTATTTCAATAGGTCTAAGATGTGGCCAGGGAGCCTGTACTGTTAAAAGCTTTCCAAATAATTCCAAGGACATTCCCAGCTGAGAACCACAGCTCAGTGTATGACAGGGGCTCAGCTAATCGATTTCCTCTTTCACGTTGTGTATAGGGCATGTCTATGGATCAGGCACTATTCTAGGTGTGTGGAATTTTTTTTTTTAAAGATTTTATTTATTTATTTGAGAGACAGAGACAGAGATAGTGAGCGAGAGCTTTCAGAGCTCCCTTGAGAGGGAGAAGCAGGCTCCCCAGTGAGCAGGCAGCCCGATATAGGGCTCCATCCCAGGACTCCGGGATCATGACCTGAGCCGAAGGCAGACGCTTAACCGACTGAGCCACCCAGGTGCCCCTAGGTGTGTGGAATTAATCAGAAAACCAAGTAGAAAAAATGCCTGCCCTTTGGGGCTTATTCTATAGCATTTATTAAAACAAAACAACTTCACCCAGAGTTCTGCACTGTCCACCAACTCAGTTGCACCCATAAGTTGTTACTCCTCTTGCAAATGCCTGTGCTCTGGTCATAAGGGAAGTGAGATAAAATCTGGAAGATAAATGCATGAATCCTGTATACAAAAATCATTAATGGGGCGCCTGGGTGGCTCAGTTGGTGAAGCATCTGACTCTTGATTTTGGCTCAGGTCATGATCTCAGGGTTGTGAGATGGAGCCCCGCATCGGGCTCCCCGCTGAGCAGGGAGCCTGCTTAAGATTCTCCCCCTCCCTCTGTCCTTCCCCCTGGCCCCCCACAAGAAAAAATTTAAAAAAATCACTAATCATTTTTCCTCCAACCCCATCCTGTCTTCTTGCAAAACTTGCTCTCAACTTTTTCTCAGAACCGATGCTCCCGCAGGTCCTGCTGAGTGGGGCCTGAGTCACAAGACTCCTGTGGCCAAACTGCTTAGACCAGGGACAGAAAAGCCGTCACGACTGGGCCAGTCTAACTCTTCTGGGCCTTTAGATATGGACTTAGAAAAGTCACAGGGGTTGCAAATTCAAATGCCTGTTAGGGTCAAATGGGTAACGTAATGAATGAGGCCGGCCAGGTGTAAGGAAACGAACCGCACAGCTTCAAAGCACAATTTCACCTGACCTGTGATCTTGGGGTCAGGGACCCTGCTCTGAATTTAATGTGTCCCCCCAAATTCTTATGTTGAAACTCCAATCTGCAGCGTGATAGTATTCGGAGAGGAGACCTTTGGGAAGTAATTTGGTCGTGAGGGTGGAGTCCTTGTGAATGGATTAGTGCCCTCGTAAGAAGGAACAGGAGAGAACTTGCTTCTTTTTGGTTTCACTCTGCTTCTTTTTGGTTTCACTCTGATCCCATGCCAGACCTACCATGTGAGGAAACCAGGAAGAAGGCTCTCAGCAGAACTCAACCAGGCTGGCACCCTCATCTCAGACTTTCCAGAGCGTCTCCAGAATTGTGAGAAGTCAGTGTGCGGTGTGGAAGCCACCAATCTTCTGCATTCTTGCGACACGCGCTGGGACTGAGGAGGACAGGTGGGGGACCGAGCGAGAGCCGGGAGGCCGGAGGGCCCCTGCTCCGTGCAAAGGGCTGGCTGTTAATCGGCTCCAGCCAGATGCTGCCACACGTGAGCCCCGGTTGCCAGGTGTTCTGATGTTTACAGAAGTCCCCAGTTCAGGTTTGTATATGAAATCCCACAATTTAACAATGTTGAAATTATCTTACCTTAAAAAAGTTGTGTTGTCCGTGACAAACCCAGGGCTGGCCGTATGGGCTAGAGAGCACCAGTTTGCCCAGTGTGCTTGCTCTGGCCAGCGTGGGGGAAGCAGGATGGGAAGCATGGTGAACGGGGCCTGCGGCTGCCTCCGGAGTAGAGAGAGCCTGAAAGGTGACAATGGCAAAAACAGGCTTTTTTTTTTTTTTTTAATGTGGTAGAAGGACACACTGGTTCCTGACAGCCTTCTAGTTTTTATTCCAGTCCGTCGCTTCTCAACCTGGGGTTCTGTACGGTCCTGTTTCTTTATAATAAACCACCTTTTTATCCACGCAAGTTGCAGCTGTCTGTTATCTTTTTCCCAAAGGGCAGTATTATTACTAAGCGTTAGTGTAACTAATAGTGACTCTTCTACGTGTCTGTTGGTTTGGTATCTGTCAGGCACATCCTGAGTTATTGAACTAAACTGATGTTCAGCTAGTGATTGCCAAACCTGGCTGTGCATCAGTATCACTGGGAGCTTCTGGAAAATTACACATCCTTCTTGTAAGCAAACGCTGATGCATAGCAAGGCAATCACGGAGACGCCCAGTCCGCAGCAAGGGAAGACTTGGTTTGGGAGGCAGCTAAACGAGGAAACTGGAAGACAAGCCTCCAATCTGCCTTTCCACAGGAGAGTCAGGGAAACTTAAAGGCAAAGGAAAGAAGTCCGGGTAAAAAGTTGCAGCTGTGCTCATTAGCTTGTTAGTCCCATTGACCCTTTGGTTTCACTCTGATCCCATGCCAGACCTACAGAATCAGTCACCAGAGGGAGAGCTTGGAGACTGTATTACAAGCTCTCTGGGTGACTTGGAGGCAGCCAGCCCAACTCTGGTCTGGGAACCAGAGTTTGGGGGTACCACCATGAGACCACCGTCAGGTGTGGACCACACCTGAGCCTGAGTGGGCTGCAGGTGCTTATTTTTTAAAATTTTTTATTGTTATGTTAATCCCCATACATTACATCATTAGTTTTAGATGAAGTGTTCCATGATTCATTGTTTGTGCATAACACCCAGTGCTCCATGCAGAACATGCCCTCTTTAATACGGGGTAACCCATCCTCCCACCACCCTCCCTGCAGGTGCTTAGTTATTTAAAAAGGATCTCAAGGAGACGCCGGCTTCCAAGTTATCTTATCTTATGTTGTAATTGAAAAGTTTTGCTTCTTGCCCCTTTATCCTTTCTTGGAGAGCAGGTTGAAAGCAGGAGATCCCGGAGCCGCTTGGTTAAATCCCATGTGGGAATTACACTCAACTCAAAATTCAGGACCTAGATCCCCGATAATGTTGAACTACTATATTTTCCAGTATATTCTGTTTTGAAACTTGATGGCAATTGTTAATAGTCAAGAAGCATTTATTGAGCATCCACGAAAGACCGAGCTTTAGTATTGTAATAAAGATTACAGAACTCAATATTATAATAACTGTAGAAATCACGATCTTGGTTTTGTTAAATAGAGCTGTACTGAATGTAAATAGGACATGTCTGGAAGATAAGGTCAAGGGCAATATTATTCTAAGATCTGAGATGGAAATTTATCTCAGAACTGAGGTCTCTTTGGTGCTGTGACTCTGGTCCTTGACCCCACCCCGACCCCTGACTTCCTGTCATGATACATGAGCATTGTACTTACCATGGTCTTCAAGGCCTGCAACCTCCTGGTTCCACTGCTCTGTTCTTCTTGTGTTTGCTTTGCTTTTTCTTGCCCTGGACCCTGAGAGCCCTGCCTCGTTGCTTTTGGCCAGCACACGGGAGTCTGACGTGAGCCTGTGTCTAGCTCCGTAGGCTCTACCTCAAGGCTTTGCTATAATTTCCCACTGTTCTGTGCGGACCTAGCTGATGTTAGCACACCTTCCCAAAGCCTTGGCTTACATAAAGAGACTTAAGAGTCATCACACCAGTGCTCTCTGGCCTTCTTCATCCCACTGAGGACTTTTTGGTTTTACATTTCCAAGGCTCTCCTGAAAGTGGTCCCTAAGCCCAATGAAGAAAATTGAGCAGGATTAGGTTGTACTGTTGGAAGAGGCAAGAACTTCGAGAAGCAGTAGCAGGAAAAAGATCGTTTCCTGGGTTAGTGATGTGTTAGAGAGAAAGAGAGACTTAGTCTATGAGCCACCATGGTAGATGGTATTTCAGCTTGCTAAATATTCCAGTTCCCTCCATAAAGGGGACTATGCATTGCCATTTCACTGATGTCAGGGTTGGCCTCAAGACAACCTTTGGCAAAAGAAATGTAAGTGAGGTAGCCATATGGCCCCTAGTGATCCTTACCTTCTGGTGTCCATGGCCTTGTGGAATCCCCTTCTACACTGAGTCAGGGCTGGCCCTTGTGATCAACAGAATATGGCAAAATGCATGATTTCAAAGACGAGGCTAGAAAAGGCATAGCAGCCTCTGCCTTCCTCTGTAGGATCACTTGGTCTAGAAAAGGTTGTCCACTGTACCGTGAGGACACAAAAGCAGCCACAGGAAGAGATGCATGTGGAGAAGACTCAGGCCCCAGACAATAGCCTTGGGAGTGCGCCATCTTGGAAGACAGTCTTCCAGCTCTAGACAAGCCTTTGGACGATGCAGGCTCAGCTGGACTCTCACTAGAGACATCGAGAGAACCACACTGCCCGAACTCCTGACCCACAGAAACCAAGATAATAAATGGCTATAGTTTTAAGCCACTATTTTTTGGAGTGATTTGTTATAAGCAATAGGTAGTTAATACAAGTATGAGTAATGTGGGTTGTTTTGCAGTCTGGAAACATTCAAAGCCAGCTTGTGTTTGCCATGATCTCTGTTCTCTCTATCACGACGCCAGCTACGTTCCACAAGAAGGTTGCTTCATCAATTCAGGTCCTAGAGTAAAAGCAGCATAGAGCTCAACACGGCTGATCCAAGATGGATGTGATGCTCGAGCAAGAAATAAATCTTTGTGGTTGTCAGCCTTGAGATTTTAGAGTTGTTTATTATCACAGCATAATCCAGCCTGTCCTGGCTGATACAGCTACAGATTGTCCATATTCCAAGTTAAATTCAAACTGTTTTCCACAGTTATAGATTCATGGAGGATTACTGCGGATAGAAAAGAGATCTGATGTACTTTTGGGATAGTGAACGCAGGGAAGAGAGCTAGAGCTCCTACAGTCCTGCCCCAGTGTGTGCAAACACACAGATCAAGAAGCACTGAGCAGCCTCATAGTCAGCCAGCCCATGGTCCTGCACGTGGTTGCTCACGGGATCAGATGAGAACAGGTGGTTTTGTGCCCAGAGGTTCTGCCTTCAAACTCGGGCCCGGGAGCTGGCTGCCAAAAGCCATCCTTCCTGGGCTGCGGAGGTGGGAAAATGAAGGACAGGTGCTTTCCGAACTCAAGGAGTGCTAATAACCATTCAACACTGCCATGTGACGGTTCATGGGTGAGTTTGCAAAAGTCCAGATATTATTGACTTTACTGCTAATTATATCCTCGTAAGCAAGGAACCAGCTGGAGGAAGCAGAGAGGAGTTCAAACTCATTTGCAAGATTGCGTGAGTTTTCCCAGCCTCGACTTCATTGCTTACATAATCTCCCCAGAGAGTAGCCTGGAGCATGGTATGTGTGTGGGTTTCTGAACTGAGAGATACCAAATGGGCAAGCCTCTAACATCTGAGGACTACTACAGTGTTGGTCTCAAGCTGACTTGTGCGGTGCCCCAGGCATCCCGGATCCAGGCTCCCAGTGTTCTGGAACCTTAAGGAAAGGGCAGACAGTATTGCTCTGAGGGGCGGAGACAGCATCAGGAAGCCATTCACCCACCGATCCAATGAATCCAGTTCCTGTGGTTTCTTCTCCCAGTTCCTAGGCCTGCCCAAGCGGGGTGAGGAGAGAGATTGCATGTGCCCCTTGTCATGACTGTCCGTCCTGCTTTCCCTGCCACCTAGCCCTTTTCCCAAAGCCATGCATTTTCACTGCTGCCAGTCGTCTGGGGAGATCACAGCACCCCCTCTCACCGGAGGGCCAGCGTTAACCCCCTGAGCCACACTCCTTGCACATCACACACTTGCTTTCTGTTTCGTCTCTTTCCTCCTCTTCTTCCCTCCTCACTCCCCTTAACCAGCAGAGGATTGGAGACAGACAAAAACAAGAATGTTTAAGCTCGTCACCTCTGGCCTATGTCTTCCATCTCCTAAGCTAAATTCCAAGAGGGTAATTGCATTAGTTAACCCCAAACCTGGCCTCCCTCCTCCTCCCTCTTTCATGGAGCTGGAGCCCAGTTTGCAAAAAGCTCTGCACCTTAATTTCCAATCTGTGCCCTCTCTGGGACCTTGCCCTTTCTAGAGACCAGCCATCCTAGTCCAAGCTGAAGCTCAAAAGGCTTTCCGAATATAACCCTTCTTGTCACACCCTCCAGCTTGCAGCCAATTAATGGCACAGAAAACTAGCTGCTGCTCCAAGGAGAGAAGGAAGAGGGGAGGAGGAGGGGGGTGGATTAAGGAGAGGCTGGTGGGAGGCCGCACTGAGAATGGGGCCAGGCCCTGGGCTAAGACAGGGTGGAACGTGCAAAGGGATTCTTGGAAGCTGGGGCTGGACAGGAAAGGGTGAACAACCACACTGAATCGCAGCCCTGGAGATGAAAAACTAACCAGAAGTTTCATCAGTTTTCCCTACAAATTTGGCATTTTCTCCAGGGTAGCCATGATTCTCTGTTCTGTGGGCAGGGCACCGGTGATTTTCCTCGGACTCTTCACTGTACCTTCTTACCTATATCTGGCGCCTAAATACACATTGGGGTATTTGAAACAGACCCCACCCGTCCCTGAGGAGCTTCTGTCTCATTAAACAAACACCTTTGAACCTCCACTTTGCATTTTATCCCATGCACCCATGGGTGGACGATCCACAACCCCTTTTGAGGAGGGATATGTTTTTGCTGTGGGGCTTATGGTCAGAAATAAGAAATTTACTTGGTATGTGTAAACTTGTTATTTAAATATAGATGGTAGATAATAGATGGATAGATAATTTTTAAATGAAGTTAGAGGAAATTCACTCTTTCTGTCATTAGCTCTCTATTCTGGGCTGATGGCTCTCAAAAATTTATTTTCATCAAAAAATGTATTTTTTTGTATATAACAACCCATTTGCTCTTCTAACATTTGCTGAGTACCTGCTGTGTGCCAGGGATGATTCTATGTGCAGGGACAGAGGGAAGGGGGACACAGCCCTGTCCTCCAGGTGCCTAGGTGGGAGGGGAAGCAGACTTCTTAACAGAAAAGTTATGTTTGTGCCAAAATACGGCAGGTGCTATAATAGAGGCATCAATAGATTGCTATAGAAGGACAGAGACATAGCACCTAATGTCAGGATAGTCAAGGAAGTTTCCACCAAGGAGTTGACATTTATGCTAAGTTGAGTAAGTAGGGTATTCTGACACCCAGTGGCCTGTTGCCATCCAATTCTGGCGCTAACTTCCCAGAGCTGGCACAGTCCCCACAAGACCGCCCCCACTTCATATACCAGCCAGGTATATAAGTTCAGGGGTTCCCCAGGCCACCTGCCCTTCTGGCTGATTGTCTATAAATTTAGGGGTTCTCACGACCACTGTAGGTCTGATAATTTGCTAGAACAATGGACAGAACTCAGGAAACAGCTATATTACAAGTACGGTATTATTCTAAAAAATACATACAGATCAGGACCAGCCAAATGAAGAGACACATAGGGTGAGGTCTGGGAGGGCTCTGGGTCCTCTTCTCATGCTCTCAGCACATCAAAGTGTTCACCAGCCAGGAAGCTCCACTCAGCTTTGGCGTCCAGAGACATACTTGATTAAATCATTGGCCCCATGATTAAACTCAATCACCAGTCTTCCTTCCCTCCCTGGACCAGAGCTAGCTCAAAGGCCCCACTAAAGACCCTCTAATCATACGGTTGGTCTTCCTGGTGACCCACTCCCATTCTGAAGCTATCTAGGGGTCCACAGTGAGTCACCTCGTTAACTTAATGATAGCACAGTGACCCATGGGGCTCATGAATAACAAAGGTACTTCTATCACTCAGGAAATCCCAAGGATGTTAGAAGCTCCATGCTAGGAACCTAGGGGGGAAAAAAATCACACAGATTCTTTATAACATAACAATTTTTTTTATACCAACTAAGATGCTCTGGGTAGAAAACTTTATCGAATGATTAAGAGTTGCTGCAAGTGTAGATTTTTGGCCTACACTGACCAAAAACGAAGTTGAAGATTTCCCTTGGTCCCTATACACAGGGTAGCAGGGGAGCTTAGCCAGGATTAAAGATAGCACGAGTCACCTCTGTTTCTTTTCTCCCTTTTCCTCAGCCCTGCATCTCCCTCCACTTCTACCTGCTGTTCCTTTTCATCAGTCCCTTCAACCTTTCCTGCCTGAATGGCTAAGAGTTATGGCACAAAAGCCCCAAACTCCACTGGCAACAGCATCACAACAGAGAGTCCTTTCTAGCTGCACTCTTCCCCAAGGCCGCGAGTCAGACGTCAGCCCTCAGAGCCCGCTGATGTGTCTCACACCAGCAGCCCAGAGGTGAAATCGGGTGGCGGTCCCGTTAGCTTACATTTTACATTCTTCCAAGTGGTCACGACTCAGAAACAAACATCTGGAGCTTTTTACAGAGACTTTAGAAAGAAGAGAAAAAATAACATCCCCTAGGATCTCTGTGATGGGAGCTCTATCTCTCATCGCGCTCTTCCCTTTGTCACTGGGTTCTCCCCGTCCTCTTCTGGGGGGTGGTAAGGAATCATCATTGTCCTTGCCTTGCAGACATAAGGTTTGTCCCAAAGGATGGCCATGAAAGAAAGGATTCCTTTAATGGCCCAGGCACATCCATGAATTTTCTCTCTCTCTTTCTGTTGGGGGTTTGGGGTGCTATTAGGAAAAAATTATGAAAAGGAGGATAAGGTTCAAACTATAAGCAAATAAAACAAATTCTCTCTAGGAGATAAAGATTCTACATCAAAATTCCCATTCTTCCCAGAGACACTGTGAGATTGGGTGGGGAAGGAGGAAGGCTTTGTTTTATTTTCTGAAGGAGTCCCTAGACCTTTCATTTATCCATTGAACAAATACTTATTGAACACCAACTATGTGCAAGACACTATTCTAGATGCTTGGAATACAGCAAGAAATGAAATAAAAAACTTCCCTGTGTGGACAGTCTCTTCAATAAATGACGTTGGGAAAAGTGGACAGCCACATGCAAACGAATGAAACTGGGCCACTATATTACACTGTACACAAAAATTAACTCAAAATGGATTGAAGACTTGAATGCAAGACCCAAAACCATAAAACTCCTAGATGAAAAGAGGCAGTAAGTTCCTTGACATCAGTTTGCAATTTTTGAATCTGACACCAAAAATAAAGGCAACAAAAGCAAAAATAAACAAGTGGGACTACATCAAACTAAAAACCTTCTGCACAGTAAAGGAAATCATCAACAAAACTACAAAGCAACCTACTGAGAAGATATTTACATATCAAATATCCATTAATGGGTTAATACCCCAAAAACATAAAGAACACATACCATTCAATAGCAAAAACCCAAACAATCTGACTTAAAAATGGGCAGAAGATCTAAATGGGCATTTTTCCAAAGAAGACCTACAGCTAGCCTGAGGGGTACGTGAAAAGGTGCTCAGTATCACTCATCATCAGAGAAATGCAAATCAAAACCACAGTGAGATATCACTTCACATCTATTAGAATGGCTATTATCAAAAAGACAAGAAATAGCAAGTGTTGGTGAGGATGTGCAGAAAAGGGAACACTTGTGCACTGTTGGTAGGAATGCAAACTGGTGCAGCCACTGTGGAAAACAGTACAGAGGTTCCTCAAAAAGTTAAAAAAAATAGGGCAAGTGGGTGGCTCGGTCAGTCAAGCGTCTGCCTTCGGCTAAGGTCATGATCCCAGGGTCCTGTGTTCGAGCCCCTCTGTTGGGCTTCATGCTCAGTGGGGAGTCTGCTTCTCCCTCTCCCTCTGCCCCCCCAACTTGTGCGTGTGTGTGCTCTCTCTCTCTCTCTCTCTCTCAAATAGGATCTTAAAAAAAAAGTTAAAAATAGAACTACCATATGATCCAGCATTTCCCCTTTTGGGTATTTAACCAAAGAAAACAAGAACACTAACTTGAGAAGATATCTGCACCCCCATGTTTATTGCAGCATTATTTACAATAGCCAAGATATGGAAACAACCAAAGTATCAGTGGATGGTTGAATAGATAAAGAAGTTGTGATAAATATATATAATATATATAATTTTTATATATTATATAATATATTATTTTATATATAATGGAATATTATTCAGCCATAGAAAGAATGAAATCCCGGTGTATGTGACAACATGGCTGGACCTTGAGAGTACTATGCTAAGTGAAATAAATCAGACAAAGAAAGACAAATACCTATGATCTCACTTATATGTGGAATCTAAAAACAAACAAAAAACCTGAACTCACAGATACAGAGAACAGATTGGTGGTTGCCAGAGGTTGGGGCGGGGGTGGGGAGCATGGAATGGATGAAGAGGTCAAAAGGTACAAATTTATTTATAAAATAAGTAAGTTATAGGAATGTAATGTACATGATGACTATAGTTAATAATACTATATTGCATATTTGAAAGTTGCCAATAGAGTAGATCTTAAAAGTTTTCATCTCAAGAAAAAAAATTTTTTGTAACAATATATGATGATGGATATTAACTAGACTTGTGGGGATCATTTTGCAATGTATACAAATAACAAATCATTATGTTGTACCACGGAAATTAATACAATGTTATATGCTAATTACACTTCAGTTTTAAAAAAAGAGAAAAAAGAAAATGGCAGACAATATATTGCAGTAATTTCCAAGATATACATATGTCCTAGACAGTGCTGAGTTAATCACTGACAAATTAAAAAAGAAATAGCACAAAGTGTTTCAGATGTTTGTATTAGTTAAGTGAAATAATCCTGTACAAGTGTTGCTTCTCGTAGGGTGTTGCTCTTATTTCTGTAGTAGTTAGTTTTGGAAATGCTTAGGCCTCCTTGTTTTTTAAAGCTGAAATAAAAATTTATAGTAATTACAAAAAAAAAAAAAAAGGAAAAACTCCTGCACTGGTGAAGTTTACATTCCTTTGAGCGAAGAAAAACAAACCAAAAAACATATAATATGGCAGGTGATGGTAATTGTTATGAAGAAAAACAGACCCCGTTAAGCGATTAGAGAGTGATGACAAGGAGTGGATTACAGGGATATCAAGACAGCCTCCCTGTGAGGTGCCATTTGAAGTGAGTTGAGAAAGTGACAACATTGAGGAAAGGGAGTTCCTGGGAGAGGCAACAAGTGCAAAGGCCCTGAGGTAGTCCCTACAACAATGCTAGAGAGTCAGTACTACTGTCGTCTACCCTTTTTTTTTTTAATTCTTTGCTTCTCCAGTTTCCTCACCCTCTTCCCCCTCCCCTTTTTCCAATCTCTCCCACAACTTCTCTTCCCTTCCCTGATTTTCTCCTTCTTCACTTAACATCAGCCGCATCTAGCACTACCTGGGAGTAAGCCCAATCTTGTCCAGGAAATGCCGAAATTTTTAAAAGGTGGGGGAGAAGAACAGAAAGAGAAAAATCTGTCTCACCGAGTGACACTCCGTCCACATGTAGCCACCATGTGCCCACAACATGCTGCGGAAAAAGCCCTTCCCTGGCTCTGGGCCGCCTGCAGAACCATCTTCAGCTCTTCAAACACGCGGCTGCCTTCTGTCAACTGTCAACAAGGTCTCCTGGCGGCCCCGAGGAGTCTGGGAAGCAGGGCAGGGCTTGGAGAGGAAGGGACTGCAGAGAACACATTTCTCTGTCAGCAGCCGAACTGAAAACTCACCAGGGTCTGCCGTGACAAATTTCCTGGCCCAGGAATTGAAATCAGAATGCTCAACTGCTCAGCTACTTCTGTGATTGAGGAAACATAACTTGTCTTGCTTGTATACAGTTTCAGAAAATGCATTACATTCTGTAAGAGAAAGAAAAATATCTCTTAACAATGGCATAACAGGGGCGCCTGGTGGCTCAGTCGTTAAGCATCTGCCTTCGGCTCAGGTCATGATCCCAGCATCCTGGGATGAGCCCCGCATGGGGCTCCCTGCTCAGCAGGAAGCCTGCTTCTCCCTCTCCCACTCCCCCTGCTTGTGTTCCCTCTCTCGCTGTGTCTCTCTGTCAAATAAATAAGTAAAATCTTAAAAAAAAAAAACAACAGTGGTATAACTTCCAAATCCTCTTCTCTTTAAACTTATGCCAGAAGATACACCAGGATTAGTTCAAGAGAAACTCCCATTCGCATGTGTAAAGATCAATGCTGCGGAGAAACACCCGTTTCATTTGTTTCCTCTTCTCCATCCTCCTATCCCGGCCCCTCCTGGTCTCACCTTCACTCCACCAAACCCACCCCCTCCCGGGTCACTCCCGCTGAGAATCCCACCAGCATCCCCTCAGGGTGGGCTGCGCTTTGTGTCTCCGCTGAACCCTCCTCACATTTTAGGGTGACAAGCCCTTTCCATGTGCCCCCTCCCCCGCTAGCCTGCAGGCCCCGTGTGTCAGCCTTCTGGTCTCTCTCATCCCCTGGGGCTCCAGTAAACCGTGCAGGCCCAGAAATGGTACGTGACCGGCTGAGGGGCTGAGCAGGCCTCACTTCTGAGAGAGATTTGTAGCCCTGCCTGGGCTTTAGCTCTGGAGCTCTCACGCCAGCTGTAGTAGATTTTCTTGAGCACTTCTTGACCTCGAAGACTGTGCTTGGTGCCAGCGTCCGCTCAGCGCCTGCCTCCATCGTGATCCCCTCCTCGGCTTTGTGTCTTGTCTGACGTACGCGGAGTTTGCGTTTGTAGAGCACTTGATACAAAGCCCGACTCTTGAGTTAGCGGTCAGTGGTAAGGGGTTCACTCCCGGCATGTGTGGAAGCATCTGCCAGAGTTGGAATGGTGCCTGGAAGTCCTAGGTTATTCACAGGTCACAGGAAAAAAGGGAAGGGATGAAGGAAGAAGAGGAAAGAACGGAGATGATTTAAAAAGGAAAGCTGGAAGGGGCACCTGGGTGGCTCTGTCGTTAAGCGTCTGCCTTCGGCTCAGGTCATGATCTCAGGGTCCCGGGATCGAGCCCCGCATCGGGCTCGCTGCTCCGCAGGAAGCCTGCTTCTCCCTCTCCCACTCCCTCTGCTTGTGTTCCCTCTCTCGCTGTCTCTTTCTCTGTCAAATAAATAAATAAATAAATCTTAAAAAAAAAAAAAAAGGAAAGCTGGAAAATGACTTCCTTTCTTCTTTCACTCATTCATGGATTAGTTGAATAAAACACTTCCTGAGCAGAGATGCGAACTCTGCACTGAGCCCCCGTGATCCCAGGCGGTGCCCAGGATCTAAGGACTGCAAGAGGGAACATGGCGGATGTGGTTGTAGGCCTCAGCGTCTGTGGCCCAGCTCCCCTCGCGAGCCTGGGGGATATGCCTGGCCCAGGTCACATAGCTGGAATACCGGTTACCACGGAGACCCCAGGGCGAAGAGGAGGGACGTCCACTCTGGTATCATCCAGCAGCTTCCAACCTTCTTTCATCCTGGCCCAAGCTGTGGCCCTTCTTCCAGTTGCCAGTACCACCCACAGGGGGCCTCCCGTGGAGGGAAGAGGAGCAGCTGACCCTGGGGGGCTTCAGGCTGAAGGTGGTGTTCGCCACGGAGGAGGAGGAAGTGGGCCCTGCGTCACGGCTGGCCAAGCAGAACGGCCACGAAGAAAATTATGAGGTGAATTAAACTTTAATTTGATTTTTATTTGGTTCCAGCAACCAATAAAGGGACAGCAGTTTTCCCAAGTCCTGTCAGCGGTTGGAGGAATGTTTTGAGAACATCTGTTTTATTAACGGCAGCAACAATAAAAGCCAATCCCAGATTTGTAGAGGAGCTGCCTTCCAAGGCCCCCCGAGCACTTTCACTGATCTTGTTGGCGGCCTTGCCTCAGCAGCCCCAGAGAAACGGTACTTGTAATTAAGCTTAACTATGGAGCTCTCTTGCAGACCTCCCCACTGCTGCCTCCTCAACCCCCGGGGAACCAGGAAAGGGGGGGTGGGGTGGGCAGTTGGGAGAAGGAGAGAGGGAGAGACGGAGCGGAAAGAGCCAGGAGCCAGTTCTCAGTCCTTCATCAGCCTTTATTCGTCACTTGCTGGGGACTCAGCACCCAGCTGCCTAGCACCGCGTGCTGAGTTTTCAGGGCTTAGGAAAATACAGAACGATGTGTAGCCACTGGGAAAGCGTGGGAAAGCATTTCTGGTTTGCATAAAATTCCATTTACCTGAAAGAATAGAAAAACACAGAAATTTCTTATTTTCCCCCCAAGACTTTTCTCTCTTTTTCCCCCTTCCTCTTGCTGAAATGCCGAAACTGTTTAAAAAATAGACAGCATTTATTCTAATTACTTGACAGAAAGTATGTATTACAACAATTTCCAAACTGACTGTAGTTTAGGCACTGGAAGTGATGTGCTTTTACGTGTAGAGGCCAAATGGGATACACGAAATACTGGATATCCATGCAGTGGAATATTGTTTGACCAGTAAAAGGAATACAATACATGTTTCATGGTGAATGACCCTTGAAAACACTATGCTAAGTGAGAGAAGCCAGTCACAAAGGACAACACATTAACTGCCCGAGATAGGAAACGAAGTGTTTGGTGATGGGATAAATCTTCAAAACACTGCACTGGATGAGCAAAGTGATCGAATGCATATGCACAGAGTGGGGGTACACATCTTCCTACACCTGGGGCGAAAAGGGGTACGTGAGGCTGGGTTGGAATGATGGGCAGGGATGAGGGGAAGGGTCTTAGATGGGTCTGTGATGGTACTAATGTACCACAACTGAAGGGTTTGATTACCTTCTGAGGTTATTAAAATATTGCAGAAAAGATTCTCAGAAAAGGAGCTGGGGAGATAAACTCTCGAAAGAACAATATAAGGCAAAATGTAACCGAGAATAATGTTTTGCTCAAGTTACAAGTCAGTTGGGAAATTCAGTCACTTTTTTAAAAAATTAAAATTATTTTTTCTATTAAAGAGCAGTATATAAATTAAAAATATCAATAAATGTATTTATTTCTATTGTTTTTTTTTTCCCTAGCCTTTTTTGGTTGTTTTTAAAGTTATCCTTACAGTCCAACCCCGTATTATAATACACATTTTTCAGTTCAAGTTATAAGAAGGATTTATTCATGTTATCACAAATTCTTAATAACCATCACATTCATCAGGCAACTTTCTTAGTATGTGTATTGTTAGAAGGGAACAGATTCAAAATGACTGGTAATAAAAAAAATCATCTACACAAAAAGCGAGGCAAACTGATTAATCTGGATACTTAGAGCATTAATTCTCATTTACAGAATAAGTCTCTACCTTAAGAATTATGCAGTGTTCTAACCAGGGAAACAGGAAATACAATTAAAAAGCTAAACAGCACAAAGGTATCAATATTAGCTTTTCTTCACCAGTCTCTTGGCAACGATTTTTTAAAAACTGTTCTCAGGATGACGGCAGATATGGAATGGAACAAAGAAGTCAATTGGATTGTTGAATGAGGTTGTTTTAAAGTCACAGCTGAAACAATAGTCTTGAAAGGCAAGGTACCAGAGAGTGGAAAGGTTTTTTTTTAAATTCCAAAAGCTGGCTTTGAACATCAAAAGCCGAACGGGAAGGAAGCTGGGCATAACATTTATCCACAAACCACAGAATAGGTAGGAGTGCATGACAGAATAGGCTGCCTCCTGAGAATTGTTTATTACTCAGATAAAGAGCTCAAAACAGAATGTAAATCAACTTTATCACTATGAACACTATTTAGTTCAGTTGGTACTTTTTTTTTTGGTAGCCAGACTTCCTTGATGAAGGAAACAGTGTGTTGATTCACATGCTAGCAGAGCATCCTTCTGTTGCAAACCAGCACTTTGAGGAGCAGGATGGAAGAGACAGTTTTCCATTCCAAAGCAGGAGGTGAGAGAGAACTGGTTAAGGAGAACAAGAGAAGACACCATTGTGGTGCTTCCCTGTGGGAACGTTTGGAGTCCTGACCACCATCTCTGCACCCCTCTCCTTGGGCTTCATCCCAGCAACTGGGTATTGGCCAAAATTGACAGACACCTCTGATAGGTTGGGGCCTGAGACGAGTAAGCACTCGTGCCTTGCTCCCCAAGGGGTAGCCTCGGGAGAGGGTGAGGCTCTTAGAGAAAGACATCTCCCACCAGCACCCGCGATGTAGAATGTGCCAGAGCGGTGGTCACTACCTCACAGCATCTTAAAGACCCTGAGGTCCATGGGGAGAGGAGAAATGTTGTGAGAGGGTTAATAGATACCAGAGGCCTCGGGTTGGGATGAGGAGGGGCCGGAGTGGTGAATCAGCGCCGGCCATCTACTGCGAAGGTTGAGAGGAAAGTCACAGGGCCATGATGGCCTGCAGAATGGAGGGCAGCTGTGGGGAAGGGTGTCCCCCTGTGCCTCTCCTCAGTGGGGGCACTTACCTACTCTTCTTGTTCCCTCCATTACCCAAAACTTAGACGTGCTCTCCCCATTCCCCACTGGACAAGGAGGGGAGCAGAATCTTGAGTTTACCAAGTATTCTTCCCTCACAAAATGGCTGATCATCACATTGAAAGTGAGCAGAGTGGGTAAGACTAGATGTTCTACATTGGTAAAAGTGAGGGCTTGATCATAAAGTTCAGTTAAGAGGAAACAAAAGTACATTTCTGTACTTTCTAGGCTGTTTCAGTCAGGGGCGGCTAGACTATGCTGCAATATCAAATAACCCCCAAATTCCAGGCGCACAACTCATCTACCTTGGGTCAGCGAGAGCTTGGCTCAACATTGTTCTCACTTCAGGATCTATGCTGATGGAGCTGGAACTGGGCCATTCGCCGGGCACAGAGCTCTGGGAGGTCCCAGTCTGGTGGTGACACACACCACATCTAGTACTTCCACTCACAACTCATCGGCCCGAAAGGGTCACAGGCCCTTGTGCAACCAGGTGAGGGTCAGGAAATCTGTGTCCAAAGGTGGAGGTCTGAGAATATTTGATGAACGTCCCATGTAGGTAAAATCCTTACCCACTGCATGATTTAGGGCTCAAATACAAAAACAAACAAACAAAAAAACCCAAAAACAAAAAACCCAAAACAAGATAAATACAGCATAGCTGTTTAGAGCATAGAACCTGGGGTTGAATTTTGCTTCTGCAACTTGCAAATAGTGGTAAGATCTTGTCTAAGTGACTTAAACCTCTGTGACCCTTAGGGTTTCCCTCAGGGGGGAATATTGTATAAATTTTATATATTATATAAAATATTATATATTATATAAAATTATTATATAAAATAACTTCCTGGCACATAGAAGTGACAGAACAAATAGCTATTATTTTTATCTTTTTTGTTATCATTTTGCTTCTTTCTTTGTAATCCCAATTAAGTAAGGGTTCTAGTTAGTTGGATTTCAGCCAGTTGAAGTGTTTTTTTCTTTTCTTTACTTTTTTTTTTAGGTTCACTGTCTTTTAAAAATACAGTCAGATACTCATGGATATTTGCAGCTGTAGCCTTTGGGTCACTCTGACTGATGACTGATGAATCCCCATCCTGGAATGGCTGTCTGCCGTTGGGTAGAACCAGTGGTCAGGGACTCGGAGTTTTGTGGGCTTCATGGTTGGTTGTAATTGGGAATGACTGGCTGCCCTCACCAGTCCTGACAAATGTGAAACTAAGTAGAAACAAAGCGAGAGAGAGAGAGAGAGAAAGAGGAGCAAAGGAAACATAGCCACCCATTGCTACTGTGTTCACCTTAAACCAATATATTATTTGACAGAGAGAGAGCGCGCACAAGCAGGGGGAGCAGAAGGAGAGGGAGAAGCAGGCTCCCCGCTGAGCAAGTAATCCAAGGCAGGACTCGATCCCAGGACCCTGGGATCATGACCTGAGCCGAAGGCAGACGCTTAATGACTGAGCCACCCAGGCGCCCCTATATTTTGGTTTTGAGTATGAAAAGGTCCCCAACAGAAACATGGAAATAGCAGTATACTGTCCATTTCCAGTTCCCACCTGCGTGTGCCGGGCTGTCAGCCAGGGCTATGGAACAGGGAGAAAGAGAAGAGCTTCCCCTATGGCAGCCGAGGTCCACCTGCTCGGACCACTTCCCTCCCCCACTCCCCCTGCAGGTGGAGGAGACACAGGCCCCAGCTCACACATCACTGTACACCCTCCCTCCTTTCACCCTTCTCAAGAAGAGGCTCAGGTTTGGGCAGCAATAAAAGGAACACTTCTGGAAGGCACATTTCTCCCAGAATCTCTGTTGCATGTGTGTGTGTGTGTGTGTGTGTGTGTGTGGGTGGGTGTGTGGGTGTAGAACAAGCCCTGTGTATTCTTTTTAATCACTGGGGAACCAGGTCTGGTAGCTGAGAGCAAAAAGCTAGACATTGACTAAGAGTAACCATAAAGGTGAGTAGGTTTGGCCCGAGGCAGAATGATGTTTCTCGTAGAGATACCCACTGCTAACCCTGATTATGTTGCAAACTAAGCTCAGACAGAGACTGAGGACACTCCCTTCCTGTTTGTTGTGTCACCAGGTTACCCATACCCCAAAAAACACCAGGAATAAGACAAAACAAATGTCCAGAAACAATTTTTTCTATAGACCAATCCTCAGTACACATTCTGCCGAGAGAATAAAAATGTCCTTCAAGGAAGGACAGCCTCAGAAATTGCATTCTCTTTCAAAATTAATTTTAAAACCCCGTGGCAGGAGAGAAAATCCTCTAGCATACCTTATAAAACACAGGATAAGGTCAACCATAAATAGCGGAGTCCCTCTCCTAACTTGGTTTGAAAGAAGAGTGAGACTGAGAGGAAGACACATGGAATAAAAGATTTCACAAGAAAGGGAATGCTGAAATTAATTAGAGGTACCTGTGAATGAGAATTTAGACCTCCCGGAGGACACAGATGTCCTCCATGAATCCTGTCTGGAAATGATGTTGGAAAGGTGGGATTCCAGGCTGCTCAGAGGCTCTCTGCTTTCTCGGAGCAACAGAGAAGAACCAGGGAAAATTCTTCAGGTTTACAAGGTGAAGCCTGGAGTGAGCAACTATTAATCAGGAAACCAGTACCTGGGTTGACCAGCAGCCTTGGAAATCACCTGGATCAAGAGCAAAATGTGTGGACATTTGTGTGTGTGTGTGCATGTGATCATTCACAGATACGTGACGAAGGAGGGGGCAGAAAAGTCCTTGATACCAGAAATGGAACCTGGGCAGGCCCAGGCAGGACCCAACCCCACTGAGATCCCATTCCAAAGGTGCAGGAAAAGGAGGGTAGCGTGGGAAAATCTTTACCTGGCCCACCCACTCAGGGTAATAGGATCTCGGATGCAACTGTTGGTTGGGTCCAGTTAGGTCAGGTATCTTTTGACGCCACCCAAAGGGTTTTGTTCGCCTGTGACTTTCTGGAGGCAGCAAGATGATTCGTTGAGAGTGACTGTGCCCACACTCTTGGGATTTCTGGTGGCAGTGTGCACACTGCACTCTAAGCATCAAACTAAACAAATGAATGTATTCTTTTATAACAGTGATGGTTTGAAATGCTTTTTTTTTTTTTTTTTTTATGATTCTAAAAGTGACCCATGTTCTCTAGTGCAGTTTTGATGGCAATCCTCCCTTCCATCTCTCTCCAGCTTGGTAGGACAGATCAGGGGTAGCCAAGGGCCCACCTTTACTCTGGCACTGATGTTGCCTGTCCTCTTGGGTTGGGTGACTGTGCATCACTTCCTGATCCTCTGATGCATGGAGCTTGTTTACCTCCCAGTTCTGCATAGTGGGGGTCCCTCTCTCTTCCAGCCTACGATGAGCCTTAGTGGAGTCCCTACAGAGGTTTGTGACAACTCTTTGGAGACACGTGCGACACTGCAAGGCCCCGTGCCCACTGCAATGGAAAGAAGAGGGAGACACTACTCCTCACTCACCCTTTCGTGCAGGATGCGTCAAGTGAAGCCCAGGTCTGGCACCTGGAGGACCTGGCGAAGCTCGCTCCAGCCGGAGAAACAGTGGGCAGAGGCCCCCCAGGTGAGGGCTGCCCTTTGGTGCCCACCTGGCTGTGAACATCGTGAGGAGCTCCCTAGGTAGTGGGAGCGAAGCACAGCAGGGCAGTGGCAGGGGTCGCCGAGGGGTCTCTTCATTGGCACACTAGAACTCTGTGGGAGCCCCCTAAAGGAATGGGTGCGGCAGAGGAGGGGTGCAGGATGTAAGACCCACAATAGCAGACTGAAGAGAAATACTGTTTATTTCTGCTCATGTGACCCTGTCTTAGCCTCCAGGCCCACGTGGCTTTGGATGCAGACGATCACATCAGGGCTTTTATAGAAAATCTATAATAAAAATATTTTATTCTCTCTGTAATTATTTTAGGTCCCCTTTTTAAATGTAGAGTCTTCCTCAACCATGTTTTCATTGAATATAGAAATGCAAAATAAAGCTGCAGAGCCACCTGGGTGAATCCAGAACAGACCTGGGTCCAGCCATGACTCACAAACACTGTGAGAAATTAATCTTACCAAAGTCCTGGGGTGATCAGACTCGGTGGCTTTGACCCACACTTTACAGAGCTCATAAAATACTGATGGCAAAACAAAGATGCCCTTTTATTAATGCACATTTAGATCTATGTCCACCAAGGTGATTAGGTACCCCTGACCCTTGAGCTACAAATTCTCTCCCTGAGGGGAAACTACTGGGGAAGCTCATTTATAATCAGAAGCATTCCAGGTGAACGTGGAGTCAGAGAAGGGTAGGGTATGAGATTCACCTGTTCCTGGCAGGGCCCGAGCTAGCCCGAGGCGGCTGTCTCCACAGCAGGGATCCACGTGCAGATCAGAAGGCCTATGGGACATCATCATGAATCTGCTGGAATGAGAGGGGGTTCCCTTCCAACTCTCCTTCTGCCTATCACATCACTTCTTAAGGGAAGCAAACCAACTTTCCAAAAGCCAATATACCGGTTTGCTAAAAGTCAGGTACTGAATCCTCAATTTGCCGAGGGAATAACTTACTAAATTACTGATTCACCAAAACCCTGCTTCTGTTCCCTACTTCCGGAGCTTGTCACAGACGGTTTGTAGGATATCACTTCAGTTGTCTTGGAGGCTTCGTTTCCAGTGTCTGTTTGGTGTGGCCCCTGGGAGCTGCTTCACTCAGCATCCCCACTAATGGTTTGTCAGATTGACCCAGTTGAGGGCTGGTTTTGTGTTTTCTAATGTTCGATCTCTACTGCGCAGCATTTTATATGTTAACAGGTGAGCTCACTCTTCAGTACAGCCTCATGCCTTCTCTAGTTTTGAGGCCTCATGCATCACCTGGATTTTATAGGCCACACACCTAAAATGATATAGAGAACTCCTTACATGAAAAGGATTTTGCTAGTCTCCGCATTTGTTATGGATAAGCAAAATTAACAAGCAGACAAAAATCTTTGTTCAAAAGACTGATAAAGTCAGCAAAAATAGGGAAGGGCAAGTTGGTATAAAACTGTTTAAAGGGCAAACCATTTTTTCACGTTTATGACATTAAAGTGGAAGGAGTCTGAAATTTGAAACATGCGCAAAATATCTGATTGAGCTTATTCACAAGGCCATGATTAAGGATAATAGGAAAGACAATGGGCTAAATGTACTTGCAGAGAGAAACCTATCTCATTATTTATCAAATCCTTGACACTGGAGATGTGCACCCTGCATGAAACTTGAAGTGTACAAGATCCTCTCAATACTTAGTGACATAGACCCACAGGGCCAAGTTCACTAGCATGTGGCCAGCCTCAGGGCCACAGCTGTAGCAAATTGACTTGTCCTGAAATTGCCCTGGTTAGCTGTTCTAGAGGTTACCAGATTTGGCAGTTTGGGGTAAATTAATCATTCAGCAAATTAATTTTCAACGTGTTGGGTTTTGATGAATTGGTCACTGAGTGACTTATCTTTTGGTGAATTGATGTTTGATCAATCGATTTTCATGAAATTTACCTCAAGTTCTTTGAATATATTACCACCATCATTTAGGTTAGCATTAAATCTCTAGTCTTAGGCACTTCTAGCTCTTGAAGATGACTTTTCGCAAATCCCCGATTGAACCCTACTGTGTTGATTTTGTAGTTTAGTCTGAGGAAAAGCAGAGTTTTCATTTCTGGGGAAACAGTGTCACTAACACACATGCCTGGACTGTTTATCACTATTTGGGTCTCTGGTTCCAGGATGCTACTGAATTATTCACACATACACAGCGTTAGGGCGTGCGATCTTCTTGTGAATAGTTTCCTGGGGTCTCCCCAGACACTGATTCTCAATGAGGGTCACACCACTGGGAGTATTTTGGAAATTTATGGGGGCAGTTTTGTCACAATGACTGGAGGGTACCCGTTGATGTAGGAAAGACATTAGGGTTCGAAGCCAACCGCCAGGACAGAGTTCTTGAGACGTCTTTGGTGCAAAAAGGATTTTATTAAAGCCCGGGGACAGGACCCATGGGCAGAAAGAGCTGTACCAGGGTCATGAGGAGTGGCCCATTATATACTTTCAAGTTGGGGGACGGTTAGGGATAGCGTAAGTCTCTAAGGAATTTTGGAAGCAAGGTTTCCAGGACCTTGAGGGGGCTAGCTGTTGTTAGGAAAACATCATTTATTACTGTCTCAAAAAACCTGAGTCATGAGACCCTTCAGACGTATATTGGTGGGTCATATGCTTGGGGGCTGATTGCCAACACGTATCTTGGGGGGCTTAGAGATAAAGGAAATTTCTAAAGGAATTTTTATATGTTAAAGTAGACTTACAGGATCCTGGTGTGGGGCGGGTGGGGGTGGGTTGGGCTAGGATTGCCTTTTGGCCCTTAGCAAAGTATTAACATCGAGGCAGTTGAGTTCCTAGAGGAATGTCCCTCTGCCTGTTTCAAGGACTTGTCAATGGGCTATAGGTAGTAAGGAAATTTAATAATTTTTCTTCTGCCTTTGATTCCCTTATCATCACTGACAGCTTTGGGAAGGGGTCAAGGATGCTGAGCTTCCTGAAATACACAAGGTCATCCTCCATAACAGCACCTGTTCCGGGTCTCATATGACTTTGAGAAATCGCACTAGACATTTGTGTAGTTGAAAATCCTACAGATAATTATCTAAGCCTAGAACGTAACTGTGAACCAAAGAGAGATGATAGGTTTTGTTTAGAACTTTGCCAAAAGTTGTTCACAATTTTGGAAATGCATGTTTCCGACAGCAATACTTCTCATGATACTAGATCACCAATTTAACCACAACTATATCAATCTGTCTTTGTAGCTCTTGTGCTCGTGATGATTTTCAGTAAAGGTGCAAGCATCTGGCTCTTTGCTATGTCTTCTGGTGTAGTCGTGTGCTAGGATCACATTTTAAAACATACTTTATTTCTGATTACTTTCCTTTTATTTTTACCTTATATTGTAGGAAGGACATCATATTGATTTTTTAAAAAAAAAAATGTGTGTAGGTCAGTTGTATTACCTAAGAATTTCATTTGCAGAGAGTAAAAGGGATATGAGGAAAGATTTCTTATAAAAGGGAAGCACGGTGTCTGAGAGGGCTGTCCTCAACTTTCTTTCTCCCTGCACCGCTCCATTGTCAGGCCCTGGCACTCTGCTTTCTGTCCCTCTAATTGTTCTCTGAGGGCAGAAGGAGCTTTGTAGTCAGCCTAGGCTTTGAGGCACGAAAGAACAACCTCCAAGACGAACTGACCTCACCAGAGTCCTCAGGGGCTCCCAGGTCAGTGACTGCCTGTGTTGCAGCATGAAGCCCTTGCCCCTCCATCCCCCACTCGCCAACACTCCTCGTCACAGCTCCCCGGCTAGAGGTGCTGGAGCTTTCGCCATGAAAGCACTTCTCTCCCACTGGTAAAGCCTCCGAGGAGGGATGGCACGCTTTAAGAGAATGCCAAAAGCCTGGCTGAGCCCACTGTATCTCTACCTTGGACTTTCAATTAAAAACCACAGTATCTCTCAAAGATTCCTGCCTCTTTAGGAACGTGTCACCTACGAGGAGTAAACGACTAATGCTTCAGCATTATTACCTGAGATTCTTAGGTTAGCCAGGCTGGATGCAAGCAAGAGAGGGCCAGGTCTCTGCAGAAACTGGGCCCTGGTGTGGGAAGCGAGAACGGGTCAGGCCCCTGGGTCCGGTCAAGGAATCCAGTTGGTTGGGCCCTGCAGGGGTCACCTGGAGGGGACGGCGGGCGCAGACTTTAGCAGGGCTAGTCTCAAGATATGCCACCGACAGGGAAGACGAGGGACAATTTCCCACAGGAACATTGCCAGAGAAGCTGATACCCTGCTGCATAAAGATGGGCCTTGCAATAAGGACAGCAGGTAGGAAATACAACCAGTAGTCATCTCTGTTGGCGGACTCAGAGGTGATTTTTACTCTCTTCCTTTCCCTCTTCTGTATTTTATAGGAAACAGTGAATATGCAGTGCCCCGGCTGGCGTTTGGCTCCCACAGTCACACTGCTTGGGTGTGAGTCTCCGAGCTGCCGCTCTGGATCTGTGATCGGACACAGGTGACGACTTGCCCTAAGTCTGTTGCCTCGCGTGCAGCATGGGCACGTGACAGAACGGACTCCGAGGAGCAGGGAGAGGGATTGAGTGAACTAGCACGCGGTGTCACCATGCTCCGCAGCTGAAATAGCACCAGGGGCTGAAACTTTGGAAGATCGGGTTTCTCCGGGGTTGATCCAGACCAGCTGTGCCTCGAGGGGAGCCTTCCGAGGTGGTCATCGCCTGTGTCCCCTGGGGTCTGGCTCCCCCACTTTAGGGAGACACAGGGATCCTAGTCAGGTGCTTCCCTGCCCGGAATAAGCAAAGAACTGGACTAGCCCAGCAAAGAGAGCCCATGCGGTGGTGGTAGAAGCAAAGCAGGACTGAGTGGGCCGCTGGCCTGGAGAGGGGTCATCCAGGAGAGAAGTGACCGCCCTGGTGACCAGGGCTGGCCTTGCCCAGGGAGGTTGGTCATCCGTGTCTTCATTTCCCCTTCAGCACCGCCCCCCGCCACTTCCAACCTTATGTCTTTTAAAGTAATGATATTGTGGGCCAGAGCCAGAGTATTCTTACCTTCCATTAAGTGCCGACACAAATCTTAACTATACATTGCCTGAATTTATTTTTAAATACAATTCACCACTTTAACTTTGGTTAATTCCAGCAAATTTTAACTTGGGTGATTTTTTCCTTTCTCCATTAACCAACCAATATTTACCGAGCATGGGTTACGTACTGGACAACAATCAAGTCCTCTGTCTGGCCAGTATGGGCTCTCGTGGCTACGGCAAGCATGCCAAATGTTGATTTGGGGCAGCAAGAAAGGAGACTTGCTGCCCATTGGAAAAGTCAGCGGAGTCTGTGCTGCTGACTCCTGAAGCTTGGGACCCTGCATGTACCCTGGGCTCCCAGGGTCCGTGAAGATGGCCGTGCTGGGAGCGGATGGCAGCTTGGATTTGCGTGACGAATACTGAGGTGCCTCCTGCCTTAGTTGTCTAGAACCCTCCTGCCTTCCTGAGCTAATTCTGTTTTATCTTCAGACTTCTCATAGAACCTTCTCTCTACCACTTTCCCTTAACTGAAGGCTGATCCCAATTCAAGGACTTGTTTCCTTCACTGTTCGCCTAAGTAGAATCTTCTTCTTATCTCATACTCTTGACATCGCAGGACCTAGAAATTCAAATTTGTAGTTCACTGGAAGTACAGAAGTCTTTAGGAGCTTGTTTCCTATTAACCAAATTTACAGGAGATGGGTGTATAAATCTGTAGTCCCGAGTTTTTCCTTTGCAAATGGAGATACGCCTAACCAGCAAGCCTTAGGCATCCTGCTTGGCATATAGGGTATTAGGAATTGTGTTCCACTGTTAGCAACAGAGCTCTGGGATAATGGTGGTTTAAGGAAGTTTATTTTTCTCTCATGTAAATGAAGTTTAGATGTGGGCAATGAAGGGCTGAAATGCTGGCTCTGGAGAGTTGTCAATGCTCCTGACTGGCTCGAAGTCCAGGCTATAGGTCCCAGAGGTTTGCACCCAGAATGCAGATCTTGTCATTCCTGTTGTCCTTTGTGGGTGCTCTACCTGCCTTTTTAGTACCCTGAACTCTGCCTTGACGTACAGTTTTTACTTAGCATCAGATCAAATTTTTTTTGGCTGTTATCCACATTGCCAATTTCTGCTTCAATTTCAGAATGTTTTAAGCTTAATGCCTTCTAGGCCAGACTCTTAGGTATTGAACGGAGGTGAATTGGGAACTAGGCAACCCCACATAAACACACACTGATAATTATTACAAAGAACAATTTAACTCTTATACCACTATTCCACAGCAACTTCCCACCGCAGAGTGAATAAAGGCATCCTCCTGGGGTCTAGGGTGCAGCTTAATTAACCTACTGCAAACAAGGGTAATGTCTTTTAGCAATTTGTTTTATCTTAAAAATGGATACAAATTCTACATTTTACTCCTAGGCATTGCTGAATTTATATTAATATATTTTTTAAAGATTTATTTATTTATTTGAGAGAGAGAGAGCGCATGCATGAGTGCAGGGGGAGGGGGAGAGGGAGAGAGAGAGAAGCACACTCTTCACTGAGCGTGGAGCCCAGTGTGGGGCCCGTGGGGCTCGATTTCACAACCCTGAGTTCATGACCTGAGCCAAAACCAAGAGTCAGATACTTAATTGACTGAGCCATCCAGGAGCCTCTACATTAATATTTTTAACTCAATAATCATCTTTGATGATTATTGGTGTCCCAGGAAGTTGGAAAGAATGACTTTTCCATAATATTTATGTACTTCCAGGGTATGTATGATCCAATTTGAGCTTTCTTTTTTTTTTTAAGGTTTATTTATTTATTTATTTATTTGAGAGAGAGAGAGAGAGAGAGAGAAAGAGAGAGCATGCACTAGCAGGGGGAGGGGCAGAAGGAGAAGGAGAAGGAGAGAAGCAAACTCCCCGCTGAGTGCAGAGCCCCATGCTGGGCTCCAACCGAAGACCCTGAGATCATGACCTGAGCTGAAATCAAGAGTCCAGCGCTTAACCAGTTGAGCCACACAGGTGCCCCCAGTTTGAGCTTTCTCTGGTTACTTTTTGGTATTGAGTTATGATCACCTTGACTGGATTAGGACAGTTCCCAGTATTTCTTGCAGGAACATAGTCACTTCTGGTGGTGGTAAACCCTTTCATTGTGTTTTATTTATTTATTATTATAATGTATAGTGGTAATTTATTCTTATTTACAAAAATAGATATTCTATTTAAGGATGGTCTTGTTTATTTTTGTACCCTACATACTTTACTCCTATGAAGTGACTGGCAAAATTTTTCTGTGAAAAACCAAATTACAAACACTTTGGCTTTGTGGGCCATACAGTCTTTATCAAATCTACTCAGCTCTGTGGGCGCCTGGGTGGCTCAGTTGGTTAAGTGTCTGACTCTTGGTTTTGGCTCACGTCATGACCTCATAGGGCATGGGATCGAGCCCCCATGGGGTTCCATGCTCAGCAGGGAGTCTGCTCGAGGATTCTTTCCCTTTGCCCTTCCCTCCACTTGTGCATGTGTATGCTCTCAAGCACTATCTCAAATAAATAAATAAATCTTAAAAAAAACCCAAAACTACTCAGCTCTGTAGTTGTAGTGTGAAAGCAGCCATAGACCATGAATAAATGGGCTGGGTATGGATATGTTTCAAGAAAATTTTATTTGCAAAAACAGGCAGTAGGTAGGATTTGGACCTAGTTTATTGATTCCTGCTCTATACTGTATAGAAATTGAATATTGACAAAAATTGGCTCACATATTCAGCCACAAAAATTAAAAAAAAAATACCCAAATGATTGGAGATTCCTACATGCTCTCTTAAGTAATTCCCGGATCAAAGAAAAAAATCAAAATTATAATTGTAAAATATTTAGAAAATCATGGTAATAAAAATAACAAATAGCAAAACTTATGACCAATAGCCAAAGCTATATTCAGAATAAACTCTGTGGCCTTTAAGAAATTTAATATAAATGTAAGTAAATATATATTTACATTAAATATATCGTATGTTTATTTAAAAATAGATGTAAATAGGGGCGCCTGGTTGGCTCAGTGAGTTGAGCGTCCAACTCTTGATTTCTGCTCAGGTTATGATCTCAGGATTGTGGGATCAGCCCGGCATAGGGCTCCATGTGCGGCAGGGAGTCTATTTGAGATTCTTTCCCTCAGCCCCTCCCCTGCTCATGCTCGCTCTCTCTCAAATAAATAAATAAATCTTAAAAATAAATGTAAATAAAAAATAAGTGCATTAAATGTTCTATTCAAGACATTACCAAAAGTACAGTAGAACAAACCCAAGGAGGGCGCCTGGGTGGCTCAGTTGGTTAAGCGACTGCCTTCGGCTCAGGTCATGATCCTGGAGTCCCGGGATCGAGTCCCGCATCGGGCTCCCTGCTCGGCAGGGAGCCTGCTTCTCCCTCTGGCCCTCCCCCCTCTCATGTGCTCTCTGTCTCTCTCATTCTCTCTGTCTCAAATAAATAAATAAAATCTTTAAAAAAAAAAAAAAAAAAGAACAAACCCAAGGAAAGTCGGGATACAGAATTAATAAAGATAAACACATTCACTAATTAGAAAACAAATAGTAAAAACACAGTTTCTTTTGACAAAATACAAGGAGGTAGATAATCTACTATCTAAAACAAAAATGAATAGACAAATATAAAACATTAGGGAATGAGAAAGCATATAGTCATAAACACAGCAGAAATGTTTAAGATTTGTGAGTATGCTTCATATAATACATTTGAAAATTTGCATTAAACAAACACTTTTCTAGGAAAATATAGACAGTGAAAATTTCCTCAAAGAGACGTAAAAAATAATAAGCCAAAGCCCATGGAAGAACCATTTTCAATGCTGTATAGAATAACTAGATGGAAGATCACCATAGAAACAGAAAACACCATAAGCTCACAGGCCTAATGCTCATCTACAGAACTCTATAGCCCACAAAGGCACAGGATCCACATTCGTCTCAAGAGCACTTTGCCCAGTTAGACCATATGCTAGCTCACAAAACAAGAGTCAGCAAATTTAAAAAGATCAAAATCATACAAAGTATGCTCTCTGACAAAATGAACTTAGACATCAGTAACAGATGGGCATAGGAAGAAATTAAATAACACACTCTTCAGTAAGTAATCCATGGGTCAAAGACAAAATCACAAGGGAAATTAGAAAATACTTTGAGATGAATGAAAATTAAAACACAACATACCAAAATTTATGGGATGCAGCTAAAGCAGTGCTTAGAGGAAAATTTATAACTGTAAACACCTATATTTTAAAAAAGAATGACTTCAAGTCAATAATCTTACCTTTTACCATAAGAAACTAGAAAAGAAGAAGAGCAAAGTAAATACAAAGCAAGTAGAGGAAGTAAATAACTATTGGTAGAGCAGAAACAATTAAAATAAAATAGAAAAATACTAATCAATAAAAAGTTGGTTGTTTGAAAAGACTGACTCAAGTAACAAATCTTTTTTTTAAGATTTTATTTATTTATTTGACAGAGAGAGAGAGAGCACAAGCAGGGGGAGTGGCAGGTAGAGGGAGAAGCAGGCTCCCTGCTGAGGAAGGATCCCAATGCAGGACTTGATCCCAGGCCCCTGGGATCATGACTTGAGCAGAAGGCAGATGCTTAACTGACTGAGCCACCCAGGTGCCCCTTAAGTAACAAATCTTTAGCTAGACTAAGCAAGAAGAAAAAGAGAAAGACAGAATTTACTAAAGGCAAAGATGAAGAGGGGGATGTCATTACCAACTTTACAAAAATAAAAAGGATTATAAGGGAATAGTATGAACATCTGTGCATATAAATATATAGTTATATACACAAACCATTTGTATGAATCACTGAATAGGAAAGGATTTTCAAAGCAGAAACCATCAAGAAAAAGACTGAAATTTTTGACTATCTGAAAACATAAAATGTCTGTATATCTGAAAAATAGCATTAATAAAACTACAAGAAAATCAACTGAGGAAATGATTTGCAATATATAGGATGGAACCAAAGTGTATTATAACTACCGAGTATTTGTAAATTTGTCACAAGGTCAATACCCAAAGTGAAAAGGGGACAGCAGCTGCAAATGAAGCAACTTATAAAATCCAAAACACCAACAGTCAGGAAACAGAAAAAAGTCAAATTCAGCAGCAATATTTTAAAAAAGCAAAACAGTGAGGTGGCATTTTATTATGTGATTTGAGGCAAGCTACTTATACTTTCTATACGTCATTAAAATCTAATTTTAATTTTTTATCAAAGTAATACATGCATGTTGCTTTACATGTACATCATTTCTAGAGTTAAATAAAAATTACAAAGGTAATCACAAAAAGCAGCCGACTCCGGTGCCTGCTCTCCTCACTGCTGATTTCTGCCTTCTGTGGGCAACCATCTTCAGCTCTTTCATCTAGCAAGTATGACCTGCGGCCCCAGGGCACGGGATGAGTAAAGGCATAAATAGCCTTTGCTTGAGAAGGCTGAGACTGAAGCTGTGTCCCAAATGAAAAGCCAGATTTCTTTCAAGGCAAGGAGAGGATGAGGGCAACTCAGAGAAGACAGTGCATCAGCAGGAGGGTTTGGAGGTGGGGAGCGGTAGGGGCGTGGCCAAGGAGGGGCGGAGCATACTGAGGATGATGGGTAGAGAGGGTGTGGCCAGGGTGGCTGACACGTGAGCATCATAAGATGCAAGACGGGATCAGAAGCAGTGGGGCTTTAGTTCCCAGTTTCTTTGAGAGGAGTACAGAGTGGGCCAGGACTAGAAGGTTTATCTCACTTGGGCTGACGGGGGACCCGAGAATGGCAGCCTCCCACCAGATCTAGGAAAGCCCATCACGGTGCCTTGCACACAACAAGCATTTCATAACCTCAGCCATCATTAACATCGCATTATTATATTGGCAAAGATAAGTGTATTTGCTAATGTCCAGCACAGGTCGGAGTTTGGAGAACTAGATGCTGCTGATACTGAATTTATGAAAACTTCCCAGAAGGCAGTTGGCTCTATGTTGCAAAGGGCTTTTTGGTTTTGGTTTTTGAGTATGTATGCACGGAGGCAAGAACTTCATAGGATTTTATTCTTTTTTTATTAAGATTTATTTATTTATTTCAGAGAGAGAGCGAGAGCATGAGTCAAGGTAGTGGCAGAGGGCGAGGGAGAGAGAGAATCTCAAGCAGACTCCCCACTGAGCATGGAGCCCGATGTGGGGGCCTGATCTCACCACCCTGAGGTCCTAACCTGAGCCAAAACCAAGAGTCATTTCCTGAACCGACTGAGCCACCCAAGCACCCAGGAGTTTATTCTGAAGAAATACTGGGCAGATACACAACCATGTGTGTATAAGATGATTCATCTCATTGATTTTAATAGGGAAAACTAGAAAACATAATTGTTTGGTAATAAAGATCTGTAAAACGAATAAGGCAGCTCCAAGACAGAATACTGTGAAGTTGTTAAAAATCGCATTTTAGGGAAATATCTTGAATGGAAACATACTAAGTGAAAACTAAATTTAAAAATGTATAATATGGGGACGCCTGGGTGGCTCAGTCGTTTAAGCGTCTGCCTTCGGCTCAGGTCATGATCTCAGGGTCTTGGGATCGAGTCCCACATCCGGCTCCCTGCTCACCAGGGAGTCTGTTTCTCCCTCTCCCTCTGTCTCTTCCCCCTGCTCGTGCTCTCTCTCTCGAATAAATAAATAAAATCTTAAAAAAAAATGTATAATATGATCTCAAATGTATAAAAAATATGTATTTATATACACGTAAAAGTATCAACAGTGAGGGGCACCTGAGTGGCTCAGTCAGTTAAGCGTCTGCCTTCTGCTCAGGTCATGATCCCGGGGTCCTGGAATGGAGCCGTGCGCTGGGCTCCTTGCTCAGCGGGGAGCTTGCTTCTCCCTCTGCCTGCCGCTCCCCCTGCTTGTGCTCTCTCTCTCTCTCTCTTTGTCAAATAAATAAATAAAATCTTAAAAAAATATATCAACAGTGAACTATGCTTACAGACAGGTTTTCTCTTCTTTGTGTGTTTCTCTGTGTGTGTTCCAAATTTGCTTCAGTGAAATTTTCCTTCTATTTGTAAGTTGTTGTTGTTTAATTTTTTTTGGCAATGGAGGGAAAAACTCAAGAATGTTACTGGGAAAAGTGTAAAGATTTACATCACCCAAGTTCATGCTTCATTATCTACTTTTTGAATATTCTCTAATTGATTCTCTAATTCATCAATGGGCGTTGGCTTTGTCTTTTCCAGCCTGGAAATTGTCGTCTTACAGGAAACTCTTTTGGCCTGGGGGGGTTTCTTATCCTCAATGTTTCTGTCAGACCAGAGCCATGAAACCCCCCTGTAAGCCTCAACTACTCCCAGTGACAGCAGAAGTCTGCAGAAGTTACTAATCTTACCAACCCTTTAGCTGCAGGTCCCTGTGATTTGTGATGGAATCACTGTACTCAACAGGCATAGATCTCTTTTATTGGCAGAAGTGCCTCCGCAGCAGAACAGTGTCAGCAGGGCTAATTTCCCTTCTCTCCTTCAAAGTCCCTGGAACACCAAGTAGCAGCAATGTAATTAAATAAGCTGATAGTGGCATCTCCAGCGGAGGCCATTCTCACTTCACACAAACATTCTCAAGCAACAGGTATTAGTGATGTTTGTGGCATGCACCAACAAATCTGGAGATACCTACAGCAAGCTAAAAGCCGAACAAGAAAATTGTTCCAGAAAATAACATGCTCTCAGATCAACCCCAGACATGATCAGGATGTCCAGCTGGGGAGACATCAATATTATAGACCACTCAATTAAAAATTATGTGCTCAGGTTTGATTTATGATATTAGTCCCTGATTTGGGGATCTGGGAATGGTAGATAAAATGATGTAGGAGTATCAGAAAAGTCTGTGGACTTTCAAGATCCCATGTCATACCTGCTAGAGCATTTTGCAGTTGGGAGGCCAAGTAAGGTGTGAGAGAGGGTGTTGGCTCCAGAGTCAGGCAGAAATGTGTTTTAAGGTCAGTCCCACCGGTCTAGATGTGTGACACTGAGCAGGTAATTAAAATTCTCTGAACACATTTCCTCACCTGTAAAGTAGGTAGAGAAATGCCTGTCTCGGAGGACTATTGTGAATATGAAATAAAAGAATGCATAGTGCCCGTGGACATTCCACCGGTGGTGGTACTGAACATCGTTGGTAACATTAAGGGACCAGCACACAGTATCACATAGAGCAGCAAAGCAGACTTTGATAAACAAACAAACCCAAATGATTGGGTGGCTGAGGCATCCAGTTCCTTACTGAGGAAAGTAAGAGAACACTTTTGTTTAAGACTAATCATGGGGTTAAACCAACCAATCTTGAGTTCAACTCTTCCATTCGCAAAATGTGGCAAAAATTTATCACTATTCCAGAAAAGGCGTGGGAGGGGGAGAAGTGTCTAGAAATTTAAAGGTATTCTTGAGAAAAATCAGAATTTCATTTAAAATTTTAAAAATCACCCCAAGCAAATTGATAATTTTCTAGAAAGTTCCTAATGGCTAGAGGGTGAGCATTGAAGTAAAAAAATGTGAAAAATCATCAAGAAAAGTCTGCTATGTAGTAGTTACATTTTAATTATTAACTAATTATTTTTTAAGTAAAATAATCAAAATGCTGTCACATATTGCTTTGGATCTAGAACTAAAATCAATCAAAGCACAGTGAAGAAATTTGGGATCTAGGCTCAAAGTTATATGGTGGATTCCCTACTCTGTCTTTCCCAGTTGATTGACCTTGAGTAATTTCTTTAACTCTCGAACCTATTTTTCCATCTGCAAAATGGTGATTAAAATGCCTTTTTCTGGTCGTTGTTAGATCACTGAGATGATGTAGAGTCACAAAAGCTGAGATATGCCAACTCTGGCTTACAGGAAGGTCTTGGTGAGTCCTGGAAACCTGGGTGGCATATGACTCTCAATGACAAGTTGAAAGATTTTGTGGAGAAATCAGGGGACGGAGGGTAGCTTGTTCTACCACCATGCAGCTAAGATGTAGAGGGGAGATTTTCTGAAAGTTGACTTAAAGCTTCAGACTTGAAGAAACATAATTTTATTTAACAAGAAAAAAGATGGAAGTATAATGTCTGAAGCCATTTTATTCTATAATTTTGATTGTCTCTTAGCTTTATCATAATGAAATAAACACAGCATGATAGTCTTCTTACATAGATGGATGGATGTACAAGTTAATGAAATGACATTTTATGGGCTAAAGGGAAGGAAAATTTGAATGCTGTCCATGGAATTAAATTGTCCTGCTCACTCGTCTTTCATAGCAAATACTGTTGGCTTTGCCAGGCAAGTGGCGACAATGAAGGTACTGTGGGGATCTGACGGCCAACTAGCAGAGTAGCGTGGCATTCATCTGGACAAGACTCAGTCTTAATGCCGAGACTTCACTGAGGGTCAGGCCTGCAAGGCCAGAGTTCAGGGGGCCTAGTTCATATTGTTTATTATTGTGGTGGTGGTGAAAATATTTTATGATAATAAATGCAACTTTTAAAAAGCATCCAGTATATAATCAGAGCAGAAACAATATTTTTGTGTCAAGTAAACATTATGACCTAAAACTCCACAATTGTCATAATCAAATAATTGATTGGCTTAGGGGTGCCTGGTTGGTGAAGTCGGTTAAGCGGCCAACTCTTGATTTTGGCTCAGGTCATGATCTCAGTGTCCTGGGATCAAGCCCCGAGTCTGGCTCCACACTCAGTGGGGAGTCTGCTTCAGGATTCTCTTTCTCCCTCTGGCCCTCTCCCCACTTGCTCTCTCTCTCAAATAAATAAATGAATCTTAAAAAAACAAAACAAAACAAAACTTTGATTGGCTTGGCTGAACTGCTGACACACAGACTAAAAAAAAAGAAAATTTTGGCGGAGGTCAAAGAGATTGCTGCCTGTGTTCTCCTCTAGGATTTTGATGGTTTCCTGTCTCACATTTAGGTCTTTCATCCATTTTGAATTTATTTTTGTGTATGGTGTAAGAAAGTGGTCCAGTTTTATTCTTCTGCATGTAGCTGTCCAGTTTTCCCAACAACATTTGTTGAAGAGACTGTCTTTTTTCCATTGGATATTCTTTCCTACTTTGTCGAAGATTAGTGGACCAGATAGTTGTGGGTCCATTTCTGGGCTCTCTATTCTGTTCCGTTGATCTACATGTCTGGTTTTGTGCCAGTACCATACTGTCTTGATGATGACAGCTTTGCCTTAGCAACTTCTTACCAGACACATCTCCCGGAGGTGAGAGAAACGAAAGCAAAAATGAACTGTTGGGACTTCATCAAGATATAGAGCTTCTGCACAGAGAAGGAAACAACAAAAGTAAAAGGCAGCCTACAGAATGGGAGAAGATATTTGCAAATGACATACCTGATAAAGGGTTAGTATCCAAAATTTATATCAAAATCAAACCCAAAAAATAATCCAGTTAAGAAATGGGCAGAAGACACCGAATAGACATTTTTCTAAAGAAGACATGCAACTGGCTAACAGACACATGAAAGATGCTCCATACCAATTACCATCAGGGAAATACAAATCGAAACCATGATGAGATACTGCCTCCCACCTGTCAGAAGGGCTAAAATTAACAACACAAAAACAGTAAGTGTTGGCGGGGAGGCAGAGAAAGAGGAACCCTTTTGCACTGTTGATGGGAATGCAAACTGGTGAGGCCACTGTGGAAAACAGTATGGAGGTTCCTCAAAGAGTTGAAAATAGAACTACCCTATGATCCAACAACTGCCCTACTAGGTATTTACCTAAAGGATACAAAAATACAGATTCAAAGGGGTACATGCACCCCGATGTTTATAGCAGCATTGTCCACAATAACCAAACTATGGACAGAAGCCCCAGTGTCCGTCGATGGATGAATGGATAAAGAAGATGTGGTATATAGATGCAATGGAATATTACTCAGCCATCAAAAAGAATGAAATCTTGCCATTTGCAATGCCATGGATGGAGCTAGAGTGTATTATACTAAGTTAAGTCAGTCAGAGAAAGACAAATACCATATGATTTCACTCATATGTGGAATTTAAGAAACAAAACAGACGAATATATGGGAAGGGGTAAAAAAAAGAGAGCAAGAGAAGGAAACAAACAATAAGAGACTCTTAATGATAGAGAACAAACTGAAGGCTGATGGAGGGATGTGAGTGGGGGATGGGCTAGATGGGCAGTGGCGATTAAGGAGGGCGCTTGTTATGATGAGCACTGGGTGTTATATGTAAGTGATGAACCACTGAATTGTACTCCTGAAACCAATATATTGCACTATATTTGAACTAGAATTTAAATAAGAAAGTTTTCAAAAAAGAAAATTTCTTGGAGTGGAGGGCCAGCACGTTTCAAGTGAGCTGTGTTGTCTTGTGATCCCCTGCAGCATGCACTGAGATGTATATCTTAAGAAACTTACAGTGATAGAGAGGAGAAAGGAAGGAAAGGGGTCTTTCTTGATTTGCAAAATGGCCTCATGCTGCCCTTGTTATTCCTCTGACACCATTTATGGGCTCCTGGACCTTTTGATATTCCTCATAGAAACTTATTTTCTCAGGGTCTGTTTCATTTCAAAGAGACCAGCTAATCCACACCACTGAGTTACCCCTAATTCACAGACACTTTAACTGCAGCTAGGCCTTAATTCAAAGGAATGAGTCTAATGCTGGGATTTCAAGCCAAAATTGCCTCTGGGCTCCCAAATGCCGTTCTTTGTCAGAGAACCCACCAGACTGCAGTCACACTCTTCAGAGAAAGACACTGTGTTTCATTCTTCTTTGCATTTCCGGCACCCAGAACAATTCTTGTCCTCTAGTGAGTACTCCCTAAATGCTGGTTGAATGAAAGTAGGAAAGAATGGATGAAACCAGCGAAGATCTTTTATGGCAGGTCCCAACTGTTGTTGAACAATATATTATAATACAGGTCAACTGAATGGTCTAGTAGTAGACCCATTTGTCTAAATGTTGGCTGTAGGTGAAGTTCTCTTTGCTATCAAGCAGGGGGCATTTTCCTTCTGTTTGAGACACTGTGGGGATGAGTAATTTGCTCTCTCTCTCTGTTTCCATCTCTGTCTCTCTCCGTTTCCATCTCTGTCTCTCTCTGTCTCTGTCACGCACACACGTACACGTGCGCACGGGCCCTCCAGCTCTCTGCCATCTCCCCCCACAGCCTTTGTGATAAATCGAGAGCTACAAAACTACCTGAGCTGCGCAGCTTTAAAAAGAGAAAGCTGTCTGAAATACGCACAAATATTGTGACTCCCTGGAATGAAAGCTTCTCTCCCAGGAGTCGGGAGGAGAGAGCGTGCTGAAAACTGAACCCCTTTGAACATCCCATCCTTTAGGTGAGGCTCCCATTTAAGAGCAGTCCCTGGGGGCTCCGTGCTTGTCATCTTCCCGACACTTTTTTGCACTGGGCTGTTTATTAGTGAGACGGCTAACACAAAGGATGGAGGGAGGCAGACGGGAGCACCGGCTTTGTTCGCAGACTGCACCTTCTGGATGGATGCAGCCCTGCAGTCAGATTTCAGATTTCTCTGCAATTTCGGTTTTAATCCCTCCCTGGGCATAGATCTCTCGTAAAGGCAAATTGGTGTGGTAGAGATCGTGGCTTTAAAATCAGACATACCTAGGTTCAAATTTTTGTTCCGCTACTTACATTGTGATTCGGGGCATATCACTTCGCCCTTTCTCGTCTGACTTTTCGCATCTGTGAAAGGGGGATGTTAACAGGGATTTTGCAGAGCTGTATTGGTGGGCAGGACTAAATGGGACCAGGCCCAGAGGTGGTCAGCTGCCTGTCTAAATGCAATTCCAAAAGAAGAGCAAGGGGGTTCTGTCTTTGGGGCCACCAGGGCCAGGAGCAGGAACAGTCTTCCTGTTTGAGGGCTTGTTTGCATTGTCTTCTTGTTCCAGTAACTTTAATAAGGCGACGATCCATGTAAGCCAAGTCTTCTCAAAGTCCTGCAGAGGGCAGTGAGTCATGCCTGCCGTCTGCCCTTTTGCCTGCTGCAGGGGGCCTTTGTTGTTCTGTGTTCCTTTGAGGAATGCCTACTTCTCCCACAACAGTTCTTAGCAGCCTCCTGTGAGTGAGGTCCGAGCAGGCTGGCTGTGGCTGGCCCGGAGCTGGGCTGGGACATGTCATAACTCTGACGGCTTCTGGATTGGCTTTGCTTTCCCCTCCCTGCTCTCCACACCAGCTTCCGCTCCGCCTTGGACGTGCGGCCACTGGTCAAGACTGGCCTCCTTTGGGGCAACTGCAGTGTCACTGTGACTTGGAGAGAAATGCTTTCTGCCGTCAGTGCTTGAGTACCTGGGACATTCTCTCTCCCATCACCCCCTGACCGTCTGGCTCACTCATCAGGGGGAGAAGAAAGGAAGGAGATCACTCTGACACTAAACAGAAACAAATGGACTTCTCTGGGTCCTAAAAATGATCCATGCTGAATCATTAATTAACTAGCTGATCAATAATTCTACACTTTTAAGACAAGACTGATTGAAAAACTTCCAATCCAGTAGTGGATGTAAAAGATGCTTACTGAGCATTTATTATGGACCAGGCATTGCTCTAAGCACCTTACAGACGTCACTTACTCTGTGCAGTGTGTAGTCTCTGAAATCAGATCGTCTCAGTTTGCATTTTGGCTTCAACTTGGAGTTGCCATATGGCCTCGGGTCATTCATGGTTTCACCCCACTAAGCCCCAGTGTCTCCGTCAGTTTCTTTGCAGGGGATGTCTTTCCTCGGGGTCCTAACCTGGCTGACTCCTTCTCATTGTTTAGGTTTCAACTCCTCAGAAAGATGTTCTCCTGATCACCCTATGGCCACCGCACTCCCTACCCACCATTGTTTCCACTGTGTTACTGGGCTGGTTTCTTTTCAGCCACAACACAAGGTTGTTAAGAGGACCTTTTATCCTAGGTTTGGCTTCTAGGTGTGGAGCTACATCAGTGAACTGCAGGCACCCCCATGGGGCTTGCATTTTATTATTTTATGTTATTTTTTTAGTGAGCTCTATGCCCTACTGGGGCTCGAGCCCATGACCCCAGGATCAAGAGTCCCACGGTCCACTGACTCAGCCAGCCAGGCACCCTGGGGCTTGCATTTTAGTAGGTGGAGACAGATAGATAGGCGAGTGGATGATAAATAAACAAATAATATTCTAAATATTCAAAATTCTTTGTTTACCACCTATCTCCCTTAATAAAATTATTAGCTCCTTTTTTTTTTTAAAGGTTTTATTTATTTATTTCACAGAGAGAGAGAGCAAGAGCAGGAACACAAGCAGAGGGAGAGGGAGAAGCAGGCTCCCCGCTGAGCAGGGAGCCCGATGTGGGGCTTGATCCCAGGACCCTGGGATCATGACCTGAGCTGAAGGCAGATACTTAATGACTAAGCCACCCAGGCACCCCTAAAATTATTAGCTCCTTGAGGGCAAGTTCTCATCTCTCTTGATTTCTCCTGAATCTCCAGTGCCTCTCACTGTGTTTAGCACACCATATGCTTCAAAAAAATGAGGTAAAAAAGTAAAGGGTAAGATTTTGAAGAGAAGTAGATAATCCATGCTAAAGCTCTTAGCGTCATGCCTGGAGCATGGTAAACACTTAATAAAGTGTTGGCTGTTTTTCCATTGGATTCCAAAGCTGTGTTCTTAACCACTTTACCACACTGTGTCTATAATAATTATAACAGTAATCACATTGTTATTATAGAATTACACGTAACAATGTACAACTTACTGAATTCTACCGTATGCCATCACCTGTCTAGGTATATTAAAATAGTATCTTATTTAATTATAACCCCACAATAATCCTAAAAGACATTCTTATCTTTATGTACCAAATTCCTGTAATAAAAAGCAGACTGGGGTAAGCATCAAAGACAAGTGCAAGCAAAACGCTGTGCGATTTCAGAGGAGGAAGAGACTCGTGTGGCCAGGGAGGCTGGAGGAGGGTTAGCAGCAGAGGAGAACCTTGGAGGCTGGTGGGGCCGCAGCAGGGAGGGGGTAGGGCCTGATGGGGTGCTCAAGGCAGAGAGGACAGCCTAAGACGGAGCATGAGAAGAGGATGTGGAACGGCGTGCTGCTCACACGTGGTGGGAGGTGTGGCTCGTGAGGGGAGCAACCGGTAGGGCTGGAAATGCAGCAGAAGGAGGCCCTTGAAAGCCAAGTGAAGGAATTTAAGCTTCATTACATAGGCGGTAGGGAGCACTGCAGTTTTTAAGCAGAGTAATAGAAAGAACCAGAATTAGGAACCTTGGGAAGATTAGTTTGGTTCTAGACTGGATAGCAAAGAGGCGAGGCCAAAACTGGTTAGGAAGGCAGCTGCAACAGCCAGGTGGTGGATGGGGGGGCCTGGTTTGTGGAGCTGGGAGGGGACTAGAACGAAGGGGGCAAATGTGATGGGCAGCCTTTCCTGGCCCAGCTACAGGCAAGAGGGACTGGGAGGGGACGTGGCTGTGTGGTCTGAAGCGTCTGTGAACGACGCTCTTCCGATGGATCTGGCACACTATTGAGCCTAGACCCCTCCTTTGTCGTTGGTTACTAATTCTCCCTAGCCACACCAGGTGTAAAGGTTTCAGAGTCCAGAGAAATGCATATCCCTTTTCTGGTAACATTCCTAACACCAAAGGCAGAGTCTTCCTAACCCAGCATCAACAGTATGTCACAGGATAACTGGCGCACTGGACCCAAATTTTGCCTTTGCTGTTGCAATCTTCTGTTGGCCCCTTCAACCCCATGCCCCAGCCTTCCCACCCTCCTCTGTGCCCATGAGGCTGATCAGGGGCACCGCATGCACTGACTCTCTGGCCTCTGGGTTTTGGTTTGTGGGGAGACGGGCAGGAGACTGGAGCCCGAAGTCCTCTGGCTCCTTCCCCGTGGAGTCCGGCCAGGCTGGCTCCCTGGACCAAAGGCATCAGCTCTTGTGAGACAGCCTCCCCACAGAGCCAGCCTTCTCTGCCTCTAGGGTTCTGGTAACAGCTCCGTGCGCTTGCCTCTTCGGCCCAGGGATGTGACCCTTGGCCCTGGGGTGCACACTATCCCACTACACTCACCCACAGCTTTGTAAATGACTCCTTTATGGACCTCCCCTTCGAATTACCCTAATCTGGGTGTGCCCTCGCTTTCATTCTGGTATGCTTCCCATATTCCTTGTTTCTTCACAGCCTCCAGGTTTTCATTTACTCTCCAGGGCCTCACCTTTGAGGCAAATTCTGTTCTCCTCTCTTTCTCACCCCCCACCTCAGAGTTCTGTGCAGGATTTCCACTCTTGTGGGCCCCCCTTCTGCACACTATTCTCTCCTTATTGTGGGGGTTTTCTCCTAGCGAGCTCTACACAACTCAGGACTAGACGAAGGACGCAGAGTCAGATCTGTCTTCTCTTTTTCTTTCTTGTAAAACAAAATTACTGGCTCTATTAGTTGGTTTTGTGTAGCTAAAACCCTGTTCCAATCATTAATTAATTCTTAAGAGCGGATCGACCTTGCAGTCAGTGCAGTGTTCCGTCATTTAGAACAACATCACTGGGGAGGCTCTAACAGACATGGCCTTGCCATTTAAACGTATCCATTTCTGTGCTGGTAATTCTCTGCCCCTTCAGATCCGCTTTCTGCTCTTCTCCAGCACTCCAGGATTGTGAAGAAACCAGAGAGGGGCAGGGTCAAGCTCTGGAGAGAGACCTTTTCTTGCTGTGTCTCCAAGGACAGCTCCTTCAGGATCCTGTATTCAGAGAGGTGTCTGTCTGAGAATTTGGGATTCTGAATTCAGCTTATTCCTGGAGTTCAGACTTTATTTTGGGAAAGCACATCAATAGAAATTTTATGTGATTTTTGATGAGCTTGAAGGGATTTTAGAGTGTTAGGATCACAACCATGACTTCTGAATTAGACCAAATAGGATGATAGGTTGCACTCCAGCCTTCCAGACTCTGAATGACATTCAAAGGTATGTGTTGTGTCTGTAAAGGTCGCAGCAGATGGCACGCCCCAGTTGGAAACCGATGAGAGTTTAACGCAGGAACTGTGCACAGAGACATGGGCAGGGTTAAGGGGACAAGAAGGAAGAGTAAAGCACCCAGGTACTAGCAATGTGAGAAACTGATAGCACCCGAGGGCTGAAGGGACAACGTGAAGGAGCTGTTTGCAGAGCCTGGCAAGAGCCACAACCGTGGGCCAAGGGCCACTCACAACCTGGCAGAGGAGTATGGGGGACGAATACCCTGACCTCTCTCTCCTTAGAAGGAGATTGTGATCTCATGCTAGTCACTTACCCTCCAAACCTAACTGGAATCCGGCAAGAAGGGGAGCCCCGTACTGGAGTCTCTCCCATGGTACCATCATCCTCCAAGGAATGAAAAGCAAGGGTGACGGCAAGCTTTCATAAAACCACATCTCCATCTCCTCATATTGGGCTTCTTTTCTTCTCCCCCACTCCCCACCCCATAGTTTGCTTTTGTTTCTCTGCTGTTCCGGGACTCCTCTCTGCCTAGGTCTCACCACTCTCAGCACAATAAAACCTGATCTCCCTCTAATTCCGTTACTCTCATGGGTCTTTCTCCTGTCTTCCCGCTACACTGTGTCATAGACGAAATGCCTGATTACTGTTTTAATGCGATGATAGTGGTATTGTTTGGAGACATAGCATTCATGGAACAAGGTGAGGCTGGCTCATGATCACCCATCTGTGTCTTTTAAGGTGGGTTCAAAGAGCTAAAAGTGACCAGAATGAAGGAGAAATGTTAGACAACATGCCATTTTAATGGAGATCCCAAACATTTAAAAGAAACACCAAGAACTCAGCTTTGCCAGGAGAGGTGAGACTTGGCACAGGATAAATTTCCTGGGTCTCATAAAACCTCCACCAACAGAACCATGTCCTGCATTCCGTCTTCCTGGACGTGAGCTGGAATCTCTGACAAGCTTTGGTGGCACGGCGAGCTCACCTCTCCCGTCAGTGCTGAACGCTATCGGGTACAGAAGGGAAGGGTCAAAGCCTAAGAGGACATCGGGCAACAGAAAATGGCGTCAGTTGGCTTAGCATTCAGACCTCACCCTGACGGCTCTCCTGGAGGCTCTGCCCCTCACGATGATCCTCTCCACATCTTGATGGGCGGTGGCCTTGACTGGCGGTGGCCAGGTGTGCCCAGAGCCTGTGCTAAGCTGTGTGGCTTCTTCCCATGTTCTGCGTCTCCCCCAGGTCCACCTTGCCCCAGCTCAATCCTCCCTCCTTCTCTGCAGCTTCGTCCTGGTCTCTTCCTGCCGGCGTCTCCAGGCCGAAATGATGGCTTCATCGTCCATCTCTTCCTCCTCCTCCCTGTCAGTGCTTCTCCGATACTGGGACCGCCGCCCTGAAGCAAACCTCCCTTCTTCCCGGTTTTCCATCCTCTCTCTTTCTCCCTCCTCCTCGGACCTCATGAAGCTCTGAGTGAATTTCCTCTTGGCTCCAAATTCAGAAAAGTCCGAGTTGGAGGACTCTTCCACATCTTCCCAGTCCCTGGGCCTGGCCCAGTCCGGCCGCTGCGCTTCCGGAGACTCTTCCCCGTCCGAGGGCTCGGGGGTCCGGCGGAAGAAGTAGGGCTCTGGGCTCTCCTCCCGGGAGCTTGAGGTCTCACTGAACGTTGACCTGGAGAATCTGTGCACCGCTCTGCCCTCCCTGGTAGAGGAAGAAGAGACCCGCGAAGTGCTCCTTACAGAGTTGCCATTGGCCTCCTGGTAGGAGGACGTGTCCTGTTCCTCCGACTGCGATTTGGAGAAGCTGTAGCTCGAGGACTTGGACTCGGTCTCCCGGAGCAGGGAAGATCTGGTGTACTTGCCCCTGGCGCTTGCAGACCAGTCACTCGGGGGAGGAGGTCTGTCCTCTGTCCCGAGGCCGCTGAGCCACTTGGTAATGCTGCCCTGCCTCTCTCTGCCGGCCCTCCCGGAGCTGGCGCAGCGATAGGACGCAGCCGGGGAGGAGCACGTGTCCGTTTCGGGCTTCTGGGAATTACCGCGGGAGGAATACCGGAAGCTCCCTATGGCACTGTCGGTGTCCTCATCCCTGTCACCCACGCCATCACCTTCCTCTTCCTTGACCTTCTTCTTCTTGAAAAGGGAGCTTCGCTTGTTGTCGGAGGCCAGCTTCTCCATCTTGTACTCGGACATCTTCTCCCTCAGGTCCATCTGCATCGCCATCTCCTTCCGGCCGAGCTCCTTCAGGTCTACGCTGTCAGCGAAGAGGCTGTAGAGCGGCTTGCTTGGCCCCCCGCCCGGCGCGGGGCTGCTGCGTCCACTGAGCAAGGGGGCCCGGGCCCCCCCCAGGCCGCGGACCGTCGGCGCCGCCTCGGTGCTCGCAGCGGTCGGCGAGCGGGACAGCAGGAGCATTTCGTTTCGCTTCTGAGCGAGGGTTTCGCTGACCACGTTGGCGATCCAGTTCTGAATGCTGGCGACGGAGACGGTGTCCCCAGGCCCCACGGGCAGGTCAGGCGGCGCCGCGCCGGCGGTCGGGGCCCAGCACCCCCCTGCGTGGCTTCCAGCCTGAGACGGGCGGGAGCCGTGGCTCTGGGCGCTGAGGACTGAGGCCGCGTCCTCGGCGCTGACCGAGGGAGCTGCCGCCCAGACGGCGGACCGGGGGATGCTCGGGCTGGCGGCCGAGCCGTCTGCCTCCCAGGTGCCCACGGACTGGCTCTCCTCCAGCGTCTGCCGGCTCCTCTCCAGCAGCTCCAGCCTCCGCTGCCTCTTCTTGGCCGTGGCCGAGGCCGAGTCCTCCCCCTTGCTGAGCGCCGCCACCTCCTGCTTGCTGTCGCCGCCCACCTTCTTCTGGTGCCCCAGCTTCCAGGCCCGGTAGGCCGTCAGGTCCACGTCGGAGCCCTTCGGCTCCCTCTCCGCCTCCTCGGCGGCTCGCTCACTGCTGCCGTCCTCTGTCCCCAAGTCTTTCTTGTGAAACCCAAACTGGACTCGCTTGATCTTCCACCTCTCCAGGGCAGTGAGCTTGTCCTGGGTCCTGCTGCAGAAGTTACAGGAAGAGCAGGCCTCCGAAGACACGCTCTCCTGGTCCTCCGCTCGCACGCTGCTCCCCACCTCCGGGCTCGTGGCCGCCCCCTCCGTCGTGCTCCGAGAGCGGTAGCGACGGGAGGCTTCCTCCTCAATCTCCAGCAGCCTCTGGGTCCACATGTCCCACGTGCCGTCCGTGGACACTGAGTCGGAGCGGCCCGTCGGCCTGCCGCCCTGGCCGCTCGTCTCCAGCGGCGGCTGCGGGCCCCGGGGGTCGCGGCTGCTGACGCTCTCCGAGGGGCGGCTCTCACTCAGCGTGTGCCGCCGCCTTCTCCTCCCGAACCAGCCGGCCTGGCCGGCCTCCCCCTCGGCCTCCGCCCCCTCCCACCTCCGAAGCCCTCCCGCCTGCAGCCTCTCATTCCGGCTCTGCCACTCCTGGATCCTCCGGTCCACGGCCCGGTCCTCGGGCTCCTCCCTACCCTGGCCAGAGGCGGGCCGCTCGCCATTTCCCCCCCGGGGGCCCTTGCTTGGGGGGAGGCCCTGCCCCCTCCTCCACTCCTCATACAGCTTCTCCTCCTCATCTTCGTCGATGAGGGTGAAGGGCTTGGACGCCCGGCTGGCCTTCCCCCAGGAGGAGCAGCTCAGGAGGCTGGCGGTGTCGCTCTCCTCCTGCACCGTGAGGCCGTGCACTCTGGCCCCGTCGTTGCTCTCCATGTCCTCGCCCTCCTCAGCCTCATCTGTCCCCCCTTCCTGGCTGTAGTCTTCCTCTCTCTCCTCCATCAGCTTCTCGTTGAGCTCCCGGAGCTGCTTCAGGAAGCCGTCGTTGGGATAGATGGCCCGCTTCCTGCGCACAGTCATCAAGGCCTCCAGCACGGCCATGTCGTGGAAGATCATCAGGTAGGCCACCACCAGCACGGCCGACCGGCTGAGGCCCATTTCACTGCTGACCAGGACCTTCCCTGAAAGAAAGCACAGGACAAGAATGTATCAACAGTGGCTGCCTTATAAAGATTCTTGTTAAAGTGCTGTTAAAAGGTACTGTTTAGATGTGCTGCATTTACTGTATTTACTTGCCTCTGGAGTTCATCTGCGCTCAAGTCCTGTGAGGGAGGAGCATCACTGCCCCCAAAGAGGGCCGCCAGGTGCCCTGCCCTGCTGCAAGCATCCCCCGCATTTGCCTGAATGCGGGCGGGGGGGGGGGGGGGGGGGGGGAAAGGGGACCAAAACGGACCCCCACTTTTGAAACACTGGAGTGCATTTCTACTTTCTTCCTGCCAAACTGAACATCGGAGGGAGGAGAAATAAAAGAATGGGGGAAAGGGGGAGAGAGAAGAAAAGAAGTGAGGCTAAGATGAATGAATCACAGGACTGTCGGTGTGGGAAAGCACCACAGGCATAGTTAAAACTTGAGAACTCCCTTTACAACATCCTCGATGTGGATCACCCACCATCCAGTAGAGAGACTGGATGCTTCCTGAGATGGGGAGCTCAGTATCACGCGTGCGTACCTGTGTGCATGCGCGCGCGCACACACACACACACACCCTTCACTCCATATTTAGATCAATCTACTCTTTTGAAACTTCCTTCGCATGTTAGAGCAAAGTATAACTCTCTGTAATGAGCATCCGAGCTCCTCCTCTGACATTCTGACGTTCTGGGGTCAATAACGAACATCTGTATGAATCAGGCCTTTTATACAAAAATATGTAAGAAGATCACTAACATATTCTTCATTAATTTTTTCCCCTTTTCCTGGCTATTCTGGGTCTCTCAATCATTATTTGGACATCTTTTCACGTCCCATTCCTATACTAGCCAAACTTGCAAGTCAAACTTTATTCGTTTTTTGTTTTTTTTTTTCCTTAGGACTCTGTGTCAGGATGGAGCAAGTATATTTCAGGTTTGGACTGATCCACACAGAGGCCTCTCACCACTCTCATTCTGGGCATGGAGGCTTCCCTCATGCCATTTAAGCTGCAATGTGGATGGATATGTCCTAAAATGAACTCAGGTTATCTTTTATATCAACTGAAACCTGTAAAGGTTTTTCAAAAAAATGCTATTCAGTCATGCATCAGTTTTTTTTGGTAGCATTTTTAAAACATAAGGATAACGTTACAAATTCCTATTAATGTTTTTGGTAAATATAACCTGTGTTTTTTTTTTTTTAAGAGTTTATTTATTTGAGAGAGAGAGACACAGCGAGAGAGAGAACACAAGCAGGGGGAGTGGGAGAGGGAGAAGCAGGCTTCCCACCGAGCAGGGAGCCCGACGTGGGGCTTGATCCCAGGATCCTGGGACCATGACCTGAGCTGAAGGCAGACGCTTAACGACTGAGCCACCCAGGCACCCAATATAACCTGTTCTTATAGCCTAATAGAAACTTTTACCAAGTCTTGACTCCAGCATTCAATAAATCGGTTATCCCCTTGCCTCATCTTCTGCTTTGAATCCTTCATAAGCCTGACAAACATGCCTCCTATGCCTTCATTCTGATGGCTGTTTACAACGCAGCCCGGAACCACAAGTCCTCCTTCCAGGCTGCCATCAATCTATTTGCCAACAGTCTTTGGGGATGTTTGTTAAATCTTTTAAGAGTCCTAGGTAACAATATGGGATGGGCAGGGGGTGACTTTTATCAGTACGTCTTGCATCAGTGAAGACCATGTCTGTCACCCAGAAGGTCGGAGACCAAGGCAAGACTAGAAGGGACCTGAGGCCCAATAATGCTGAAAGGCATTGCTGCCAACAGCCAGCAGTCACTAGAGGGAGGTAAGCGGGCAGAATAAAGCTGCTGCAGGTGCATCTACAGATTCCCTGTCTCACCTCTTCCCACCTCCAGCCCCGGGCTCAGCTGTCCCTCACCAAGGACCCCCCCTTTAACTGGCTGACCAGGCCACCACTTGCTGCTGTCAACACCAAAGTCTCCCTTCCTTCCTTCGAGGTGGAGTCACCAGGCCAGCTCATGTCAGGACACGTCAGGCACAGCCAGCCAAGCTGCCTCATGAGGACATGGCAGCAAATGCTCCTTAGACTCAGTCTGGCAGAGACAAGGTTGGGGGTGCCATGCTTTTCTCAGCTGTGTTCCCTGCACCCTGGGATTCCTCTGTGGAGCCTCAGGGGCGGCCTGAGGACAAGGGGGAGGCAGGTGGTCAGGCCCTGGGTGACAGGACTGTCCTCTTTCAGGCATAAGGCCACACTGACACTGCAGATCGTGCTCTGCACGACTCTGGGGGGCACCTTGCACATCCATGTCAGAGTGGATTTGTAGATTTGTTTGGTTATGACGAAAAATTTCCAGCGGTAAAATGGCTTGAGGAAAGCGGTCTTTTTCGAATTTGCCGTCACCATTTTGATTAGCAGCGAGGCTGACTGCGGGAGGGAGGGTCCCTCTAGATGTGGTCCCTTTGTTCTAAGAGTTTGAAGGGTATGGCTAGCAGAGAGAGCACTGGGCTTGAGTAAGAAAGGTCTCTTTCCATTCTCAGCATGCCTCTACATGGCTCGCTTTTGGGTTGTATTCTCCCAATTCATAATTCTCATTTTCCGCAGAGCGTTCCCTCTTTCCATTTTCGAGAAAAACAAGAAGTACTTGCCTAGAAGCTACCTTCCCCACCTTGCCACCACGGATAGAATTCAGGGTTGACAAAGGACCAGAGTCTGCCAAGCAAATTTTCTCTCTAGGAGATTTGGAAATGGGACTGAGGCAGGGATTTAGCCAGTCTGTGTTCAGGCCTGTGGAGGGCCATGCTATCCGAGGTAGAAAGAAAAAGAGAAGATGGAAACCAAGAGTCCAGAGATTGCACAGTCCTTGTTCAGACGATCCTGGAGCCACATTCCCGTCTTTGGACGTTTTCTTGTATTGTTATAATTAATGCCTTGACATGGTTTCTACTTACTAGCAACCAAGAGAACCTTGATTATTACACAGTGGCAAAGTCAGGAAACGTTTCATGGGTCTCGATTTCCCCAACTGTAAAATGTAAATAACATCCTCCATTGTGGTTATTGTGATTATCACATAACCCACCCTGCCCAGGTGTTAGTTTTGCCTTTCTCCTCCTTAAGAACTGACTCCACAGCATCCTGGGGTAGAGGAAATCACAGAAACTAAGGCTTTAGGGATGGTGACAACCGTCAGGACTGCAGTAGGAATCAACCCAGAGGCAACCCCAGGAAGGAGAAGGTCCTTTCCCTGCCTGGCAGGGGTGTGCGGGGAGGGAAGGCAGGCTGAATGCCACTGACCGCCAGCAGCCGGAGGAGAGAAGCAGGTGCGCGGGGCGCAGGCCCCTGCTGGTGACGGGGCTCCACCGGGTCCCCGTTCCCCCTCTGCCCCCCCCACCCCCGCCTGCACCAGGCAGCCCTGCTCACTGCTTCCGGCCACAGGGCAGCCCACCCGGACCCCGCAGGAGTGCGGCCTCCATTCTCGAAGCCCTGAAGAGACCCTTCCCAGCCCCGGGGGCGCAGCTCGGGTTCGCACAGCCCGTCGCCCCCGCCGCCTCCCTCCCTGCGCAGGGCAGCTTCTCCCGCCGCGTGGCCCTTGCTGTTGCCGCACTTCTGGGGACAGTCACCGTCCTGCGGGCCAGGTCCGCCCGCCCGGGGCCACGTCTACACCGGCTCCACCGCGCCGATCTGCGCTGCAGAAGCAGCCTGAGAAATCCCCTCCCCGCGGGCGTTTGCAGACACGCTCAAGTCACGTTGGGTCAGAAGGAATATATTTTTTAAAGCGGGTTTTTTTCCCCCCCATAAAAATGTGTCAAACCATATGTATTGTTTTGTATTCAGTTTTGTTCACTTAATCCGTTATAAACATCCCCTCATGGTAGCAAATATAAGGCTCCATTTTCATTTTTAAGGATAGCCGAGTTTTCTAGTTTATGCCCATATCAAAACTGACTTAACCAATCCACACTTCGTGTTTCTAATCATTCATAGTTTACATAATCCCATGAGTAACGGCCTTGTAAGCACATCTTTGCGTGCGTATCTCATCTCCCTAGGGTGAGTCACTAGTAGAACTGCCCCCTCAAATGTCAAGTACTTTTTTTTTTTAAAGATTTTATTTATTTATATGACAGAGAGAGAGGTAGCGAGAGCGGGAACACAAGCAGGGGGAGTGGGAGAGGGAGAAGCAGGCTTCCCGCTGAGCAGGGAGCCTGACCTGGGGCTCGATCCCAGGACCCTGGGATCATGACCTGAGCTGAAGGCAGACGGTTAACGACTGAGCCACCCAGGCGCCCCTGTCAAGTACTTCTTAAGGGTCTGACTAAGGGCTGTTGTTTGTTTTAAGCATTGAAAAGAGGAGAAAACTATTTCATATATATACATACATATGTAATATATATATATATACATAAAATTTATAAATTTATAAATTTCATTTTAATAAAAATCTCTATAAAAACATTCTATGTATAGATATATATACATATATTTATAAATATACATATATACATACACATGTATATTTACCAGGTGCTGTGCTAAGTAAGTTTTTATGTGCATTTTAAAATGTTAGTCCTCACAGTGAAGTTAGGAAGATCACATCTCTTTAACTTTGTTGTATTTACAAGGAAACTGAGGTTCTCCTGGAGAAAGAAACAGCCTGAGGTCCCATGGAATAGAGAAAGCAAAGCAAAGCCCAGACTCAAGCCCAAGGTTTCTGACTGGGATCCTGAACTCCCAGTGCCCCCCGGGGCATGCATGGGCTGCCACCCGTCCCCACTGAGGTGTCCCATCAACTCTGTGGCTGAGTCTCAGGTCATCTTGGGTCAACTTGGATGACAGCCACAGCCTCAGCACCGCTCTCCTAGCTCCCACTCCCACCCTCCCACCAGAGCAGAGGGAGAGTTTTCTAAAATGTAGATCAGATCAAGGCACTGTTCAACTCCCTCACTTTGGCCTAAAACTTCCTGCATGAAGCGGCCCCTGCCACTCTAACCCTTACCCACCATGCTGACCCGCACTAGGACCTGCATCAGGACCCCTGATCCTGAACCCACCAAGCTTATTCTACTTTAGAAGCTTCGCTCTCACTTTCTCTGGCCAGGAATGCTCTTCCTCCAATTTTTCCATGGCTGGTTCCTTCTTGTCACTCAGCTTAAATGTCCTCTTCTTAGAGAGGACTTCTCAACCGCCCTCCCCAAGGAGCTAGCCAGTCACTCCAACACATCATCCTAGTTAGTCTCTGCCTCACTCTTGTCACTATCTGACGTTTTTCTTTGTAACTTTCTCTGCCCTCACTCTGGTGTGACATTTGAAGGTCAGGGGCATTTTCTGTGTCTTTCACCACAAGCACCTAGAACAGTGCCTGGCATGTGTTAGGCCCTCAATAATTATTGATAAGATGAATGATCATCCTTTCCTTTCCCCTCCTCTTAGAATGAGACAACAACCTTCTCAAGACAGATAATCCGGAGGTTTTCATGACATCCCCCACGTTGCTTCTCCCCCTGTGGAATTCTAGCAGCCTGGGGCAGGCGGGACCCCCCACCCCCCGCCTCACCTCTATAGGTCAGCAGGGCTTCATCAAGGAACTCAGCAGCCTTCCGGAAATGCTGGGAGATGTCCACCTCGGGAAAGTCATCCACCTCCATACCCAGGTACTGAATCTCCAGGCCAGTGTAGAATTCGGGCCCAGTGTAGACACCGGTGCCATGAGCAGCATTCAGGATGTGAGTAATTCCCAGCCTCTTCAGCCTCCCCTTGTTCACAGCTACACTCCTGTAGGGAGAGAAGCAGAGACAATTTTTGCCAGAGTCCGAGCTAGAAAGGTGCATTACCCCTGAGACCGGGAGGCTGCTTCGGCTGGGTCAGGGAGGCCGGAGCTAGGTGAGTGCCTCCCTTCTCTGCTCTCTGGTGTCCGGGGCTCACTGCAAATGTGGTTCTAAAATGGGGCCAGAGAGAGTAGGGACAGGGAGCTGGGCAGGGAAGGGTAGAATGAAGAGGAGAACAAGACTGATTTGTCAGGAAATCTTTGGTCTAGAGATCTCTGGTTTAAAATGCCTTGCCGGGCACCTGGGTGGCTCAGTTGGTTAAGCGACTGCCTTTGGCTCAGGTCATGATCCTGGAGTCCCGGGATTGAGTCCCACATCGGGCTCCCTGCTTGGCAGGGAGTCTGCTTCTCCCTCTAACCCTACCCCCTCTTGCGCTCTCTCTCTCACTCTCTCTCAAATAAATAAATAAATAAAATCTTTAAAAAAAAATGTTTTAAAAAAAAATGCCTTGCCTTGGGAATGGACCTTCGTTAGGACACAAAAGTAGCAGACAAAAATAATAATAAAATTAGGCGTGCTTCACATTGATATGGCCTGCCATATTTTCCAAAGTCCTTTTACACGCATTCTTTAACTTTATCCCTAATCATAATCTCAAGAGGTAGACAGGGCAACTATTTTTATTCCCATTCGAAGATTATAAAAATGAACCTGAGAGGTTTTATGACTTCCCAAGACTAAAAGAAAAAAAAGACTGAACAAGGACAGGTGTTTTTGGTTTCTAGTTCAGAGATCTTTTTGGTGCAGCAAAGTAAGAGGAGTTTCATTTGAAGAGGTCCTGAAGACCTTAGGTTACCAAAGAAGGAGCAGAAGCCGGGGTACCTGCACGTGTCTGGGGTCCCTGGTGAGCACGATGGGAATGTTTCCGGGTCTACAGAGCTTAGCTAGAGATCACTTAGGACTTGGTTCCCAGATCCGAGAACCAGGTTCTGGGCAACTCATTACTCCTAGGGGAGTAGGAGCCCCACCGTCCAAAGTGATCTTCCCGACTGCCTGCTGCCATGGGGGCCCCAAATTCCCTGCTTTGGTTCTGCATATATGAGTAATTACACAGGGATAATATCTCATTAAGTCGCCCATGGAGCAGCAAAAATTAATTTCACAACCTAGCCTATTGGTGCCAATTATACATGGACAAGATCCTGAAGGAATAGGACCTGAGTGAATGGTTTCGTGTTTTGTTTTGAAAACCACTCACAGACTTTTTAAAAATAACATTTTTTTCTGATTATGAAAACAATAAATGTTTACTCTAGGAAATCTGTACAATTCAAAAGAAACCTAAAGAAGAAAATAAAAAATCACCTGTAGAACCATCTACTAGAGAATATCGTCACCGTTTTATCACATTGTGTCTAATTGTTGTCTATGCAGAAGTGCATACACACACATCAGTACATTGTTCAATTAGCATATTATATATATATATATATAATTTGTAACCTATTTATCCTCTTACTATATTGTACAAGTTTTCATTGGTTGGTAATACATATAAAAGTCAGTATCATCACTGGCTCCAAATGTCCCATCAGATAACCTCAATTTGCTGGATGGAGCTCTTGGGGACTTTGCTCAAAGCGGGGGAAGTTTCATCTCTCTCAGGCGCTGAGAGGGTAGGACAGAGGGTCATGACCTGCCACAGTCAGACTCACTTCTCTGCTATGAAGACATTGGGCCAGACCTCATCCACCTCATTCCAGGGGGTCTCCTGGTGGTCTTGGACCAAGGCCCGCTGTAAATCCAGGACGCAGGGGGTATTGTATAGGCTGGTGTCATCCATCTTCTCCCTAACACGGTTGTACAGGTCCTCCACCAGCAGCTGCTTGGCTGACTCCAGCATGCCTGGACATTCTGCCTCCGCTCTGATTCCCCGTGGCTTGAATTCTAGAGAAGACAGGCAGCACTCCCATTAGAGAATTAGAATACCATGGCTCTCCCTGTTCCTCAGGAGAATTTAAGGCATTTGAGGTCAGATGCTGCTAGGACTCTGGGCATGGGCTGAAATACCAGGAAGGACTTAATGAAGGTCCAGGGGCCCTGCATTGGCCTGGATCCTTGTGGTCAGGACCAGCAGCCGTATAGGTAGATAGGTGAAGGGACACGGGTTTCCCTTACTCCCTCCTGTATTTTTCTAAAGCTGGCTGATAATTACTTAGACCAAGGTGCTTAAGTACTTGGCGTATGTCTGATTCACACCTACAGCTCCCACAGTGCTCCACATAAACTAGAAGCATTTACCAAATAAATCAATGGCATTCTTTCAAAACATAATTAGTTTAACTCCTTTCATGTGGAATGCAGATAACTTGGGAAAAGTAAAACTTTCAGAATTTTGCCAGATCACTTTCTCATACACATTTAATTTACTTGTTTATTTCATTTATTGTCTGCTTCTCCCCACTGGAATGTAAGCACCTGTGAGTCTCAGTCCCACACTTTCTGGCAGGCGGCAAAGATTTGCCGTGAACTCCCCTGCTAGTCCCCAAACAGCATTCTGGGCCTTTCTACCAACAGTTCAGAAAAGCTCACATTCCAAATGAATTCAAGGGATGCCTGGGTGGTTCAGTCAGTTAAGCATCTGCCTTCCACTCAGGTCACGATCCCAGGGTCCTGGGATCAAGTCCAGCACTGGGCTTCTTGCTCAGCCGGGAGCCTGCTTCTCCCTCTGCCTGTCACTCCCCCTGCTTGTGCTCTCTCTCTGAAAAATAAATAAAATCTTAAAAAAAAAAAACCAAACCAAATGAATTCAAAATGTATTCACCCATATCTCCAGTGAAACTTTATTTCCTCCTAATATTTCTGTTCCCAATGATCAAATTTGGGGGAAAAGTAAGGTATTTCTTTCTCTGAGAAGGTATACAAGAATAGTGGAGGGCAAAACCCTACTACTTAGGAGTCAAAAACACTGAACAGAGAGAAGGGAAAAAGTAAGCAAGGAGTATGGCCTGCGCTGGCCATGACCTCGGGCGGGCACCACCTCTTCCCCTGATGGGTGGAGAGCACAGCCACATTTGGCAAATAGACTCGGCCCAGCCCTTCACGGGATGAACAGGTGTCTGTGAGCCTGGCTTACTGCTCAAGCTCTGCGGGTCCTGGGAGTTCTGGGTTCTACCCAGGACCGAGCACTCTGTTTCCCGTTTCCCTGCAGCTCTTCTCTCTCTTTCCCCTTTTCTGAACCACTTGACTGGGCCCCCATATCCCTGCATCAGATCTCCGCTCTAAATGTTCTCTGATGTCCGTTTCAAAAGCAGAAAGAAGAAAAGCCCTGCAGTCCCAGAGCTCTATTTTGTTTAAAAATAGATGAAGCGGTCCTCTTCTCTCTACCACTCAGTCTTCTCCCCTGGCTCTCCTGGGATCCTACCTAGCAAAGGCAAAAGCCCCTCTCCCTCCCTCCTTCTCCTAACTGAGACAGCTCTCCTTTACTACATGTAAAAGATAAAACACTCTGATGCCTCATTAAAATATACAGCACTGTCTTCCTCAGCTATTTATATGGCTGGTTGTTGTCTTGATTTTCCCCTTTCCAGTTTAAAAACAAATGTTCCAGCCCCTCATTTCTACTGGCAGCTCCTGTAGGAGGTCTCTGGAGGTCTTGAGGTCTCTGGCCCACCCCTCAGCCTGTTTCAACTCTACCTCCCTCCCCGCACCAATTCTTCCCATTTATTTCTACTACCTAAGGTTTCTTCGGAAGAAAGCCAACCCTACACATTTCTCCTCTAAGCTCTTTCAGATGTGTGGCATATACAGACTTTCATGAAAATGAAGAGTTCTTCAACACACGTTTTTATCCCTCTGATCACTAGTGAGGAGGGCAGTGTTTTGAAATATCACCTGATCCATCTTCCTTTCTCTGTCATATATTTTTTCTTCCCCCACCACCTGTCAGCCACTAAGACTAAGGAAACTTAGGCTTAATGCTCCAGACAAGGGGAGAGTAGATAAAAACCTAGAATTAAAAAAAAAAAAAGGCATTGCTTAGCTTTAGATTTCAATCTACATGTGCAATGTCCTGTAGACATATCCATAGCATTCTATAGGCTTGAAAGTGAAGTTTTCAAAGAGAGGAAATGGTTTTCTCACAGCTCCTAAAGCTGGATGTTCACTTACCAAGAACCCAAGCATGGAGAGAGGTCCAGAGAGTAAAACACAGAGCAGGGATGTTGCAGGCTGGAAGGCGAGGGAAGTTCCCAAACACACAGGAGGAAAAAAGAATTTCCAGAGCTAGGGTGGTGCTGGGATCAATTTAGAGAGATCTAGACTGGGTGAAGCCACTTAGGCCTGGCTTGGAGCGAGGGAAGAGAGACCCCAGGTAGGGAAGGAAAAGAAAATAGAAAAAAACTTGAGAGCTCCTTGAGAAGATGGGGCCTCTGAGGATGCCCATATCACAAGCACCAGCAAATGGAATTTCTGGCTCCTCGTAAGGTGGACAGGAGATCTAGGTGTCCTCAGGGACCTGTGGGAACCCAAACGGCCTGGGGACTGAGAAAGACCTGGGATTACATGGAGAAGGAGCAGCATGTGTGGTTCTCACAGCTGAGGGCCAGGGAAGGGATCATGGCCACCAGCAGGGAATGCCAAATGAAGCCCAAGGCCCAGCAGGGCCCTATGTCAGTAACTGCTGCTATATCCAACCCCACCCCACAGGGGTGACAGAGACACCCAGGGCAAAGGGAGGAGAAAAGAAATTTGCCCAAAATTGATTTTTAAAAAAATCCATCCAATCACAATGAATATCCTTGAATGAAATACATAGTATGCTTTCTGCTCCAACATTTACAGTGTGCATATTAACCTATCTCCCCACTCTACCTTTCCCCACCTCCTCCTCATACATAATTCAGATTGAAAACCATCTTCAAACACTAGTGGAAATGCAGATCTAAATCTAGATATCCCTTTGAACAGAACTCTCTGGGTGCTTCTGGTCATTTCTTGGGCTTTCAGGTCTGTGTCTCTAGTATAAGCCACCCGAGGATCGCTGAGATTAACTGAAAAACTGAATGGGAGGCCATAGGAGCAGATTGGAACTGCCTCTCCGGTTGCTGACTCAAGAGAATTATTCACACTGGTACATAATAATTTCAACCTCTGTCTCATGAAGGTTGATGATGAGTTGTGTTGGCAGAATTGCCTTCTTTGGATCTGCTCCTCTTAAATGTGATGGGCAGCACCTGAGAAGCACGCTGACCTCTTCCAGTGGGCCCTTTCCAAGGGTCCCCAGATGAGTTATGGACTCTCCCTGCTCCCACCCACCTTCCATTGGCATTACCTTCATTGATGATCTGTTTAGCTGCAACAGCTGAAGAGAGGTGTATGGGCTCCATGAAAATGCTTTCTGTTTCTGCATCTGATACCACCGAGTACCTAAGAGAAGAGAATATCTGTGTGAGAGGACTCTGGGCAGCATCTAAATGGGAGGCATTCTTTTTAGACAAGAAACCTGGGCCTGATTTTAGGCACAGTGGACCACGAGAGATAAAGGGAATGTTTTCCTCGGTTTAGGGAACCTGAGAATGCCCATCACTGTGACTCATTTGCCAACTGTTTTCAGACCAGAGTTGACACTTATGGGAACTGATGTTTAATGACATGGTAGTCTAGGCTGTGGAGGGAAAAGCATATGTCTGTGGTTGGGGAGAACTCACCCTGATGTGATTTCACTTTCTCTATTGGGATCCCACCCTTGGATGTACTGCTGATCATTTTTTCCCTCTTGCCCCTGTTGTTGCCCCTCTGTTATCAGTACTATAGGACATCCCTAAATATGCTGTTCCTGAGGTTCTGATGGACTGGTGGGCTGGGTAGGCTGCCACCATTCCATCCATGCCCCGTATCTTTGCCCTGTTGGAAAGAGAATGGGCTCAGAATGGGCTCAGAATGATGGGCTGGCACAGGGACGTGGAGGTGCTCAAATGCACAGTCCTGATTCTGAACACAAGAAATCAAGGTTCAGCCTGAGCCCAGGATGCAATCAAGTAACTTAGGTAAATTTCAAGGCAATTTTCCAGAAATAATTCAGCAGAGACGTCCAAAGGGATACGAGGGACATGGTGAATCGGGGCAGAAACAAGGGGTAGGACCACAGTATCACGGTTGGTGCCCCCCCTCCGCCCCACTAGTGAGTTCATCTCTTTTCCCTGTGTTGGGGTGAGTTTGGGTCGTTTTTTTGCTTAGTCTTTCCTTTAGGTCCAAAGAAATTAAAGAAAAAGTGAGAGGACTTAATGGATACCAAGTTTTTTTCCCATCACAAAAGTTCCCATATGCTACCCCTTTATAGTCAACCCCTCCCTGAACCTCATCCCCTGCCAATCACTGATCTGTTTTCTGTCCCTACAGTGTGGCTTTTTCTAGAATGTCATATAAATTAAATCATATCACAGTCTTTTGGATATGGCTTATTTCACTTAGCAAAACGCATCTATAGGTCATCTATTGTACTGCATTAATCAATAATTTGTTGTTGAATAATATTCCATTTTTTAGGCACTTCAGGCCGTTGTTGCCATTTGCTGTCACACTGCTTTGAGTCACAACTGGGTATTCCAGGGAAAAAATGGATACTCACATTTCTGGTTTGGTTGTACTTTGAATTCTGTCTTCCTCAATCTGCCTGCTACTATTTACTTTTCAGAGTCTTCAAACAGTTGCTGTATCCTTCTGTTCAGGTTTTATAAAGGCAATCCATGAGAGAGTGATAGGTGTGTCTGCCATCTTACCCAGGACCAGAACCTCTGTTTTACTGTCTTTTTGCTTTTAAATGTCTGACGTCCATGTGTTTCCTGATCCTTGTAACTGACTTATTTTATCTTTATGAAAACCCATAGGATCCTTTGGTTTGCTGTATTTAGAAACTTCCCAGTGATGTTGATTGGTTTATTTTCATCCATTGCATTTGGAATGGATACCATTTTTGAGCGCCTTCTATGAATTTAATCCTGACAAAATTCCACCAGTAGGTATTATTATTCCTGCTTTAAGATGAGGAAACTGGCCCAGATAAGCTAACGAAATTCCCCAAGGCAGTAAATAAGAGGAAGGACTAGGATGCAAACATAGGGCAATCCTGCTCAAAGTCCAATCTTCTCTCCACCACAATACACCATTTAGATTAGACCGAGGAGGCTAGTCGACTGGTGGATCCCCAAGCCCAGCATAGACTTTGACACAGAAAAGTACTTCAAAAATACTTGTTGAAAGCATGGATGGATGAAGAGATGGGTGGATGGACTGGGTTGAGTTGTGCTGAGTCCAGCTGAACTGAATGGAGCTAACCTGAGCGGAGGTAAGTTTAGTTGAATTGATTAGCAGACAATTTTCTCATAGTAGAAATCTACACGAGAGTCCTCCCTTGGGAGAATGGTGTGCTCAGGGCTAGCAAGGCTATGGAGAAAGAAATATCTTCGCCAAAAGAAAGGAATAGCCTATGACTGTACCCAGGATGTGGTTAGACTTGCCAATGCAGGACAGCACAATGCAGAATTATTGTTGGTAGTTCCTGAGGGATTTCCAAGAAGTGTTGTGTTGGATTCCCATTCTAGACCAAGTACTCCTCTACTATTCTAAGTACTCAAGAAATGCATTTTTAAGTAAGTATGACAGTGGGGGTGGGGTGGATTAAGGGTGAAGTGTGTGGGATATTCATCCTTGCATGTTGGAACTGGAGAGGTCTCATTTTTTGGTGAAGGTAGTAAAGAGTGGAACACCTGGTGGGGGTGGGCATGAGCTCTGTAAAGGCACACATTAGGTCATTTTATTTACCCCTGTATTGCCAGCCCATGGAGGGTGATCAGGCAGACTGAGATCAGATGGAATGGATGGTAGGTGGACAGATGGGTAGATGGATGAACACAGATGGATGGATAAATGGATGGAATTTGCCAGGTACTGGGCAAGGTGTCCACATACCATCTTGGGGAGCAAACCCAATGGTCTCCAGGGCCCTGCCGTCTCTGGCCTCTTTCTCCTTTCCAGCCTCAGCTTGCACTGGCTCCCCTCCGGCTCACTCCTTTCTAGGACGCTAAACTTCTTTTGGCTTCCCATCCTCACCAAGCTTCCTTCTGCCCTGGGACTTTGCAGAAGCCCATTTCCACTGCCTAGATGCTCAGTTTTTTCCACTGCATCTATCTTTCAGATCTCAGTTCAATCATCACTTCTCCCTGACTCCGCCTCTCATTACACCATATGCCTTTCCTTTATGGTGCTTCTAGCAGATGCAATTTTCCTTTTATTTAGGAAATCATTTGATAAATACCCATCTCCTGTACTAAACCATACCCTCTATGAGCAAGGGACCATGGCTGGTGCTTTGAAGACTTGAGTTCCCCAGGTGCCTGGGTGGCTCAGTCATTAAGCATCTGCCTTCGGCTCAGGTCATGATCCCAGGGTCCTGGGATCGAGCCCCGCATCGGGCTCCCTGCTCTGCGGAAAGCCTGCTTCTCCCTCTCCCTCTCCCACTCCCCCTGCTGTGTTCCCTCTCTCGCTGTGTCTCTCTCTGTCAAATAAATAAAAAATCTTAAAAAAAAAAAGAAGTCCTACTACCTCAAGACCACGAAGCCAAAAAAGCCATCGGTCAACTGTTCCTGCCGAGCTCCCAGCCCATAGCCGGCCCCGTAGATGCGTCTCTTAGACGTGGTTCCTCCCCCTGGCAAGCCACCCCAGCTGACACCACACAGACGAGCTGCCCGGTGGATTCCTGTCCAGACTCCTAACCCACAATGAGGGGAGCAAACTAAAATCACTGCCTTAGGTCCTTAGGTTTCGGGGTAAATTTGTTATGCAGCAACAGGTAACAGGCACTAAGGGCTAAGAAGTGAGATTTGAGCAAATGCTAAGGCACTCTTCTCCCTAATAGTGCTACAGAACCTAATAAATATCAGCGAATGACCCAGATTTGCTGCAGTCAGGAAGTAACAACAAAGTAACACCAGTGTGAGAGCAAACCCTGCCACCACCAGACCCTGTGGGCACGGGGGCCCAGGTTTCAGGGCAGTCTCCGTTTTAAACTAGCAACATTTCACAAAACTAGAGTCAGAACCTCACATTTTATGTAAATGTGAGCGACATCCTCATAAATAAACAATATTTATTAAGGGAGTTTTGTTCTTTTATTTATAAACAATATTTACTATTATTTTTTATTTATACTATTATTAGTAAAACAATCATTTTGTTTATTAAGGGTCAGTATTATGTAAAATGAGGTTGGGCGGGGAGCGGGGGAGATCGAAGCAAAACCCTGAGCAGGGAATTAGCGGAGAACCCCTGCGGTCCATGGGGCTGAGAGGGGCTTTCTTCAGGCACAGCCCCTCATGTCTCCCACAGGTCGTTTTTCTGTTTCTCTGCAGGCCTCCGCGGCTCTGCACTTGGAGGAGGCTTTCTCACATCTCTAGTCAGTATTCCAAACAATGGGCACGAACTGAAAAGGGACAGAGGAGGAGCCCTCACCTGGCAGGTGTGTGGAAAGGCTTGGGAGGAACTCACCTGCCCGTGTCACCTGGATCCCTGCCTGGAAGGATCGGCGAGCCCATGATCAGGCCATTTTCCCTCAACACATTGACTTCAGATGGTGTGGATTTGGTTTCACATGACAAATACAGGGAACTGAGAATCTGTCCTAAATATACCTGAACTCTGAGGCTGTGGGCTTGATCGGGGAGAATTTGAAATTGAAATCTGAAAATAGAAATGACGGAGAAACATCCTCCCTTCTTGTGCGTGGTCAAGATTGAACTTCAGCTAATGAGTCAGTGAATAGGAGACTCCTGAAGACTCTACCCAGGACACTTTTCAGAAGCTGGTGCTTTTATGATTGAGAAAAGAGGGGTGTGAAAAACAGATTCTCTCCCCAGCCCCATGATATATCTCTTCTTGGCTGCTGACGCAAGCATGTGAACAACAGTAAACTGAGCTCAGCATTACAGTGTTGAGTCTAGGATGTACATTATGAATCAACTACTAAGGGAAAAGGAGATGTAAACCTAACAGTCCGAAATTGTTTTTCCACGGATGCGGTTTACTAAGTCAAGTGTAGGGGTGGGACCCAAAAAGGACCCAGTGGAGAACAAAGTTTAGGCATCCAGAAGTGTTTCCTGTGTTTTCCATGGAGAAGCAGGCCTGCAGGGAAAGAAAGGAGGAAGCAAAGCGAGACCTGAACCACTGGCCCTGTTTATATTTGCAAGGTCAGTGAGACAGTGGCCCGGGAGGTTCTGATTTATGACCACGTCTGTGCCTCCGCCCACAGACCTGAGACAGAGTGAAATGACACTCACACCCTGATTGGAAAGCAGCAAGGGCTGGTTGTTCAAAGAGACAGGCAGGGAAGGAGAGAATCTAGGATCGATATACACCTCATCACAGGATCACAAAGCAGCAGCTAAAAAGCCTTGAGGGTGATTTGAAAGAGAAACAATAAAGCAGAGTTTGAGGGACTTCCTAATGAACAGCAGGAGACTGGTGCCATTTTCTTTAAACCTGTGTTTTTCAAAATTGCAGACTGTGACCCATTAGTGTATCATAAAATCAATTCAATGGGCCCTGCCCAGCATCTGGAAAAAGAAGGAGGGAAGGAAGGAAGGAAGGAAGGAAGGAAGGAAGGAAGGAAGGGGAAGGGACGGGAGGGGAGGGGAAGGGAGGGAGGGAGAAAGAGAAAGAAAAAAAGAGAGTAGACTAGTACCATCCATTTTAAGATGAGTATAATTTTGTTAAACCTATTTTTTTTTTTTTTATTTAGACAGACCTGAATGTATGTTCTGAGTTGAGCTGTAAATGGCATGTCCTACCCTGGATTACAGTCACCAAAATTTGAAACCCACTGCTTTAAACCAATTGCCAGGTTGTCAAGGCACAGACCGGGTCCGTCAACCCAGACCCCTTGCCAGCTGATCACTTCATTTCAAGGAGTCCCTTGGAAATGAAGTGGAGGCAGTGGCCCAGGAAGGGGTGTCTGTCTTGATTTGGCTTCTGCAAAAAAAGGAACAGATTTCTGAGTTTCTTCTAAGCGTTCATTCACTTCAGAGAAAGTGACCACACAGGCAAAGTTCAGGTTCCAAAGAAGGAGAGAAGTCAGTAAACTAAAGAAAATTGATTTATAGCAAGCTGCTTCTGGCAGGCTTTGTGAAAGCTGGAAAAATCTTCACAGAAAAAAGAAATATAAAAGGGCAAGGGTAGCTAGGAGTAGCCATTTCCCAAGGACACTCAGACCTGACACTGCATGACCCAGTCCTGCCTGCTGTTACCAGCCACGGAGACCTCACTGTAGGAAACGTTAGGCACAACACAGTTAAGGAGCTTCCCTGAAGGTGGAGGGGAAAATGCTATCACGAGACCTGGCCTGAGCAGATAATCAAGGAGCTCTAGAAACTGCGAAGGCTTAACAATTTCAGATCCAGAAAGCCAAAGCAAGAAATGAATTTTAACTCGGAAAGAGATAAAGGAAAACAGAGAAACAGTCTCCAGATCAGAACAAGAGAAGAATAAAGAAGTCTGATCCTTCATTTGCAAAGGAAAAGAAAATTGGTCATAGCTAAGGAGGAAGAGGAGCGGCAGAGGTGGGCTCCAGATCACCTGCAGGAGAGGGCTTGGGGGGCTGTAGTCTCCTGGTAAGGGAGGGGAGGGCCTGCCTTGAGCTTGGTTCAGGGCACAAGCGCACTGATTTCTTAGACTGTTGCTCATTTGGTTAAGTGGGGAGCTCTGACGGAGATGATAGATACAGGCAAAGCCCCACCAAGTTGCCCCGTTGGACAGGAGGTTTTACATTTTAGTGTTAACTCATAAATTACCTAGGGAAATTTGTCTCGCTGGGAGATGGATGAATCTCTAGCCGAAGGTTTTCTTCCAGAGAGAATAATTCACAGACATGGGTTTGAATTTAAGGCATCTGAGGTCAGTGCCTAAGGCAGGCAAAAATGAAGATGCGACACCTCTATCCACTGTCTATTCCCCTTTCTCAGGTTCACCCCAGGATGCCATCTACTGATGAGGTTGGAAATGTTAAGACACCTGTCAGTGCAGCAAGCAGACTTCGTCCCTGAACCAGCTCTGGATGACTGGCAGTGACTGTCTGCGGCCCGGGATAGACTTGGCAAGGTCCTATCTTGGTTCCATAGGAAAGAGTAGTTATGTCTCCCAGGGGCTGGATCTGGGGCTGTCGTGGGTTGAATGGTGGCACCCCAAAAAGGTGTGTCTCCCAGAACCTGTGAATGCAATTTGATTTGGAAAAAGGATCTGGGCAGATGTAATTAAGTAAAGGATCTTGAGATGAGATCATCCTGTGTTAGGATGGGCCCTAAGACCAATGGCAAATGTCCTTAAGAAGGACACATAGAGAAGAGAGAGAAGAAGAGACATGTGAAGATGGAGGCAGAGGGGTTGGAGGGACACAGCCCCAGCCAAGAAACTCCTGGAAGCCGCCAGAAGCTGGGAGAGGCAAGGAAGCCCTCCTAACGCCTTCAGAGGGAAACTGTCCCTGCCAACACCTTGATTTCAGACTTTCAGCCTCTAAAACTGTGAGGGAATATATCTGTGTTGTTTTTAAGCAACTCTGTTTGTGGTAATTTCTTACAGTAGCCTTAGGAAACCGGGACCGACAGTGGCTGATGGGGTATTTGCTGACTCAGTGTATATTTAATTTTTAAAATGCTCAAGCCTTTAACTAAAGAGATAAAACAAGAAGGCTGGAATTTCAGGCACAAATTAAGTACAGAGGGAACTGTTCAGGCTGGAGACCAATGGCAATGGTGATGATCAGTTGCTTGGAATACAGTATTTGCTTAGAGCAGAATGAGAGAAACATGGCATTTTAACTAGAGTGGGTGGGTCCCTGGTTAAACAAAAATTTCATGACATCCTGAGTTACCATCAGATATCTTTCTCTGGAAGGAAAAGGAAAGAGAGCCACCATTTATCAATACCTAATATGCCTTTATATACGTGTTAAACAGTGTATGTTCTATATCATAGATCACATACTATAAACAACATACGTTATATTATATTATTTAATTTCTACCACTGGGTAAACTGGAATTCCAATTTCATGATTAAGTAACTTAAGCAAGCTCTCATAGCTAATAAGTGGGAGAGCAGACCTGCCTTTGATCTTGGCCTCAATTATGCCATTTAAGTTCTTTCCACAGCATGACACTGCCTCCTAGAAGAGTTTTATTTCCCCTTTCGTAGCTTCCAGAAAAGCACAGCTTTTTGAGGTGTAATTGTTATACAAACGGCACATATTTGAAGCGTACAGAACGGTTAACATTCGACTTACATATACAGCTGGGAAACCATCACCACAGTCAAGGGTGTGAACTTACCTCTGGCCCTCCAAAGTTTCCTCACACCCCTTTGTAAGCCCCCCTTGGCCCTCCCACAGCCCCGGGACCTCCCCCGCAAACACGGGTCTGCTTTCTGTCACTATACAGAGTCATTTGCGTTTTCTGGAATTTTATATAAATTGAATCATATGGTATGCACTCTTTTTTTGTCTGACTGCTTTTATTTAGCATAGTTATGTTGAGATTCATCGATGTTTTTGTATGAATCAATAATTTGTTCCTTTTTTTCCTGCTGGCTAGTATTCCGGCATATAAATTTACCACAGTGTATTTATCCATTCACTGGTTGATAGACATTTGGGTTGTTTCTAGGCTATTACGAATAAGGTTGCTCTGAACATTCATGTACAAGTCTTTGCATGGACGTAGGCTTTCATTTCTCTTGAGTAAATACCCTGGAGTAGAATGACTAGATCATACAGGTGTAGGTGTCCGTTTAAGCAGGTGTATGTTTAACTTTTTAAAGAAGTTTATAAAATGGTTGGACCATTTTACATTTCCACCAGCTGTGGGATTCCAGGTACTCCACATTCTCACCAATATTTGGTATGGTCAATCTTTTTAATTTTAGATATTCTAATAGGTAGGTAACCGTATCTCATGGTGGTTTTAATTCACATTCCCCTAATGACTAAAGATTTTGAGGATCTTTTCATGTGCTTATTTGCCATCCACATACCATCTCTGGTGAACTATCTGTTCAAGTCTTTTGTCCATTTTTAAATTGGGTTGCTTGTTTATTTTTTATTGGGTTTTGAGAGGCTTTTAAAAATATATTCTGGATACAAGTTCTTTATCAGATATGTGATTTGCAAATTTTTCTTCTGGCCTGTGGGGTTGCCTTTTCACTTTTTTTTTTAAAGATTTTATTTATTTATCAGAGAGAGAGAGAGCGTGCGCACAAGTGAGGGGAGGGGCAGAGGGAGAGGGAGAAGCAGGCTCCGGGCTGAGCAAGGAGCTCCATGCAGGACTCGTTTTCACAACTCTGAGATCATGACCTGAGCCAAAGGCAAACACTTAACTGACGAAGCTACTCAGGTGCCCCTGCCTTTTCATTTTTAAAGATACTATAGGCTCATTCATCTGAGCTGGTTTAGGCCTGGTCTGTAATGCAGTGGGATTGACCGAACGATAACTCAAAGCCAGTGCAGCTCTAACAGTTTATGCTCCAGGTTTTATGATGATCATTGTAGGAAGGGGCAGCCCATCAAGTGTCACTGTGTGTTTGCCTCCCTTGAAAATTTCTGCAAAGGGCTAGCCAGCTGATTTGGGATCAGGTTCAAAAACCAATTGCTAATGAACGTACACAAACCAAGAAAAACATCAAAACCAACAGGAGTCCCTGAGAACCTGGAGGAAATTAGCTCTGTATGTGGGACCGTGGAAAAGCTCAGCGCATCCACATGTAAGAGGGGCTTTCCGGCTGAGCCTGTTTTTGCCCAGGAATGAGGCAGGCACTAAGGACTGAATACCATCGGCACTTCTCTATTACAAACCAATGCTTCTGTCCTGTATGTGGCCGGCCAACTATGTGGAACTGGGAAACCAGCAGAGTTGGCCTTCCCTGTCTCCTGCCTCCCCTTGCAGTGACCCACTTCTCACCTTCACAACCAGTGCTCACGGTCTGCCTTCCCCAACCAATAATCCAAGAAGCTCAATCACACCAACATGATAAGCACTTAATAGAAATGTGTATTCCCTAGGGCAGCATTTAAAAATATATACATATACCAGACTTCATTTATCCAGCCTACCGTTAACCGGACAGTTCATCATACTATATACACATTCTGTACCCTTAATGGCTGTTAGCTACAGAAACATTCTAGGTCTTCTCTTCTTGTGCACAAATGTCCTTGTTTCTGTTAAGTATGTGTCAGGAGTGAGCCTGCTGGGTTACAGGACAGGCATGTGTTGAGCTTTAGTAGATACTATGAAAGAGATTTCCAAGTAGTTGTCCTAATTTATGCTCTTCCCAACTATGAATGGAGTTCTGATTATTTTACATCCTCATTTATAGATGCTACCATCGGTTTTTAATTTTAGATGGTCTGGTGAGTATGTAGTAGTATTGAATTGTGGTTTTAGTTAGAATTTCGATCATATATTTTTGCTTTTATTGATTTCTAGCTTCATTCCCCCAAGGTCAAAGAACATATTTTATATGATTTCAAGCATATAACAAATCTAAAAATTTGTTGACACATGTATGGCCAATACATGATCTATTTTGATAAATGTTCCATGTGCATGTGATAAGAATGTGTATCCTGCACTTGTTGGGTACACGTTCTATAAATGCCAACTAGGTTAATATTGTTTATTGTTTCGTTCAAACTTCCTAAATTCTTTTTTTTTAAGATTTACTCATTTTAGAGAAAGAGAGAGAGGGGATGGGGAGAGAGAGTGTATGAGTGCAGGAGGAGGGGCAGAGGGAGAGAAGCAGACTCCCCACTGAGTGGGGAACCCCATGTGGGGCCCAAACTCATGACCCTGAGATCATGACCTGAGTTGAAATCAAGAGTCAGGCGCTTAACTGATTGAGCCACCCAGGCACCCCCTTCCTATATTCTTAATGATTTTTTTTTTTTTTTGCCTCATACTATCAGTTGCTGAGGTGGTTTTTAAAAAAATTTTATGTTTGACTAAGATTGTGGATTTTATTTTTTTCTTTAGTTCTGTCAATTTTTTGCTTTATACATTTTAAAGGCTACATCATTAGATCATAGAAATTTTATTTATTTATTTTAAAAAGATTTATTATTTTAGAGAGAGCAAGCGAGCATGAGTGGGGGTAGGGCCAGAGGGAGAGGGAGAGAGAGACTCTCAAGTAGACTCCTTGCTGAGCATGAAGCTCAATGCAGGGTTTGATTTCATGACCTGAGCTGAAATCAAGAGTTGGAGGCTTAACTGACTGAGCCACCCAGTCACCCCAGATCATAGAAATTTTAAATGATTACACCTTCCTGGTGAACCACACCTTTGATCGTTGTGAAACATCCTTCTTTGTCCTTAAATTCTTCCTTGTCTGATGTCAGTAAATAGCTTTAGTTTGTGATTGCGGCACTTGGTAGTTTCCAAAGATGGCCGCAATAGTTCCTATCCCACTTGTTCTCTTCACAGGGTTACTGCGAAACCCCTGCAGAGCTGGCAGAGTCTAGGTTGCCTCCTTTTGAGCCTCTGTGGTCCTTTACATGACTTCTACGGCTAGCTCATGAAAATCAATGCGCGTCTGTCTTGTTCTCTTGGATGCTAGCCCTTGGAATTTAGCTACTAGGCTATGGGAAAAACCAAACTGGCCCACATGGAAAGACCACAGGAAAAGACCATGTTAGGTGCTCTAGCCAACAGCCCGGCTCAAAATGAAGTGTCACACATGTGAAGAAGCCTCTCTGCTACCAGCCCTCAGCTGGTGAGTCATCCTTAGCCTTAAGTCCTCCCAGAACCTATGTCTTCCCAGCTGAGGCACCAGACATCTTGGAGTAAAGACGAGCCACACCGCTGTACCTCGTGCAGTTTCCTGATTGTGAACATTAAAAAGTGGTTGTTTTATGCCACTAAGTTTTGAAGGTAGAGCAACTGTAACTAGGACAGAGTAGTCTAAGTTTTCTAGCCTTTGTTAACCTTTGTCTATCTCTATTTTGTTTTGTTTTGTTTTGTTTTAATTTGAAGTAGGCTCCATGCCCAATGTGGGGCTGGAACTCATGACCCTGAGATCAAGAGTTGCCTGCTGCACTGACTGAGCCAGCCAGGTGCCCCTTGTATATCTCTATTTCTTAAGGTGTGTTTCCTATAAGCAGTATGTAGGCTTTTTAAAAAACTGAGTCTGACAGTATTTGCTTTTAGTTGGAGTATTTCATTTTTATTAGGTTTAAAGTAATTATTTCTACACTTGGGTTTAAATCTACCATCCTACTGTTTTCTTATTATTTGTTATGTTTTCTTTATATTCTTTTTCTCTTCTTTCTTGCCTTCTTTTGGGTTGATTACATTTTGGCTTTGCATTCTCCCCTCATTTGTTCATTAGTTATAAAGGTATTAGATACCTTTTGAAGATAACAGTCTTAAGCTTAGGCAGTGACGTATGCAGACAAGGAGGCAAAGAAATAAATCAAGGTTGAAAATTATATCTAAGAAAGAACTTGGTGTGTGGTTTCTGATACATGAGGTTGTCTGGTCTATACCCATCAGAAACCTACTATGTTTTGGGCGCCTGGGTGGCTCAGTTGGTTAAGCGACTGCCTTCGGCTCAGGTCATGATCCTGGAGTCCCAGGATCGAGTCCCGCATCGGGCTCCCTGCTCGGCAGGGAGCCTGCTTCTCCCTCTGACCCTCCCCCCTCTCATGTGCTCTCTCTCTCTCATTCTCTCTGTCTCAAATAAATAAATAAAATCTTTAAAAAAAAAAAAAAAGAAACCTACTATGTTTTTAAAGAGATCCTATTTTCAAAGAAACCATGAGCCTTAAAAAGCCTTTGGCTGCTTTCAGCCTTAAACAGCCCTTGGGCCCCCAAATTTCCATAAGCAGGACTTAGTCTGCCAAAGCTACACAGCCTTCAAGGAAAACACACTCTCCAAGCTCAGTTTGGATGTGGCTCTGGAGGATAACAGACAAGGAAAAAGTCCCAGAGGGTGGAGCTAGAGGCCACAGAGAACAACAGACAAGGAAATGCTCCCTGAGGGCCAAATCAAGGTCAAGTCTGGGAGATCTTCTCTCTTCTCAGGCAGACGTGCTCATTAACTATATGGACTGATGACTGCATACCTCCCACTCCTCCCTTTATCAAATGGGAGACTGTTTTGTGGACCATAATGTGCTGCACTCTGACCTGGGCAAGAAGATGCACGCCCTTCAGAGAACCTAGCCTTTGAACTGTATGTAGCAGTTGGTAAACTGCTTTTGGGATTGTCTCCTTTGGGAGTTTCATGACTGGGGAAAAAGGTAGCATGAATATTAGCTGTCTACAGAGGTACACTGTGGCTGAGACAGCTATGTATTAGCAAACCCATTTCCTCTTTTTCCTGGACTCATGGACCTCAGTTCCCATCCCCCCGTATAAGAAAGCATGGCTTTGCTAAGTTCTAGCCAATGGAAAATGAGTGGAAGAGAAATGGCCATTTTCAGGCCTGGCCCATAAAAACCTCCTGAGAGATTCCTCATTCTCTTCCCATTTTGTCTTGATGCTGATGAGCCCAGTAACTTTAGCAGCCTGCCTTAAAATGGAAGATCTACAGGATAGAAGGAGCCTCAGTTCCTGAATCACTGCTCAGGTACCTGTTTTGGAATTTATTTGGGTGAGAAAAAAATATCCAATTGCTAAAGCAGCTAACATTACCCTAAGTACTACACAAAGCCGTCCATCACCTACCTCAATCACGCACAAAACTATCTCTGCCTTGTCTGGTAGTGTAGAGAGGGGAGGGATACATTTTAAAAATGCTATCCTGATAGGTTTTCTTAGTGAGAACATAATGCTGAATTTTAAAGGAAAAGTCCCCAACATCTGGACCAAGTGTCCTGACCCATGAGTGATGAATCTCATTCCAGTGGGGAAGGTTTTCAAGCTCTGAGAAGCAAAAGCCAGCAAGATCCCAGAACAAGCAGAATCAGACAGTTTGAGGCAAAGTTACCATGAGATATCTTAGTTGGATCTTTCCTTCCTTTTTTTTATAGATAAGAAGACACAGGCTCAAGAATTAAAGGGATTCTTCACATAAGTTTGGTGACAGAACTAAGATTAGAAGTCAGGTCCTCCACTACGATTTATGGCAGAAGAAAATAAATAGGCACACACACCATTGCTTCAGCAGGCAAGTAAGCATTTCTCTGATGTCTCATGGTTTTTCTTAAAATTTCATGCAAATTTTCCAATCTACATCCTGATATAGCCTCAATGATTTTATGTAAAGGAAAATTTTAAATTACTTGTCATAAAATTAAGAGGACTCTCCAGGAAGATGCACCATGTTGATCTACCCCTGCGCACACTGCCACTTACCTTCAGGTGTGCACATATCCCAGTTTGAAAGACATGGCTTGATCACAGATGTGAAATTATCTCAGTACTAGGGCCTGGTCTAATGCCCCTTCCTGTCCTGATGCCTTCTCTTACCGTCTGTGGTCTAGCATCCCCATCCTCAGCCTCAATCCTAGTGAGTCAAGCATCACCCTCCAGGTGGGCCTGTCAGATTCCTACTCCTCCTTCGAGGTTCAGGTCCAGCATCACCTCCTCCAGGAAGCCTCCTATGACGCATCCAAGTCCAGCGGTTCCTTCCCTAGCCCACCATGCCCTAGACCATGCCCTAGACCTGAGGCATACGAATTCCAGCACTTTACCACGCCACATCAAAATGCGGTCTGTTTGCTTACTTGCCTCTTCCAGAAAGTGTGACACATGAAAAGTACCCAATAATACTTGTTGAATGAGTGAACTTAAGGTGGTAGCTGTAGGCTCCCCCGGGGCCCACATCTCATCATGCCCCCCCCCCCCCCCCGCCCACTCGTGTTGTGGGGCTGCAGGGGCAGGGAGCATGGCAAGCGCACACTTACTGGCTGGGGGAGGGGCTCCGGAGGTACTGGGCCTGCACGGCCCTCACGTCGGCTTCATCCTCTTCACTTGGGACTACCTGCTCCTCCTCTGGGTCCCCACTGGTCGCCATGACAGCCTGCTGGTCTCTGTAAGTTTGGCATGACAAACGTGGTTAGGGAATCTAGAGGTTTTGGGGAGGGGGGAGGGGAAGGGGTATATCAGTGATGTCGGGGAGAAGGTCACCACATGCTACTTCTCTGGTGGGGAGAGGACCCATGGGGGGGAAACCCAGTCTGACTTGGCCCAGCTACCGTTAAACCAGGACACCAAGACGCACACACCCAAGCTGTGTAAACTGTCCACCGTGGAGTCACAATATTTAAGAAATGACAGCTTGGCTCCTTCCTCAGTTGCCAGGAGGGAAGCAGTGAGGGGAACAGGGTCCTGGGTTTGCATGAATAGAGCTAACACAGTTGGAAAGCAGTGAATTCCCTAGACCTGAAAGATCTTTCTATCGAAGCCCCTGGGTGTGCCCCCACACGCACGCATGGGCACACATACAAGCACATAGCCTGCCTGCACACACGCATACACCTTCGCCTCTGCTGGGGGAGGTGCAGCTGGCCTTCCTCAGTGTCTCTACCTAAGACCACAGGAGTCGTTACCCTTGGCCAAGGCGCCCTCCCACAGCCTACTGCGGAATATGAAATCCCTCAGGGCTGGTCCCACACATGGCTGGGCCCTGACACTCAAGGCAGAGCTGCTGCCCCCCTCTGCTTGTAAGTCTTGGGCTCACAGGACAAAACGAAGGGAAAAGCACACTCACCACGGGTTTGCCTGTATCTCCACACCAAAGGGCAGTCACACAAGGGCTGAGGGACCCAGATAAAATGGCCCAAAGTTCCGACCAGTGAGAGGGACCAACCTCTCTCCTCTCTCCAGTGCTTCTTCTCTGAGGGGGCAGGACAGCTGTTAACAGGAAATCTTAGCTACCTTCTAAATTTAGCCTCTGGCCCCACAGCCTGGCAGATCTCTAGGAGGAAGGAATGCAGTCTCAGGACCCAGACCTGAAAGCAGGCCCCACTTAACTCTTTCCCTCCTGGCTGATTCTCTGGACACCGGACACTGACATTGAGGAGCAAAGTTAGGAGAAGGTCACATTTCACTGATGGAAAGGCCTGAAGAAAAGGGTTTTTGGGGGGCTCTCTCTTCATACCCTCTTGCCTGGGGCTACCTATTCAAAGTCTTTTCAGAAGATGGTCTAACACCAAAAATCTCGAAGAATGAAACAAACTGTATCCAAGCCCCATGTCAGTCTGGAGGGCCCTGGGAAAAAATACCTGATATATAGAATGGGGAGGGGCTTGGATCAACGTCGGGAGCCCACCACGGTGCTACTAAAGGGTATGGTCATGGCTTTGACCGGGGTTACATTTCTTTGAACAGCAATGACCCTGGAGAGTAAAGTGGGCAGTTGTGCTCACCCTCCACAATCCCTTCCCCACATTTATGCTCATGGTGATGGTCAAGTGGCAAACCTGGATGGTATAAAAATTCCATGAGCTTCAGGGCACATGGGCGGCTCACTTGGTTAAGTATCCAAATCTTGATTTGATCTCAGAGTTGTGAGAATGAGCCCCACATTGGGTTCCATGCTAGGCGAGGAGCCTACTTAAGATTCTCTCTCTCCCTCTCCCTCGCCCTCTGCCCCTCCCCCCACCATGCTCCTTCTCTCTCTAAAAAAAAAAAATTTCCACAAGCTTCATACACTTCAAATGAGCTCATAACCCACTCTACTCCTCTTTGTCACCTCTTATTATCACCATGTCCAAAGCAAACCAAAAACCCAATAGTTCAGCCCCCTCATCCCACACATTCTATAATTACACCTTCATCCATCAGTCCTTCCATCCATTTGTCTACCCATTCACAAATTACCCACTATGCGTCAGGTACTATCCTTGACCAAAGTTAGTAAGACACATAATTACATGCTCAAAACTGTCCTTCTTCCTAGCTAAGTGGAATAATGCCCTGCACATAGTATCATCAAAAATTGGCTGAATGAATGAATGAGCTCACAGTTTATTAGGAGGAATGAAACACAGGTCAAAAATAACTCAAGCATAAGGCAGAATGTTGTTAAGTATCCTAAGAGAGATCCAGAGTGCTGTGTGAGTTCAAAGAAGGGAAGAGATCTCCTGGCTGAAGAAGTCAGGAAAAGCTTCATAGAAAAAGTAGTAATACATGCATTGGCCTTTAAAAAACAAGTTGGATTATAACAGCAGATGTGATGGGGGAAGGAATTCCAGAGGGGACTAGCATGAACAAAGTTTGGGGATGTCAGTGGTTAGAACTGAAAAGAAAGCAAACAGGTTGTGTGACAGAGACTTGGCAGGGCCAGAGTGGGGGGCTCCTTTGGAAAGAGTCACCAAGGAACACATCTCTGAGGAGGCACATGGCACCACCACTGACCAATCATCAAACCTCTATCCTGGGCGTCAAAATAGGGACTCAGTAATTGGCTGCCTAAGAATGACCACAATTGAGAAAACATGGGGGTTCACTTCAGGCCCACACACTTCAAGGTTCCATAAAGATGAAAGGTGGTTTGAGAGAGAGGTGAGATGGGGCTGTGGGGGAAGGGTTAGGGAAGGACTGAAGGGCTGCATCAATCAGGGTAAAGCTCAAGATGACAGGACGCCAGTGCAGAGAATAAAAAGGTGGCAGGGAAGTGGCGGAGGAAAAGATGGAGAGCCAACACACCTAAGAGAGGCAACAGATAAGAAGGGACCACTCAGGAGGAGGACATGGCCTCTGTCTTCTATATACCCTCAGTTACCTGCAGAGTGGGACATCAGGCCACTGAAATGGTGGACTAGAAATCAGACAACCACTTACTAGCCATGTAACCTTTGAGAACTCATTTCACTTCTCTGAGACTCAGATCCCATTTTGTAAAATAGAGATCCGTAACACCATCTCTCCATTTTGTTCTGACTACCCAATCTAAAGTGGGGCCCCTTCCCCTGCCCCAATCTCATTTACTGTACCATGTCCATGTTATGTTCCCCCTAGCACCATCACACTCTAAGGAGGGTGACCAACCATTCCCACCTCGCTTGGGACTAAGAGATTCCAGGGACAAGGAACTTTCTGCTTTAAAACCAGGACAGTTCCAAGGGGTAAAAGACAGTCCCTTCAATAAATGGTGCTGGGAAAACTGGACAGCTACACGCAAAAGAATGAAACTGGACCACTTTCTGACACCATACACAAAAATAAACTCAAAATGGATCAAGGACCCAAGTGTGAGACATGAAACCATAAGACTCCTAGAAGAAAACATAAGCAGTAATTTCTTTAATTTTTCTAGATATGTCTCCTGAGGCAAGTGAAACAAAAGCAAAAATAAACTATTGGGACTACACCAAAATAAAAAGCTTTTGCACAGCGAAAAATACCATCAAAAAAGTGAAAAGGCAACTTACTGATTGGGAGAAGGTATTTGCAAAGGATAAATCCTAAAAGGGGTTAATATCCAAAATATATAAAGAACTTATATAACTCAACACCAAAAAAAATGACCTGATTAAAAAATGCACAGAGGACCTGAATGTCATTTTCCCAAAGAAGACATATGGAGGGCCAACAGACATGAAAAGATGCTCAACATCACTCATTATCAGGGAAATGCAAATCAAAACCACAATGAGATATCATCTTACACATGCCAGCATGGCTAAAATAAAAAAAAAAAAAAAGCCAACAAATTACAAGTGTTGGCAAGGATGTGGAGAAAAAAGAACCCTCTTGCACTGTTGGTGCAGCCACTGTGGAAAACCGTACGGAGGCTCCTGAAAAAATTAAAAATAGAAATACCATATGATTCAGTAATTCCACTACTGAATATACACCCAAAGAAAATGAAAACACTAATGGGAAAAGATACATGCACCCCTATGTTTATTGCAGCATTACTTATAATAGTCTCAGCAAACTGAGACAAGTTGGTCTGGTTATTCTAGGATTGTCTCCTTTGTTTACTTGTGTACTCTCTATCTCCCCAACCAAATGATCAACTCTCTGAGCCTAGAGACTTCCTGTCTTCTTTATGCATCTGTCTGTAGCATGGGTGGGGTGGGGGTTGTAGGAAAGGGAGGGAAATAGAAGAACAGATCCTACTGTGCTTGGGAGTATTCCAGCAATTGTGGGCAACACCCTTGTTTTATTGGCTTTGAAAACCTGCCTCTGAGATCATGCCCTTTTTATGATGAGATTGTAATTTCCTGTTATCGAAGCCCACACCTTGGTGAGAAGCCCAGGGCTCTGTACACCTGCTAAGTGGAGAGAAGGTGTGTGTGTGGGGGGGCAGGTGAAGATGGGGAAGGCCTCTGGTGGCGTAGGCAGAGCAAGAGTCCAGTCCCATAAGTGAGCTCACCTGCCAGTCCTGCTGAGCAGCTGACAGGGGAGGGGGCAGGCTGGGCAAAGGTATACAGGAGAAGGGAAACCACTGGGACAGAGGGCTGGGCAAGGCCAGAGGCCGTTGTGACTTTAACTAGCCAGCCCAGACCTGCCTGGGGCCTCTCTCTGCCAGGCTGGGCTTGGGGCACAGAGGAAGCGAGACCATGGTGGGGAAGATGCAGCCTGTGCTGTGCACACTCTGGGCCGGTGAGTAAGCCCCTCCCCTGTCCGGTGCCCGGGGGGGTGGGTGGAGACAAGGGGACTGAGTGCTGACAGTCTCCCAGTGCCCCCCGAGGGATGACCGCCAGTAACACGGCTGCATTCCCGCTGAGCAGCATCACAGGTTCTGCTGTGCAGGCCAGCGCCCAGCAGCAGAATGGTTTATGCATACTAATCAATAAAATTCCAGCCCATTTCTGGAAGGAATAATTCACAAATTTTCAAGACCATAAATTCTGGTCCCAAATTGGGTCACAAGATCTGACACCAGATCTGACAATAGGGACCAAGTATTTGAAATCAAGGTTGTCCCAGAAAATCCAGGATGCGTGGCTCTAGATACGTTCACTACCTGGGATTTTAACCACTGCCTTAAAACTAGAGAAAAAGGCGGTGGTAAAAGTGATAACTTCCCTATCACGTATAGGGAGACCAAGGCAGAAGAGCAACCCAACTTAGTATCATTCCCCGAGCAAGAGAAGACTCAAACCCTTCAAAAACTAGAAAGGCCCTTTCCAAAGGTCAAAGCTCTTCACCCCTTCTGATACTCTGGTCATTGAAAACTGGGAAGATGGGGAAGCCCCACAAAATAGAAATCAGACATTTGTTGATATAATGGTTAAATCCAAACCAAGTGCTTTTCAATAGCAAAGTGGTTGCGTGGGGCCCATGGAGTGTTCACGGGTTCGGATGGAGGTGCTGGTGGTAAGGATACTGGGCACAGGGAAGAAGTAGAGTGGAGAATGGAAGCTGGGAGGTTGGGGTTGGGGGAATTTGAGGCGTATCTTTCATTCATTGTATTTGGCTATGCTGAGAAATCCCATCGGCCTGCAATTTAGAAACTGTTGCAAGCTTCAGGGATCTGGTAAGAATGGGGAGGAGGTAAAGAGTTTTACCGGGAAACTTAGGAGCCCCAAGGCCTGGGAAGTGGGGTCAAGGAGGCTCTGATTTAGAGCTCGCTTTTCAGCCCCTTCAGCAAGCCTCAGGGCCAGCTGGCCTGCCTGCCCAGCGGACCCCACTCCTCCCAACGCTCAAAACCTGTCCTTTGAGACCTTAGGTGGACGTGCTGGGGGAGGGCTGGGCCAAGGCTTAGAGGGAGACCTGGAAAAGATCCATCAGCTCAGTCTGGCTCAAGCCCCCCCGCCCCCCAGAGACCCAAATGACTGGGGGCAGAGATGCCCTCCTGCTCAGGCTGGAGAGCCTGGTTGGGTCTTTCCCTCCTCCGAACCTCTTTACTGAGCACGTAGCTGGTGCAAGTGTCTCAGGAGCGAGGATTGTGGAATGACATCAGATCCAGACAGTCAGAGTACTTCAAGTCCTGAGGGAGGGAGGCTGCAAGGAAACGACCATCCTCCCTGGACAAGGCCAGGGACACTCTGATCCTCTTCTTCTTAGCTGGAAGTCTTGCCAGGGATGTCTCCCCCCTACCCCCCAGTACACATCCTTGCATTTGCGGTCTGGCTGCAACCAGTGCATTTTTGGCCTGGGAAAAAACTCTAAAACAAAATGCTCCCCCAGCTTAGAATGAAAAGTGGCCTTAACTCTGAATTGCCTGCACATTTTCCCTCTTCCTTTGAGAAGGCACGTGACCCTGGGGTGAACTTCTCCAGTGGACCCAGTTCTTGGGCCTGTGTTCAGGCTCATGTGCGTTTTCTGCCCCCATCCCCATCCCTCCACCCTCCCAGACTGCCCAGTCCAGATTCACGCGCCCACCACCTTAGCCTCCATACCTTACACTAAGGGGAAGGGGCTGGAGCAGTGGGGCAGGGGGAGACTGGGTTGGTGGCCGGGTCAGTGGCCAGCTCGGGGCACGCAGACAATTTGCCAAATGGAAATACCTGGGGACAGAATAGCCATTAGCCATTGCTTTGTGCAAGTGAGCAATGAGGGTGTTCAAAGGTCAAACCTAAGAGCAACGGGGTGGTCCTCCCCACAGCGTCTCAGGAGAGCACACCAGAGGGAGGAGCAGGGAAATGAGGGAAGGCTTCCTGAAGGAGGTGGAGCTTGAGCTGGGTTCCAGAGGACCTACTGGCCTTTGCCCTTCTTCCTTTCTCCATCTGAACCTGCACAGTAATAACCTAGATTTTGCTGCTGTCCTGGGCAGCTGATGAGCCAATGGGCCCCAGGACTCCACAGACTTTGGGGAGGCAGAAGATAACCACATATGGAAAGGACCCAAATAGAAGGCAGTACATTAGAAAATCTAAAAACAATCCTAAAACCAACTGAAAATCAGCCTGACAATTCTAAACACTGTCAGTGACAGAATACTTCACCCTTCCCGAGCAGGGGTCCCCATCCCCTCCTATCACCTCACTCTACTGCCTCACAGGCATTGAGAGGGCCAGCCTTCTTCCTGTACCAACTTTAGCCCGGGGCAAATTAGTTAACCTTCAAAAACCTCAGTTTCCCACTCTGTGAAACGGGGAGGGTAATCCATAACGTGCAAAAATGCAGTGTGCCTCCCACAGGGTTGTTATGGATAGTAAATGAGTTTGTAAATGTAAAGATCTTGGAACAGTGCCTGGCACATAATAAGCATTCAATAAACGCCCGTTATTATTGCTGTTGATATTATCAGTGTGGGCAAGTGTAAGTTACAGAGAATTCGTAGACTTTGGTAATCCATAGCCTGAGTGCTGGGGTCTGGTAGAAGGGTGCCAAGAAAGAGAGTCAGAGTCACTGTGGACGAGCCCTGGGTTATCAGCCCTCCCAAAGGCTGTTAGAGAAAACACCCCAGCTTGTGCACAGAACTAAGGCTCTTCCATTCCGGGAGTTTTTCCAGCCACTAGACTCCATGAGACTTGATGTGAAGGAAGTAGTTGCACAAAGTAGGAACCCACCAGAGGAATAAAAAGTCCGTAAGCAGCTCTGCCTGGAGTCACTAAAATCTTTGAAGACTTGATAAAAGACACAAACAAAAAAAGCCCCACCTTCCTGGAACTAGAGGAAACCTTTTTGAAGGTTAAATTAGAAAAACTGAGGAAGGCACTGCTTTACACAGAGAAATAAAGGAATCTATCATCCCAAAATATACTAGATGAGAAAATATATTTTTCTCCCCCACCTAAAGATCTTTCAATAAATCCATGGACGCTTGATCCATAGTGTGTGTGTGGGGGGGGGTCTTTGCTGGGATCTAGGTGTCCAAGTTCCTGAACTGAGGCGTTACCCAGGTGATTCTGATGTGCAGGCTACGTTTAAGAGCTAGATCTGGAAACTTGAGGGAAAGTAGGTGTGATCAGTCACCTCTGTTGCCCGGGCTGATCCTCCACTGGTGACTCGAGTCAGTTTTGCGCCATCTGGCGGCTTCCCTGAGTTACTGTCCAGCGCCTGATTTGGTGACTCAACTCAGGGACCCAAGTGTATGTGCAGACCCATTCAGTAGGGCAGGGCCTGAGAGGCTGCATTTCTAACAAGCTCCCAAGTGATGATGATGCTGATTTAGGGACTACTGTTTAAGAAACAAGGCTCCAGGGAGGAACTGGCTTGTGGACGCAGGTGTGAGCCTCATCTTGCCTTTGCTCCCCAGTCCCATCCCCAGGCTTCCTGGTAACCCAGCCATACTGCTTACTGTGATGTTGGTCCCTGGGAGGCCTGGGGGAAAGTGTGCCTGGCTCAGCCTGTTCTTGTATTTCTGGCAGCACTTGACCCTGGGAATCCCTCCCTCCCTCTTTCCCTCCCTCCCTCCTTCCTGAAACTCTTCTGTCAGCTGGGTGATACACCCTCTCCTGGTTCTCCTCCTCCTCCTTTCAGGTCTTCTTTGCAGCTTCATTCTCCTCTGCCCACTAGGAAATGTCAGAGTTCCTCACACCAAGACCCACTTCTATTTTCGCTTAGATCCACATCCACATTCACATCTTTAGGTGACACCAGTTTCCAATTGACTCACAATTTCCATCTTCAAACCCAACCTCCCTCCTGAGCTACACACCCACAAACCCAACAGTCCAGTCCACATGACCTCTGAATTTTTTTTTTTTTAAAAAGATTTTATTTATTTGTCAGAGAGAGAGAGAGAGAGAGGCAGGCAGAGGGAGAAGCAGACCCTGATGAGCAAGGAGCCCAATACCGGACTTGTTCCCAGGACCCTGGGATCACGACCTGAGCTGAAGGTAGATGCTTAACCCACTGAGCCACCCAGGCATCCCATGACCTCTCAACTTAAATGTCTCAGAAGCACTGCAAACTCACAAGCTGAAAAGCAAACTCATAATCTTTTTCCCCAACCTAGGCTTTTTCAGTGGCCTCTGCATCATAAACGACTCCCATCCATCCTCGAATGAAAGCCAGAAACCTAGCAGTCCTCTTACAGTGTTTCTACTGCTATGTAATAAACTACCCCAAAACTGAAAATGATAAAATAATTTATTTTGCTCACCAATCTACAAGTTGTATGGGGCTTGGCAGGGACAGTCCTTGCTCCGTGCAGCATCACTTGGGGTGACTTGACTGGGGTCGGAAGACCCACTTCCAAGATGGTGCACTCACTAGCTGGCAAGTTGGTGCTAACTCTGGGTCCTCTCTTTGCGGGCCTCTCCACAGGGAAGTTTGGGCATCTTCACAGCATGGCAGCCGGATTCTAAGAGCAAACTTCTAAAGAGAAAGAAAATGGAAGCTGCCAGTACCTTAAGGTCTAGGCCCAGATACTGACCCAGCATCGCTTCCACCATGTTCTACTGGTCAGGGAGTCACAGAACCCAGACTCAAGGAAAGGGACATGAACTTCACCTCTTGATGAGAGGAGTTTCAAAGCATTTGGAGACCATACTTTAGGATCCCCATAACACCCGATACTTCCTTCTTCCTCAGCTACACATTCAAGTTATCACTGTGCCCTGACAATTTTAGCTCTTACATATTTTGAATCTGTTCACTTTTCTCGTCTCTCTGCTGCCTAGCTGATGTGACTGCCTCCCCTAAGCGGCTTCCGTAGCCTCTCACTGGCCTTGTGTGACTGTTTTGCCCCTTCTCTCTGTTCTCCATGCTGGAGCCAGAACCATCTTCTAAAATAAAATTGTGACCATGTCACTCCCCCTACTTAGCTCTTCAGTGATTTCCCACTAGCACTAGAATAAAGGCTCAAATCATGAGGACGGGTTCTCCTAAGTTATACTTAAGTTCTAGAAACCACTGAAGCGTTCCCCAAACCCCAGTATTTCGGCATCTTGACTGATCTCCCAGACTGACTCCTATACGTTGGATAGTTCAAAAATTTTTGTCAGATCACATCTTTTACTCCTTGGTTTGGAAAAATATCATCAGCACCTCCACCTGAAGCATCCACACCTTCCCTGTTTCCTGTCTAATCTTCAAAGGCCACGAGTCTCTTTCCCCCGTGAAAGCCTTCCCAGGTCACTTGGGGCCCCACTGATCCCTTCCTAATAGGAACTTATAGTCTCAACCACTTCTTTGGCATCTGTTATATGGCCATTTAACCTTTCACCCACTTTGGGGCCTAGTTTTCCTAAACAACCTGGGGGCAAGAACTACTGCTACATAGTTTTCTTTTTCTTCTTTTCTTTCTCTCTCTCTTTCTTTCAAGTATCACAGTCACGGAACAAAGGCTCACAATGTATATTTGGCTTTCCACAATCAAGTTATAACTTCCTGGTCCTCTTTTCCTCTCCTCAACTCTGAGACCCCCTGTCGTCCGACTTGGGCGTCCATCCTACCAAGTATCCTCACATACCCTACTGACTTGTGAGATTCTACACCGCATGCTAAACAAAACAACTAGATCTCTGTCCCCGGTGATACAGGCTCTTCTGCCTGCTTATCTCCTTTATAATATTCCTCTTCTCTACCCTCGAAATCGAAATTACCCTTCTATGCGGACAGCTGCCACAAACAGGGCTTCTTCCCGACCAGCAGTCGACCTCTCACCGCTTCCGTCGCCTCCTCGCGCCCATTTCCAGGCGCTCCTTCTCTTTCCTAAGATGGCCGCCGTGGAGCGCAGGGAAGGCAGCGTGAGTCCCAGCCTGCAGCGACGCTGCCGCGCTGGGGGCCGGAGGACGACGGGCCCGAGGAGTCGGGCGCCTGAGGAGTGGGAAGGGCCGGAGAGGGGGACCTGTCAGGCCGTTGTCCTAGCTGCCAGAACTACCCGCCCCCTCCCCTCTGGCCACAGCCCTCCTGCCTGACACAGGAAGTGGGGCCTCATGGCCCAACATCAGGGGCCGGAAGTGAATATTGCTGGGGCCCGGATGTGGGGTGAGGGCGTTTGTGTCTCCACGGAGCCCTTGGATGGGCAGAGGAACCTTACAAATCATGCTGTTGTCGCAAATAAATTGGCTACTTGTCCCTTTGAAGCCCACCCCGGGTTCCTTGGGCTGAAACCAGTCATCACATCTCAAGCTGTGATGATAAAAGTTGTACTGGGGGGATGTTGTCAACCAAACCAGGAACCTTGGACAAGAGACTGTTTGAGAGCACATGGCAGTGCCTTCCTTGCCATGAAGACTGGGATAAAGATTTGTAGGAACAGACCAACGCCCGTTTGTCTGGGCAAGGCCAACTACTGTGGCAACAACAGCCCCACAAACAGCATAGTTAGGGAACATAAGAGTGACCTGGCTTCAGGCATGCACATTCCCAAGTTTCGCTGTATGCTCTGCTGTGGAAAAAAATGGAAATGCACAATAACTGAGTATCTCTCTTATTCACATGCTAGACCCTAGAAGATGCTTTTTCCTGCTATCAGTGGGTTCTTCACTTTTCTCCTAATTTATGAAAGATAAACTGCCTTTCAAACTAATAAGTACCCTTCCTCCACCCCCCCCCCTCGAGTCTTCATTCACTTGATGCAAGAAAGAACCCTCATATTTGGAACTGTTTCAAATAAACCATCAATGCAGATAGCAGGGGAAACACACACACACACACACAAAACCAAAACCTTCAAATTGTCATCATGGCCAATTACACTTGGACCCATCCCACATTTCTGGCCCCACAGAATTCTGGAATTCCAGAATTTCATCGCAGAACAACCTTGTTCTTGCTACAGACTGGCTTCTTTTACTTTCTGTAATGTGCCCCACCTTCTCCATGCCTTGACCTCTGCACAGTGCTCTTCTCTCTCTACCCACCTCTTCTCCAATTTTCACATGGTTCGCTCCTGCTATCCTCCAATGTCAGCTCAACAGGCCCTTCCTTAGGACAACTGCTTCCCATCCCCAAATCTTTTGTTATATCCTGTCATCATCGAATGTGTAACACTTGTGTCCATGGTGGTTTTACATTTTTTTCTCTGGGATTATTCATTCCAGTTTGACTCAGCCAGAAGACCGAATGTTATAAGAGCAGGGACTGGGTCTGTCTCTGCTTGTCATTTTTCTCCCCAGAGTCCAGGACAGTCCCTGCAACACGGGTGCCCAGCAGCCATTTGCTTTATGGGTGTTAGTGAATGAGAACCTACCCTTTGAACCTCACTAGGCAGCAAGCTGGTTTGCTTTTAGTGTCTCCTATCCTGCCTTTCTTCCTTTCCCTCTTTCTCTATGCAGTTCCAGCTTCTCTCCAAGCCTCAACTTCCTATTTTCAGATGGTTCTATCAAAAGTTACGCATTCTGAGTCCCTTTCTAGGGTTTGACGGATAAGAGGGATGGATTAGGGAAATGGGTTTGTCCTGCAAGGGAAAGGGAGTCACTCAGTGTGCCTTCCCTCCCTCCCAAATAGCACTTGGATTTTAGCAGCAGCTTCAGTGGTGATTTCAGTACTGAGATGGTTGGTGGAGGACATACTTGACTTGGAGGTCAGTAAAGAAAGTTGCCCCTCAAACTACTCCATGTTGGCAGAGCGCAGGTTTTGTCCCCATTTCCTCTCTGCCTGCTGAGCTCGTCTCTGTTCCCAGAACACCCTGTCCCTGGAGCAGCCCTCTCTGCCCGGAGCACCAACTGTCACGCTTGGAACCCGCCTCCTTCCTCCCCTCTGCCACCTGGTGACCTCCGGGCTGCTTTCTCATTTTGGCCTTGGTTGAGTCAGGGATGCCATAAATACCTGGCATGGGCAGAACACAGTGACAGACAGATGCTCCCACTTAGGGACTTATCTCTCGGCACATGTGGAAACAGGTTACACATGCTGTGAGCAAAACTGGTCCTCCACTCTGCCCTGAGCCCTGCCCCCACTCCCCTTCTCACCCAGGCTGGAGTCTTGCTCCATTTGGCTTCTCTTCTATTTTCAGTGTCTTCCTTTCTAGGAGCTCCTTCCCTATAATCTACAAACCTGCATAAGTCTCCCCATCTTCCAACCCAGAGGAGACTAAAGAAACTTTCTCAAGGCCCTCTCATTTCAGCTTTTTCTATTTATTTATTTATTTTTTATTTATTTATTTGACAGAGAGAGACACAGCGAGAGAGGGAACGCAAGCAGGGGGAGTGGGAGAGGGAGAAGCAGGCTTCCCGCTGAGCAGGGAGCCCGATGCGGGTCTCGATCCCAGGACCCCGGGATCATGACCTGAGCCGAAGGCAGATGCTTAATGACTAAGCCACCCAGGCGCCCCTCGTTTCAGCTTTTTCATTTCCCTGTGTTAAGTGAGCTCCTTGGCAAAATAGGCTGCCCTCCCTGTCTCTGCTTCCTCAAGTCCAGCTTGATTTATAAAACTGTAACATGGCTTTGTGATTACAAAAGTAACACATGTTTAGTACAGAACATTTGGAAAATAAAAATATACAAACAAGAAATCCAAAATTTATCCATGATCCCAGAATCCAGAGGTAACTGTTATTAATACTGTGTTTTGGTATATTTGCTTCTAGAATTTGCTCTCTTTCTGTGATTATGAGGAAATGGGATACTGTTGTATATACATTGTGCATTCTGCTTTATTTTCTTACATATACAAGCTCAACGTAGTGAAGTGACTCCCTTGGGGGCAATTTCAAGTCCCACCTCCTTGGTAAGCCTTTCTCTTAAAATCCTTCTTCAGGTGACACAGCCCCTCCCCTCTCTCCTCCTCCACTTTACTTCCTTAACCCTTGCACTTAACACTTAATTAGGCTCCATTAGGCTGCTGACTGACAGTGACCTCTACCTGCCTCATGGGCAGGGACTGTGCCCCAGGCCACTGAATCCACAAGGTCTTATTAGCACCCAGCTCTCTAGAAACCTTGAAGTGGGAACTGTCAAAGAGTAGACACAAGAGAAACTCGAGACACAGACCCTGCGAGAAGGGGCATACTGTCTGCTGAGAGGAGGAGGCCCCATTGCCCCAAACCCCAGCAACGTGAGAATTGTGTGCACTTGGCAGAGTGCCACCAGATGCAGCTCTGAAAAGCCTGCGAGCCTGCAAGCTGGGCTGGGATGGTCCCAGCGGTTTCTGGAAGAGGTGGCTCACGAACATGCCTCTGATCACTTTCCCAGTGCCTTGCTAGGGGGGCCTAGGACTAGGACCTTAGAAACAATGCATTGAATTGATTGGAATTTGCAGATTCCTAAACATCCATCCAGAACTGAGTTCTAACCACGCAGCCCTGCACCAACCCCAGGGGAGGTGGGACGACCCAACCCGCTTGTGTGAACTGCCCCTCCCCAGCTAGGGGCCCCGTACTTTCTCAACGAAGAGCCCCGGCCTCGTCCTGGGGCAGGCTGGGACACCTCCAGCCTCCAGCCCTTCCTCCCTAAGAATGTGGTTTCTCTGAGCAAATGGATTTGCCTAAGTGGAGGTATTAACTGCCAGTTTCCCAAGGGTTCCCATAATGTGCTGTGTACGCCTCAAGCAGCCAGTTCCATCAAGCATTTCATTATCCTCCTTGGATGTATTACTTTCTGGTTAGCTCTCAAGAGACAGTTTATTATCTTCTTAACAAACCTTCGTTATTTACAAGCAATAAACAAGGCTTCAGGCTGGGGGTCCCCCACACCACGCCCTCTTAGGGAGGTTAAATGACCTCTCTCAGGGCGCCTGGGTGTCTCAGTCAGTTAAGCTGTTGCCTTCGGCTCAGGTCATGATCCCAGGGTCCTGGGATCGAGCCCCACCTCGGGCTCCCTGCTCAGCGGGGAGCCGCTTCTCCCTGTCCTCCCCCTTCGTGCTTTCTCTCGCTATCTCTGTCTCTCACTCTCTCTCTCAAATAAATAAATAAAATCTTTTTAAAAAAATGACCTCTCTCATTTCCTTCTGAGGTATCTTGCTCTGGGGGTATTTGATTTTTTTTTTGGGACATTTTCTAGCTATCTGTAAGGCAGGTTCTCCAACAAGTTTCTCTGGTTGTGATCCTCCCCATCTTTTAAGCTTAAATTCTCTGTCACTCATGTATTTGCTATCAAAGAGCACTTACTTGAGCACCTCCTACGTCAGGCACTTTGTTGAGCCCTGGGGACGTGGAGATGAAGAAAACAGAGTCGCAGGGCAGAAAGATGTGACAATAGAGAGGGCTGGTATGGTTCTGGCTTGTGTGCCAGGCTAGAGGATGTGCCCGCTAAATACGGTGAGTCATTCAACCCTCACAACAATATTGTTAGGTAATCTTGTTATCCTCATTTTAGAGTTGAGAACGCTGAGGCACAGAAAAGTTAATTAAGGTGGCCAAGGTCACACAGTTAGAAAAAGTAAGAATGAGGATGGCAGCCCGGGCAGTTTGGTTCCTGCATTTGGCCACTCTGGTGTAGCGTGTAATAAAGTTGCATGAGACAGAAGTCCTAGGAGGCGAGTACTTGTGAGTAGTAGGTACTGATTCTGCCGGGGAGAGTCTGGACATTTCCTCTGGGACAGTGAATGCGCTCTAAACTTCTTCCTCAGCAAACTACTCTGGTGCCGGGAGATTTTGATTTCTTCCTGGAGGTGAAAAGCACTCACTCTCCCAGTTTGTCTATCCTTAGGGAAGTTAACACAACCCTGAACTCTTTGTTTGTAGACTCTTGGGGGGGGAATTAGCTGAGCATCAGATGGATGTTCTTCATCAGCCTGGAGGAAGAGAGCAGGGGAGTGGCGAGGGTGAGAAAGAATTCTTCTGGAGCATGGGACATCCACAGCTTTCAGGCGGCAGCAGGATGGCAGAACCCACTCTTTTCTGAACCGCTAGAAAGGAGATACCCAGTGTAGACCCACACAAGGAAGGAGGAAGGGAGGTATTGGAAGGTTCTCGAAATGAACTTCTCTACTTCCTACTTGTCTAATTACAGATTAGATGTTCCATCTGGTACTTTTGTCACACCCACTGAGTAGAGAGGCAAAGATCGCATAGAAGAGAAAAACATGAGGGCCATGGTATCAAAAATATTTTTTTAAATCATCATATATTTTTAAAAGGCACAAACCTCTCTTGACCCCACAGACTCCTTTAACCCCCACGTCTCTTTGGCAAAAACTGCCCTCTTCTTCTCATCCCGCTTGCTCTTGAGCCCATCTTCCCAGGCTCCATCTCCACTCCATGGAATCTGCTCATGCCAAGGTCCCCTCGTCCCCTCCATGTCACCACATCCAGTGGTCATCCCTCAGTTCCCAGTTCCCTGGCCCAACAGATCAGCAGCTTTGGCGTAGCTGACCCCCTTTGCTTTCATGAAACACTTTTCCTGCTTGGCCACTGGGAACCACTTTTTCTGGGCTCTCTTCCTAGCCCCCTGGCCAGTTCTCCTTCTCCCTTGCTGGTTTCTCCTCATTTTCTCCACCACTAAGCACTGGCGTGCCCCAGGGCTCCATCCCAGATACCTTCCCTGTCTTTGTGCACTTCTCTGTCTTCCTCCCCATCTTCTGGCCTTCAGTGACCTCCCCAGGGAACTGTCTCCTCAACACCTCTATTGAGTGTCTAATAAGTATCTCAAACTTCACATGTCCACAAACAAACTCCTGATCTTCCCCCTAAAACCTGCCCCTCTCAGTCTTCCTCATCTCCATACATGACAATTCCATCCTTCCAGTTGTTTCCGCCAAACCCCTTATCTATCCTTGACTTCTCTTTTCCTCTAATATGTCAAATCTAATCTGCAATCAAATCCCATTGGCTCGACTTTCTATATACATTCCAATTTGGATCACTTCTCTCCACCTCCACTACCCTGACCTGCGCCCAAGCCACCATTAACACTCGCCTATACAATTGGAATAGCTTCTTGATTGGTTGCCCTGCTTCCACTCTGTTCCCCAATCTCCTCCTTCCTTGCACCTCACTTCAGCCAGGTTGAGCCTTTAAAAATGTATGTCAAGTATATTACCTCAGCTTAAATCCCTCCAAGGGCTTCCCACCTCCTCATCTCTCCTCCTCTCTCCCCTCCTACCACATGGCTTCCTTGCTGTTCCTCACATGGACCACCCTTACTCTGCCTAGAAAGTTCTCATGACAGGTATCCACATGGCTTTCTGTTTCAAGCATCTATTGCTACAAACCAGATCACCCCAAAACTTAGTGTCTCAAAACAATGCCAGTATATATTTTGCTCATGAATCTTCACTCTGGGCAGGCTCTCTAAGGATAGCTCAGCCCTGCTTTCCTAGACAGCTGAGCATGCTCATCCACATGCTGGGAATGGATGTTGGCTCTTCCAAGGGACCTCAGCTCGAGCTCTGTCCCAAATAACATGTGGTCTTTCCATGTGGCTGCTTCACTTTCTCACAGAATCTTATTGCTCCCTCTGGGGAGCATCTCAAGAGGACCAAGCAAATCTTATGGCCTCTTACAAGTTAGCATGAGAAGCCATATGGTGCCCCTCAGACTGTAGTCCCAGCCTACTCAGATTCAAGAGGAGGGGACACAGATGGAGGTGAGTCACCACCATGTGGAAAGATGAATATACATGACGGGAGATACTGGTGTGACCACACTGCTTTTCTCACCTTTTCCTGTAAACATATGTAGAATAAACTCACCTGGGAATACCCTCTCTCTCTTTACCTTGATTTAATCTTATTTATAAAACTCCTTACCACATTTAAGTGCTCCATAAAACTTTGTTAAATGTATGGCTACATTATCATCACAACAAAAAAAGGTGCTGAGGAATATTTATCAAGAGCTTTCTGTTAGACACTAAAAAATGTATTTATACATATTATCTCACTAAGTTCTCCCGACAACTCTGGGAAGTATTGGTGTTCCTATTTTATGGATGAGAGAAGTTCACACAGCTGGTAAGAGGTGGGGCTGAGGTTCAAAGCTGGGCTTTTAGCTACCATACAATGCATTTAACTTCTTTGTGATGTTGCAGGATGGGTATAGGGTGGACCAAGGCACACGATCGTCTTCACTTTGGTCATGGAGAACAGAGGGTGTGCCATGGCCAAGATCACAGTTGTAGTGTGTCTAGCTGTGGTTGCAGGAGGAGAATGTCACTGGGCATTCCCTCAGAGGTCCTCTGGGCAATGAGTGGCTATGCCATGTCATTTACTTCTTCCCACTTCCCACTTTCTTTCCAGTCTGGGCGACTGTCAATGCCATCTCTGTGGAAACCCCACAGGATGTTCTTCGGGCTGCCCGGGGAAAGAGCGTTACCCTTCCATGCACCTACCACACATCTGCCTCTGACCGAAATGGATTTATCCAATGGGATAAGCTTCTAAGGAGTCACTCGGTAAGCACCTTAAAAAGCTGAGGGTATCATGGAAGTGAATATTACCTGACCATGACCTCTTAGACGACAAGGACTATAAGTCTTTCAATAAATGTTAGAATAAACACCAGCACCCAAGCTGGACTGGGTGGGGAGAGAGTAGTGAGTGTTGGACCCAGTGAGGGGCATAATATGCCACCTTTATTTTGAAAAAGTGACCTTCCATAAAATATCCTTCTGCTGGTCAGTCTCAAGTTACCTAAATTGTATCATCTGAGACAGTCATTCCTTTTGATTAGCACAGAGCTCTCCTTAAGGTCAGATTTTATTGAATAGTGTTTTGGAGTTTTTTTTCTTTCTTTCTTTCTTTTTTTTTCTGTTTAGGTTCTTTTGCGGAATATAGAAGACATTGTATTTTATTTTATTTATTTTTTTGTACCTATTTTTTATTGTTATGTTAATCACCATACATTACATCATTAGTTTTTGATGTAGCATTCCATGATTCATTGTTTGTGCATAACACCCAGTGCTCTATGCAGAACGTGCCCTCTTTAATACCCATCACCAGGCTAACCCATCCCCCCACCCCCTCCCCTCTAGAACTCTCAGTTTGTTTTTCAGAGTCCATCATCTCTCATGGTTCGTCTCCCCCTCCGATTTCTCCCCCTTCATTCTTCCCCTCCTGCTATCTTCTTCTTTTTTTTTTTCTTAACATATATTCATTATTTGTTTCAGAGGTACAGATCTGAGATTCAACAGTCTTGCACAATTCACAGCACTCACCATAGCACATACCCTCCCCAGTGTCTATCATCCAGCCCCCCATCCCTCCCACCCCACCCTCCACTCCAGCAACCCTCAGTTTGTTTCTTGAGATTAAGAATACCTCATATCAGTGAGGTCATATGATACACGTCTTTCTCTGATTGACTTATTTAGCTCAGCATAACACCCTTCAGTTCCATCCACATTGTTGCAAATGGCAAGATCTCATTCCTTTTGATGGCTGCATAATATTCCATTGTATATATATATACCACCTCTTCTTTATCCATTCATCTGTCGATGGACATCTTGGCTCTTTCCACAGTTTGGCTATTGTGGACATTGCTGCTATAAACATCAGGGTGCATGTATCCCTTCGGATCCCTACATTTGTATCTTTGGGGTAAATACCCAGTAGTGCAATTGCTGGATCGTATGGTAGCTCTATTTTCAACTTTTTGAGGAACCTCCATACTGTTTTCCAGAGTGGTTGCACCAGCATGCATTCCTACCAACAGTGTAGGAGGGTTCCCCTTTCTCCGCATCCCCACCAACATCTGTCATTTCCTGACTTGTTAATTTTAGCCATTCTGACTGGTGTGAGGTGGTATCTCATTGAGGTTTTGATTTGGATTTCCCTGATGCCGAGCAATGTTGAGCACTTTTTCATGTGTCTGTTGGCCATTTGGATGTCTTCTTTGGAAAAATGTCTGTTCATGTCTTCTGCCCATTTCTTGACTGGATTCTTTGTTCTTTGGGTGTTGAGTTTCATAAGTTCTTTATAGATTTTAGATACTAGCCCTTTATCTGATGTGTCATTTGCAAATATCTTCTCCCATTCTGTCGGCTGTCTTTTGGTTTTATTGACTGTTTCTTTTGCAAAAGCTTTTGATCTTGATGAAGTCCCAATATTTCATTTTTGCCCTTGCTTCCCTTGCCTTGGGCAATGTTTCTAGGAAGAATTTGCTGCAGCTGAGGTCGAAGAGGTTGCTGCCTGTGTTCTCCTTTAGGATTTTGATGGATTCCTGTCTCACATTGAGGTCTTTCAACCATTTGGAGTCTATTTTTGTGTGTGGTGTAAGGAAATGGTCCAGTTTCATTCTTCTGCATGGGGCTGTCCAATTTTCCCAACACCATTTGTTGAAGAGACTGTCTTTTTTCCATTGGACATTCTTTCCTGCTTTGTCGAAAATTAGTTGACCATAGAGTTGAGGGTCCATTTCTGGGCTCTCTATTCTGTTCCATTGATCTATGTGTCTGTTTTTGTGCCAGAACCATACTGTCTTGATGATGACAGCTTTGTAATAGAGCTTGAAGTCCGGAATTGTGATGCCGCCAGCTTTGCTTTTCTTTTTCAACATTCCTCTGGCTATTCGGGGTCTTTTCTGGTTCCATACGAATTTTAGGATTATTTGTTCCATTTCTTTGAAAAAAGTGGATGGTATTTTGATAGGGATTGCATTGAATGTGTAGATTGCTCTAGGTAGCATTGACATCTTCAAAATATTTGTTCTTCCAATCCATGCGCATGGAACGTTTTTCCATTTCTTTGTGTCTTCCTCAATTTCTTTCATGAGTATTTTATAGTTTTCTGAGTACAGATCCTTTGCCTCTTTGGTTAGATTTATTCCTAGGTATCTTATGGTTTTGGGTGCAATTGTAAATGGGATCGACTCCTTAATTTCTCTTTCTTCTGTCTTGTTGTTGGTGTATAGGAATGCCACTGATTTCTGTGCATTGATTTTATATCCTGCCACTTTACTGAATTCCTGTATGAGTTCTAGCAGTTTTGCGGTGGAGTCTTTGGGGTTTTCCACATAAAGTATCATATCATCTGCAAAGAGTGAGAGTTTGACTTCTTCTTTGCCGATTTGGATGCCTTTGATTTCTTTTTGTTGTCTGATTGCTGTGGCTAGGACTTCTAATACTACGTTGAATAGCAGTGGTGATAGTGGACATCCCTGCCGCATTCCTGACCTTAGGGGGAAATCTCTCAGTTTTTCCCCATTGAGAATGATATTCGCTGTAGGTTTTTCATAGATGGCTTTTATGATATTGAGGTATGTACCCTCTATGCCTATACTCTGAAGAGTTTTGATCAAGAAAGGATGCTGTACTTTGTCAAATGCTTTTTCTGCATCTATTGAGAGGATCATATGATTCTTGTTCTTTCTTTTGTTAATGTATTATATCACGTTGATTGATTTGCAGATGTTGAACCAACCTTGCAGCCCAGGGATAAATCCCACTTGGTCATGGTGAATAATCCTTTTAATGTACTGTTGGATCCTATTGGCTAGTATTTTGGTGAGAACTTTTGCATCCATGTTCATCAAGGATATTGGTCTGTAATTCTCCTTTTTGATGGGGTCTTTGTCTGGTTTGGGGATCAAGGTAACGGTGGCCTCATAAAACGAGTTTGGAAGTTTTCCTTCCATTTCTATTTTTTGGAACAGTTTCAGAAGAATAGGTATTAATTCTTTTTGAAATGTTTGGTAGAATTCCCCTGGGAAGCCATCTGGCCCTGGGCTTTTGTTTGTTGGGAGATTTTTGATGACTGCTTCAGTTTCCTTAGTGGTTATAGGTCTGTTCAGGTTTTCTATTTCTTCCTGGTTCAGTTTTGGTAGTTGATACATCTCTAGGAATGCATCCATTTCTTCCAGGTTATCTAATTTGCTGGCATAGAGTTGCTCATAATATGTTCTTAGAATTGTTTGTATTTCTTTGGTGTTGGTTGTGATGTCTCCTCTTTCATTCATGATTTTGTTGATTTGGGTCATTTCTCTTTTCTTTTTGATAAGTCTGTCCAGAGGTTTATCAGTCTTGTTAATTCTTTCAAAGAACCAGCTCCTAGTTTCGTTGATCTGTTCTACTGTTCTTTTGGTTTCTATTTCATTGATTTCTGCTCTGATCTTTATTATTTCTCTTCTCCTGCTGGGTTTAGGCTTTATTTGCTGTTCTTTCTCCAGCTCCTTTAGGTGTAGGGTTAGGTTGTGTACTTGAGACCTTTCTTGTTTCTTGAGAAAGGCTTGTATTGCTATATACTTTCCTCTTAGGACTGCCTTTGCTGCATCCCAAAGATTTTCAACAGTTGTGTTTTCATTTTCATTGTTTTCCATGGATTTTTTTAATTCTTCTTTAATTTCCTGGTAGACCCTTCATTCTTTAGTAGGATGCTCTTTAGCCTCCATGTATTTGAATTCTTTCTGACTTTCCTCTTGTGATTGAGTTCTAGTTTCAAAGCATTGTGGTCTGAAAATAGGCAGGGAATGATCCCACTCTTTTGGTACCAGTTGAGACCTGATTTATGACCTAGGATGTGATCGATTCTGGAGAATGTTCCATGGGCACTAGAGAAGAATGTGTATTCCGTTGCTTTGGGATGGAATGTTCTGAATATGTCTGTGAAGTCCATTTGGTCCAGTGTGTCATTTAAAGTCTTTATTTCCTTGTTGATCTTTTGTTTAGACGATCTGTCCATTTCAGTGAGGGGGATGTTAAAGTCCCCCACTATTATTGTATTGTTGTCAATGTGTTTCTTTGCTTTTGTTATTAATTGCCTTATATAATTAGCTGCTCCCATGTTAGGGGCATAGATATTTACAATTGTTAGATCTCTTGTTGGATAGACCCTTTAAGTAGGATATAGTGTCCTTCCTCATCTCTTATTATAGTCTTTGGTTTAAAATCTAATTTGTCTGATATAAGGATTGCCCCCCCCAGCTTTCTTTTGGTGTCCATTAGCATGGTAAATGGTTTTCCACCCCCTCACTTTCAATCTGGGGGTGTCTTTGGGTCTAAAATGAGTCTCTTGCAGACAGCATATTGATGGGTCTTGTTTTTTCATCCAATCTGATAGCCTGTGTCTTTTGATTGGGGCATTTAGCCCATTTACATTCAGGGTAACTATTGAAAGATAGGAATTTAGTGCCATTGTATTGCCTGTAAGGTGACTGTTACTGTATATTGTCTGTGTTCCTTTCTGGTCTATGTTGCTTTTAGGGTCTCTCTTTGCTTAGAGGACCCCTTTCAAGATTTCTAGTAGGGCTGGTTTCGTGTTTGCAAATTCCTTTAGTTTTTGTTTGTCCTGGAAGCTTTTTATCTCTCCTTCTATGTTCAATGACAGCCTAGCTGGATATAGTATTCTTGGCTGCATATTTTTCTCATTTAGTGCTCTGAATATATCATGCCAATCCTTTCTGGCCTACGAGGTCTCTGTGGATAGGTCTGTTGCCAATCTAATGTTTCTACCATTGTAGGTTACAGATCTCTTCTCCTGAGCTGCTTTCAGGATTTTCTTTGTCTCTGAGACTCGTAAGTTTTACTATTAGATGTCAGGGTGTTGACCTATTTTTATTGATTTTGAGAGGGGCTCTCTGTGCTTCCTGGATTTTGATGCCTGTTTCCTTCCCCAAATTAGGGAAGTTCTCTGCTATAATTTGCTCCATTATACCTTCTGCCCCTCTCTCTCTTTCTTCTTCTGGGATCCCAATTATTCTAATGTTGTTTCGTCTTATGGTATCACTTATCTCTCAAATTCTGCCCTCGTGATCCAGTAGTTGTTTATCTCTCTTTTTCTCAGCTTCTTTATTTTCCATCATTTGGTCTTCTATATCACTGATTCTCTCTTCTGCCTCATTTATCCTAGCAGTTAGCGCCCCCATTTTTGATTGCACCTCATTAATAGCCTTTTTGATTTCGACTTGGTTAGATTTTAGTTCTTTTATTTCTCCAGAAAGGGTTTCTCTAATAACTTCCATGCTTTTTTCAAGCCCAGCCAGTATCTTTAAAGTAATGATTCTGAACTCTAGATCCAACATCGTACTAATGCCCGTATTGAGTAGGTCCCTGGCAGTCGGTACTACCTCTTGTTCTTTTTGTTGAGGTGATTTTTTCCATCTTGTCATTCTGTCCAGAGGAGAATAGATTAATGAGAGAACAAAATGCTAACAGGGTAACAACGTCCCCAGAAAATATACTCTAAACAAATCAGAAAAGACCTGAAGCCAGGGAAAAGAAAGGGAAAGAGAGAGAGAAAAAAAAGAAAAAGATAAAAACAAACAAAAACAGAACAAAACAAAAAAAACCCAGAATATGATCAAATATGATCAGGCTGGTGCATAGATCAGTGCCACACCCTAGATTTTGGGTGTATTTTGGTCTGTTAGAAGAAAGTGTCTCCCAAAGTTTTAAAGAAAGAAAAACTTATATATGTACAAAAATAAGGGTTGATATGATGAAGGGATGGAATATGGCTGTAAAGATGAAAATTATAAAAAATTTTATAAAAGGAATTGATAAGAAGTTGTTTGAAAAAAGAAAGAAGAGGATTTAAAAAAAAAAGGAAAAAAAAGGAAGAGAATGTGATCAGGCAGGAGAGTAGAACAAAACCATATACTAGAGATTTAGGGTATATTTCGATCTGTTAGAAGAAACTATCTCAAAATTTTAAAGAGAGAACCACTTATATATATATGCCAAAAATAAGGGTAACTACTATGAAGGGATAGAATATGACTCTAAAAATGAAAAATAAAAATGTTTTTTAAAAAAGTGATTGATAAGATGTTGGTTGAAAAAGGGAAAAAGAAAAATTAAAAAAAAAAAGACAGTTAAAAAAAATTAACTTTGAAAGACTACAGAATCATGGTAAAAAAGCCATGGATTCTAAGTGCAGTATTCCCCTAGCGCTGGAGTTCTGCCGTTCTCATTGATTGGTAAACTTGGCCTTGGCTGGCCTTCTTGGGGATCTTCTGGGAGAGGGGCCTGTTGCCATGGTTCCCAAATGTCTTTGCCGGAGGCAGAATTGCCCCACCCTTGCCCCGTCCAGGCTAAGTAATCTGCTTGGGTTTGCTCTCGTAGCTTTTGTTCCCTGCAAGCTTTCAGTACAGCTTTGGAGGCCGAGAGTGAAAATGGCGGCCTCCCAATCTCCGCCCTGGAGGAGCCGGGAACTCGGGGCCCCTCTCCTCAGTGCACCCCCAGAGAAAAGCAGTCAGTCACTCCCGTCTTCCCAGTCTCCGGCCGCACTCTGTGCTCACCCGGCCTGTGACTGAGCGTTTCTATCTCTGGCACCTGACTCGGTGTGGAGTCTTCAAACCCAGCAGATCCCTGCGGTGTGCTCCCACACCACTCCTCCCAGGGGAGGAAGGGGAGTCTCCCCGGATGTGCCGCTTGTTGGGTCCCTGCTGGAGGAGCAGTGGCCCAACTGTGCCCCGGATCACGGTTTATGGCAACCCCGAGCTGAGAGCCCGCGCCTGGGCTCTGCCTTGGCAGCCGGCTTCCCCGCTCCAATACCTGGGAGCTCTGCCACACTCAGGCACCTCCAGTCTTTCTGTGACCCTGAGGGTCCTGAGACCACACTGTCCCACAAGGGTTCCACCCTCCACTTAGCCACTGGAGTGATGTCCCTCAGCGGAGCTGACTTCTAAAAGTTCCGATTTTGTGCTCCGCGGCTCTATCACTTGCCAGAAGTGGCTGACAGAGCCCCTCTCCCCTGCCTTCTATCCTCCTGAATATCACCTCGGATTCACTTCTCCACACGTCCTACCTTCCAGAAAGTGGTCGCTTTTCTGTTCAGAAAGTTGTTGCTATTCTTTTCTTCGATCTCCTGTTGGGTTTGTAGGTGTTCAGAATGGTTTGATCCCTATCCAGCTGAATTCCTGAGACCAGACATAATCCAGGTCTCCCACTCCTCCGCCATCTTGCTCTGCTCCCCCTGTATTTTATTATTTTTTTTTATTTTGAAATAGGTAATACAGTCCCACAGGTCCAAAATTAAAACATCATTGAAAGCGAACATTGGGAAGTCTCATTCCCATCCCTGCCCCTCCTGTCTACCCCGATCCTTCTATTCCTCACCATCTCCGCCCCTCCCCCCCTACACTCCCTACCTGTAGGGAAGGCCGATTTTCACTGGTTCTGGTTGTTTGGGACAGCCTCTTTTCTGATTGGTTGGTATCTCTGCTGCAATTATTACGTATTTTGAATATTACTCTCGGCTAAGAGAACCAATTTAGTTATTGTGTATCCTTCCATTGACTCTATGCAAATTCAAGAAAATGTTAGCATGTTTTGTGTGCATGTATGTGTGTTCCTATTTCCCCCTCTTTTTACACAAAAAGTAGCACATTCCAGGCACTGTTCTGCCCCTTGCATTTTTCACTTAACATAGTTCCTGAAGAGCTTTCTCCATCAGTTAATAGAGAGCTCCCTCATTCTTTAAGAGCGTCATAGGAGTCCACTGTGAGGAGACACTGTTAGTATTTAACCAGCCCCATAATGATAGGCACTTTTTTATTCCCAATCGTCCAGTTACCAAGAATAACCATTTACATACGTCATTTTGGGTGTGGACAGGTATACTGCTAGAATACACTCCCAGAAAGGGTAAAATGCTCTGATAATTTCATAGAGACTAGCAAATTGCCTCCATTCTGTGCTCCCCCCAGCAGAACCTGAGTGCTCATTTGTGTGTATGTGTGTGTCTTAAGTAACACATGCATATGACTAAAGATTAAGCAGTAATACTTAAAGTATGTCTACCCCATACCCTGAACTCCCAGTCTCCTGTTCCCCTCACCAAAGGGAACCATTCTCACGAGTTTTGGGGTGGCCTTCAATACATGCTGTGCACATATGTAAACATACATATATGAATATGCATGTTTACAGAGACTACACACACACTGTTCTGCACTTGGCTTTTTTCTCTTAATACATGTCATGAAGCTCTTTCCATATGTCAGTACATTTATACCTATCTCATTTTTTACCCTTGATCTTAGCCAAAAGGCCTAGAGGCAATCTGTCTCATTTTTTAAACATTTGCACAAAGTGTTCCATTTTATGAATGTACTATATGTACCAATGATGCATATTTGAGTTGTTTCCTGTATTTTGCTGCTACAAATAATGTTGCAGTAAATATCTCTATGTGAATGTCTATGGACATATGTACCACACATATATGGCATAAGTGTGTATATAAAGTATATACATGGAGGATAAATTATTAAAAATAGAACTTCTGAGTCACAGGGTATGTGAATTTAAAATTTTGATAAATAAGATCAGATTGCTCTCATTAGATGTCATGCCAATCTCCATGTTCACCAACAATACGAGGACACCTACTTCTCCAACACACAGTATTCCCAAACTGTTTGATATTTGCCATTTTGGTAAGTGAAAAAAGTATCTCATTTTTAAAAATCACATTCGCATTTCTCTAATTATTAGAAATGGAGCATCTATTCATAAGCTTGAGTGAGGTCTACTTTATTTTTATTTATTTTATTTTTTGGGGTGGGAGGAAGAAGAACACATTCAAAATTTATTTTCCAACAGACAGCCAGCATCAGCAGGTAAAACTGCAGGAGTTTCTGCATAGATCATATATTCACGAGGCATCATTTGCTTAACAGTGAGAAAGGCTCTGGTATGTTCTCTGTAACAATATGTACTTCACAGTGTAAAAAAGTGCTAGTCTTGTGTCCCACTTACAATTCCAGGAGGAAAGGCACGACTTGGCCAAAAAAAAAAATTGGATCCTAAAGTCAGGTACAATAACACAGAAGAACTTTTGGTAACAGTCTTGATCTACTTTTCCACATTGAAGGAGACTGACTTCTCCACCCAGAAATTAGGGTCTTTCGTTCTCCTTCTTTTGTTAAACCATTAGAGCAATGTTTCATCATTTGCTTAATATTACATATACAAAAAGGGGAAGTTTAAAAAAAAAATCACAAAAAATATCTTGCATGGCCCCACCATACATCAATTCAGGTTTAAGAAAGGGTGTCAGGACACTTCAGCCGTCCTAAAATAGGAAAATAGAGACTTCGGCTACAAAGCTAAAAATTAAATGAGGTGGATAAATGAGAGCTTTCACACCCATGACTTGCTTATTCCAACTTCATAACCTTCACACAATACTCAAGAACAATCTTCATAATTACTTGGCATAAGCTGCACCAAGGACATTTTTGTACAAATTAGTACGTAAACCCAGGGGTGCCTAGTCTGTTGAGTTGGTTTTGGCTCAGGTCATGATCTCAGGGTCATGAGATCGAGTGAGCTCCTAGTCGGGCTCTGCACTCATGGGGATTGGGGCGGGGGGAGTCTGCTTGAGAGTCTCTACTTTCTCCCTCTCCCTCTGCCCCACCCCACCAGTGTGCTCTCTCCTCTCTCAAATAAATAAATAAATCTTAAAAAAAAAAACTAGTATGTGAACCTATAAGAAACATGCCCTTCCATGAGTCTCTTCAAGAATAAAAACCCAGCTCTTCCAATGAGTAGGCACTGGTGAACTAAATTAACTCACCCGAGGTTCCCTGCTCAGGTGCCTACCCCTCCCGGTGGTTCAGGAAAGTATCTCATTTTTTTTTTTTAATGAGATACTTATTTTAAAATACCAGCCACTCCTTAGATGGTTAAGCGTCTGCCTTCGTTCGGCTCAGGTCATGATCCCAGGGTCCTGGGATCGAGTCCTGCATTGGGCTCCCTGCTTCTTGGGAGCCTGCTTCTCCCTCTGCCTCTCTCTCTCTCTCTCTCGTCTCTCATGAATAAATAAATAAAATCTTAAAAAAAAAATACTGGCCACTCTTGGAGCTCTAGCTGAACTGTCTTTAAATAAGCAGCAACACACATTGACTCCAAAGGACTAAAATCAGTTGAGGGCATCCTACTTAAGGTCCCAAGGTAGAAGGAATTTTGTAATTCTACAACCTTAGTTGTTGTTGTTGTTTTTTAAGTACATTCAGAAAAAAAGAGAGGATGGGTGTAGGGTTGGGGGTCATACAAAACAGGTCCCTAAACAGATGCCAGATCTTGTTCATGTACCTGCATATGGTCATCAGGGAAGTATATAGCCCATTAGGCTAACAGTTGTCTTTTCCATTGTGGTTCAGTAAGTTCCAGAGTGAGGTCTACTTTTAAAAGGCAAACGTGGGGGCACCTGGGTGGCTCAGTCAGTTAAGCACCGGACTATTTATTTATTTATTTATTTATTTATGTTATGTTAGTCACCCTACAGTACATCATTAGTTTTTGATGTAGTGTTTCATGATTCATTGTGTATAACACCCAGTGCTCATTACAACACGTGCCCTCCTTAATAACCATCACCGGGCTACCCCATCCCCCACCACCCTCCCCTCTGAAACCCTCAGATTGTTTCCCAGAGTCCATAGGCTCTCATGGTTCGACTCCCCCTCTGATTTCACCACCTTCAGTTTTCCCTTCCTTCCCCTAATGTCCTCCATGCTATTCCTTATGTTCCACATATGAGGTAAACCATATGGTAATTGTCTTTCTCTGCTTAACTTATTTCACTTAGCATAATCCCTTCCAGTTCCATCCATGTCAGTGCAAATGGTGGGTATTCATCCTTTCTGATGGCTGAGTAATGTTCCATTGTATATATGGACCATATCTTCTTTATCCATTCATCTGTGGAAGGGCATCTCGGCTCCTTCCACAGTTTGGCTATGGTAGACACTGCTGCTATGAACATTGGAGTGCATGTGGCCCTTCTTTTCACTACATCTGTGTCTTTGGGGTAAATACCAAGTAGTGCAGTTCCTGGGTCATAGGGTAGCTCTATTTTTAACTTTTTGAGGAACCTCCATACTGTTTTCTAAAGTGGCTTGCATTCCCACCAACTTGCATTTCCACCAACAGTGTAAGAGGTTTCCCCTTTCTCCACATTCTCTCCAACATTTGTTGTTTCCTGCCTTGTTAATTTTTGCCATTCTAACTGGTGTAAGGTGGTATCTCAGTGTAAGCAAAGGACTCTTGATCTTGGCTCCAGTCTTGATCACAGGGTCTTGAGTTCAGGCCCTCTGTTGGGCTCCATGCTGGGTGTGGAGCTACTTAATAACAACAACAACAAAAAAGAAACAAAAAATGCAAACGTGCCTGCCAGAGGTAAGCATTAGGTCCCTGGAATACCCAGAGTGAAAGCATTTACCTTTTTCCCTGACAGGAAAGAAGGGGTGACCCAAGACGCCCAAGGCCTAGAGCAGCAGGACCCATGGGAAAGGAGAGTAAATCCTGCCTGATGCACCCTGTTGTCTGTTGACCTGGGGACCCTGATGGGCCATGGGCACAGGTCCTATCTATTTCCAGAATCTCAGGGTAAAACCTAGAGAGGGAAGCTGCGGCCTTTAGCTTGAAGAAACTGAAGGCTGTCTCTTCCACCATCACATGTATTCAGCCAACCAGATGTAAGGTCTCACCAGGCACTTCTCTGAGTGCTTAAACACTAAAGTTCTTCTGTTGACTGATGGATCCCCCACTTCCGAAAGGATTTGAGGCAAGCCCCTTGAGGGTGCGGAGAAAGGGATTAAATCTGTGTCCTCAAGGAGATTATTGTGACAGGTCTGGGCAAGGGAGCAGGGGTGCGGGATCCAGGGAGGAAGCCTTGGGATAGCTGTGATTAGGAGAACGGTTGGGGCATCAAGAGCCCCAGGCACAGCCAGCCCGTCAGAAAAGAGCTGAGCTGGGAAGGATCTGCATTCATGGACTGGTCCTCAGCTCAAGACACCTCCTCCTCTCCCACCCGGATGCTCCTCCCCTTCTCAGCCAAGCTTCCCGAGAATTATCTGCCACTCCCAGGGCGGTTGCAGTTATGCCCTGCCCAAGGGTCCCCAGCCCAGGGAGGCTGCACTCCAGTAGCCAACTTGCGTGCCCTGGCACAAGCTGTGTCGGTCCGAAAACTAGGGCACCCGGTCCTACTTTGCCCAAAGGACCTGTGCAGCATCAGACCTGACACTGTGTCTCCACACTCCCTTCTCTACCCAAGCCGGCTCTGCCTTTGGCCTCTACCAACCCACTGACGTCACCGGCAACTTCTCTTTTGCTGATTCAATGTACTCATTCAGGCTTTCTCTTGTTTCATCTCTCGCTAGCATTTCCCACGATTGACCACTTTCCCATCTCGGAATCTTCCTCCCTTGGCTTTTTGGCAGTCCCATCTTGGGTTTTCTTCTGATCCATCTGAGCTCTCCCCGACCTTTCAGAATGAAGTACGCTGGGGACTTGGCATACCATACTCATTTACCTGGGATGGCCTCCTCCAGCCCACGGCTCAGTTAACATCTAAGTCACTGACTTCAATACCTTCATTCCCAGGTGCACTCAGTTGCCCTGTCCACCCCTACTGAGCTCCACCTGGGTGTCCCTTCGACACTTCAGGCACATCACGTATTAAACAGAATGCATCATTTTTTCTTAAAACATTCTCTGTCCAGGTGTTTCTTCTCTTGGAAGTGACATTACCGTACACCCAGAATATTCAGGCCAAAGACCCTCCCCCTTGAGGTCTGCCACTCCCTGACTCCCAGTCCCATTGGTCTACCCTGTTCACCCTCCCTAAATTCACTTCATCCTTCCCATCTGCACTGCCACAGCCTGATCCGAAGACCCATCGTTTTTCATCTGAATTGCTCAACTCATTTCTTAACTGCCTTTGCTTCTCCTTCTAATTCATTTTCCACCCTGTGTTGAGAGCTAACTTCCTAAAATACACGGCTCTCTAGTGCTTTCAGGATAAAGTGCAACCGATTCAGTCTGTATACACGTCCTGCAGTCTGGCAATACAGAATCGCCAGGGTCGGGGCTCTGAAGCCAGACGTCTGGTTCAAATTCCTGCCCTGCCATTTGGTTAACCACGTAAACTTGGGAGAGGTACTTCACCTCTTGGTGCCTTGGTTTCCTCATGTGTAAAATGTGTATAATCATAATACCTCCATCACGTCAGTGTTGTGAGATAATACACACAAAGTGCTTGGAATAGTACCCAGCACAGAGCACACACTCAGTAAAGAGCAGCTATGATCTTTATTGCTACCTGCCCATGCTCATCTTCCACCCACCCTCACACACTCACCTCCATTCATACTGAACCACTTGGGGTTGACCCAGAGCTTCCCACTCCTAGGTCTTTCTTCAATGTTCTCCCTTTGCCTAAAATGCCGAATACATCTGTCCTCCTCCAACGTGCACGGCCCCAACCCCCTAGCCCTTTGCCTGGCCGGTTCTCCTTTGTCCTTCAGGATCCCAGACACTGTCTTCTGGGAACTCTTCCAGGAAGCCTTCCCAGGCTTCCCAGTTTAGGTGTAATGCCTCTATTCTGAGGCCCCATAGCTAATCATAGGATGTCGTAACATTTATTCTTTGAGGGCAGAAATCACGAGTTACTCGTCTTTGAATATCACACTCAGGAGTGATGATGTCTAGCACTTACAGCAAACCTACCGTGTCAGGCAATGCCCTGTTTTGCATATATACTTTAATCCTCACAAAAATTGTATAAAATACGGGGCGCCTCGGTGGCTCAGTCGTTAAGCTTCTGCCTTTGGCTCAGGTCATGATCCCAGGGTCCTGGGATCAAGCCCCACATCGGGCTCCCTGCTCGGCGGGAAGCCTGCTTCTCCCTCTCCCACTCCCCCTGCTTGTGTTCCCTCTCTCGCTGTGTCTCTCTCTGTCAAATAAATAAATAAAATCTATAAAAAAATTAAAAAGAAATTGTATAAAATAGGTGTTATTGTTTTTATCTCCATTTTGTAGAAAAGGAAACAGAGTCACATTTTGCTCAAGGTCATATGACTATTAATCCCAGCGGAACTGGGATTTGTACTTGGGCGGTTTGGCTAGAAAGTAGTGATCTTAGCCAGTCTCATGTTCTTTTTGGTAAACAATGAGTAGATCAGTGAATAAATAAATTCCAAAGGCAAGAGTCAAGTAAATAAAGTGGGCTTGGAAGCCAGTGGTGGCCGCCTAGCATAATGTGTGGCACGTAATAGGTGCTCATTAAACTCTGGTTGTCTGAATGAGAGAACAGTTTGAAATCAAAAGGGTAAGAGAGATGCCAGAGGTTACCAGAGGTGAAGGTTTGGGGATCCGAGAAAGCCCTTTATCCATATGTGCTTCTGTGTTATGAACTGCCTATCTGCCCTGGTCCTTCAGTAGTTTCATTAAAAGGACACATACATTATAAGAGGAACCCACAAATGGGCACTACATATTAGAGCTGTTTGTTCTTAGGGGTTGGTGAGCCCGCCCTTTGGGCCTGGGAAATGGTGGATGAGGCTACTCAGAACAGGCTGCAAGCACCATGCCAAGACTTGGGGTAAGACCGAGTGGTGTTTCTTCTTCCTCCCAGGAAAGGGTGCTCACCTGGCAATTTTCGTTGAAAAGCTACATCTATGGTGACCTTTACAAGAACCGCGTCAACATATCGAGCAATGCTGAGCAATCAGATGCCTCCATCACTGTTGACCAGCTGACCATGGATGACAACGGCACGTACGAGTGCTCAGTCTCCCTGCTGTCAGACCTGGCGGGAATCTCTAAGTCACGTGTCCGGCTCTTGGTCCTCGGTGAGCATCTCCGTCTCCTTCCTGGGTGGCAGGGAGGTGGGGCAGGGAGGCGTGCTCAGAGAAGAAGTGCCCTCGTGGGAAGGTAAAGTCAGAGGCAGCCAGACCTGACCAGGAGCTCAGACTCCTCCCCTCATCCCATCTGCCTGGGCAGGGGGCGGCTCTTCCCTTTTTAACCGAAGACTATTCTGAGTGGCCCACCAATGGCACACAGTTCCAGGGTAGTGGAGAAGGCTGGTTTGGAGTAGCCCCGGGGTCAGCCTGGGACATTCTGCCCGTGCTCTGTCCAGTGCTCTTCCCCATAACCCAGCTCCCTTCCTTTTCATGGCCAACTTATTAGGGAGAAGAAAAAGGGAAGTTCTAGATCCTAAATAAGGACTCTCACTGGGCCTTCCTTTGGTGCTGAGAGCCAGATTGTGAACTTCCCCGTCATAAGTTCAGCTAATCAGTAGAAACCCTTCACACCAGCATCTCCCCACGCCGGGCCCCAACCACACACCGCTGATCAGGCTCTACCACCTTTGAAATATGTCCCAAGATGACATTCTTTTCATACAGATAACTTATTATTGGAGCTTATAGTTTTGGAAGAATCTGAACAATCATCTACTTTAGTATCTTCATTTTGTAGATGAGGCCCAGAGAAAGTAGGCACCTGACTCAGAGTCAGTTACTGGATGCATTTTAAGGAATGGCTCCTCTAGGTCCAATATAAGGAGTGGCCTCCACCCTGGAAGGTAGCAATGCTTTAAACCAAAATGATGGATCATTTTTCCTTTATTTTTTCCATTTATACTCCTTAGTGGGATTTTTTAAATTGCGGGAAGTGGCTGCCTGGCTTTTTGAAACATTGTGTCAATCAAACAATGTAGCCCCGAAGAGAGAAATTAACCGTCTCCTTCCATCTTACCACCAGCCTGGTAGCCAACGGTAATATTCCTCCATACTTCTCTCCACGTCCTTTTCAACTATGCAAGTGTGCATGCACACAAACACTTTTTCTTTCTTTCCTTTCCTTTGGAAAAAAAAAAAAGAGAGATCATATTATAAAGATCACTCGGCAATGTTTTTTTGGGTAATGTTTCATGCATATTTCTCCAGATCAATACCTATAGATCTACCTGTTAGCAGCATACATTCCATCACGTGGATGTACTATGATTTATTCAAGTGTTCCATCCAGATGGATATCCTCAGGCTGTTTCCAGTTTTGTGTGTGAACAATACTGATATATATAGATATTCTTCCACTCTGTTGTTTTTATTTCTAGGGGATAGATTCTTAAAAGTAGGATTTCTGGGTCAAAGACGATGCCTTCATTAAATATTAATCCATACTGGCAAACTACTTTCCTTGAAGCAACTTACATTGTTACGGCATTTTATGAGCATGGCTGTTTTCCCATATCTTTACCAGTACTGAATGTTATCAATCTTTTTAGTTTTTGTAAATTTTGTTAATTTGTTAGGTGAGAAAAAATTCAGTGCAGTCTAAATCAAAATGTTAATCTAGCCACTAATAAGCTTCACTACCCCCCATTTGGGCCCAACCCCCTTCGTGACATGAATCAGCCCCCACCCCCACCCTGCCATTGCAGCCTGGTCCAGCCGGCTTCTCTCGCTTCTCTCGGCAACAGGCAGGCACCACAGTCCTCAGGGGGATCCCCAGGGACCCAGAGGCATCTATAGAGCCCTTCCATCCTCACACTGCAGGATCAGCACTTCAAGAACTTACAGGTTTCTGTCACTCAGCGAGCCTCAGCCAGGGAATGAGAGATGTCAGCTCCCAACAGTAGGGAACCCCAATCTCCATGTTGGATTCTTTTGGTGCCTCCCTGGCTTGACCCAAGATGGGGGAAATACCTCCTTCCCTTCCCCCAAGAGAAGGAGAGGAAATGCTCATGTGTCCTTATTCCTAAGCATCCTCTTCAAAGAGATCTCCTCCCTGCTGAACCTCCAGGCTTCTCTTGCTTGGGTGGGAGGAGGGTCACTGATAACCTAAGGATTCGCTCTTGGAAAGGCTGCTGGGATGTTTCTCATGCTTCTCCTTAATATTGAGGACACTTACTCCCCTGGAGGTTGTAGTGGAAATTCTGAGGCACAGGAGAAGTCCCGATCTGTATCATGCTGATGTTTTCTATCACGCATTTGAGGTCCCTTGTCATGTACCACCACCTCTGGGAGTCTAAAAATGAACTTAATGTTCTTTTCTTTTTTTTCACACTTAGACTTTTATTTTACCTGGAATTTATTTTTGTAAATAAGATGCTAGGAGTCTAACTTTGTTTTCTTCCACATGGATAGTCAACTGCATGAGCATCATTCACTGTACCACAGAAACACTGATCATCCCACTGGGATGCTAGCTTTGTCACATAGGAAGTTCTTACACAGAATGGCTGCTTTCTTACTCCTTTTTTTGTTCATTTTTCTTTTGATTATTCCTATGCTGATATTACATGGTTTTGATTACAGCATGTTTATACTCAGTGTTGATATATATATAGGCATATTTATCTAATTTTTTGTTTTTCTGTTTTTTGTTTTTTTGTTTATTTTTAGTTAGAGCTATCAGTGTTTGAATAGCTTTTAACACCTGGCACTGTGTAATATCTTCTCTTACTAAACTTTTCCAAAAAAATTCTGTCAATTTTTACACATTTATTCTTCCATGTTAATTTTTTAAATCACTTTGCTTAGCTAAAAATAGAAGTTGATTGGAATTATGGTCAATTTACAAATTAATTTGCAAAGGAATGACATATTAAAAAGATTAAGTCCTCTCATCTAGGAAGAAGTATTTCAGATTTAATGACCTTCAATAACAAGGGATCTCTAATAGAATTCCAGGCCTCCCGTGGACAGAAGCAGAGCCCTTTTTTTTGGTTTGTAGAAGGAAGGCACAGGACCTCTTTCACAACTCTGCACCCATCCATGTAGCCAAATTTCCCGTTTCTCCGAGTCCTAAAACAGAGGGGTTTTTATCTTAAATAGAGAGAAAACTACCATCAACTTGCAATGACCTTGGTCTATGGGAAAGTTGCCACAAATTCATGGGCATAATAGTTCCCATTTACTGAGGACCAGGTATGTGCCAGGCATCTAAGAGCTTTACATTTACTGTCTCTTTTAATCTCTGCAATCCATCTGTGGAAGTGGGTACTAACACGTTTAACAGAACGCTGAGGCTCGAGACACCTGTAGAAAGTGTGCAAGCTTCCGTCAAAACAGCGTGGCCCAAATGCAAAGCCCTGCACTGCTCCGCCACGTAAGCCTGCCACCCCCGGCCAGTAATTGATCCAGGTCAGGAGGATTCCCAAATTCTTCTAGGTTTACTTACCTTTTCAAAGTACCCTCTCTGTCAGTTGATAGCAGACATAAGCTTGCCAGTGATGTTTTAGCTGGCCCCGGCAGTAACTTGAGCTCTGCCCTTCCTGGATCCATGCCAGCAGAAGGTTGGCGGGGCAGAGCCAAGAGAGCCCTGGATATGCCATTTGCCCTCATTTGTCCACAGAGCACCTGCATCTTGGACACATCACTCATTGATAACTGAGGTTCTGTACCTGCTCTTCCATGTGGGAGGTCTTTGCTTAGGGTCCAGGAGATGGAAGCCCCACTGGCCCATGAGTGCGTGCCTCATTGTCTCTGGGTTTTCACAGTGGGGGCTCTTGATGGTCTTAGACCTTTAGGAACATTCACAGCCCCTCTCACCTCACGGACGAGGCTGTCACCATCACACATTATCATCTTCTAGCATTTTTATAGCCGTGTTTTAGTTGCTCCCAATCTAGCTGGGGTGCCTGATGTGTTTGTCTATCCAGGACCCTTAGAGCAAGGGGCCTGCTCTCTGGAGGGCCCCTCAGGTCGAGATCTGTAGCGCACAGAAGGCTGTTAGTTGTTGAAATGGAGCTCTGCTCTTCCCTCTTGCTGCTATAGCAACCTTAGTCCAAACCCAAACAAATAACTGTGTTTGCCTTGCCTGTTAAAAATACTAATTAGAAAAAAAGAGAGAGAAACTAAAAAAGAAAAACATTCACTCGTATCACTAGGTTTTATATTTGTCCACGTTGACTTCCAGCTCCTCTGCACATGCTTATTCATGTCCATAACTGAGTTTGTAGCCGAATGGGTTGGTTCTTTGCTCTTTTCATTCCTCACCAGGTAGCACCTTCCGCTGTCTTAGCACCTACAGTCCCTTAAGCTCCCTGCTACTTGGGTGAGTGGGTAGAGTCCTCTGTCCCTGGCTGAACATTCAGCCTGTTCCAATCAAAACCATTATGAATAATGTTGTAACAAATTGTTTTGTGTACATAGCTCTTAATTTTTATTTGCGTTAGCTCCTTGGAGAGATATTATAAGCTAAGAAAATGCACATTTTTATCTAGTTTCTATTCTGTAGGTCTTCCTCCAAACCCATGGCCCTGAATCCCTCACTTCTCTGGATCTGGTCCTTTTCTGGCTGATTCCGTCTCTTTCTGGCTTCCCTTAAGTAGCTCCCACTTTCCTCTGGCAACAAGCTGGTTGGGGGAAAGGCAGCAAGACCTCACTTACGTGTGAATGTCCGATTCCTCCTTCCCTCCCAGGGCCAGTTTCATTTTAAGACAGGAACTAGCTAACTAGAAAGGCAAAGATACAAGTTAAATCAGAGATTATGGAACTCAGTGTTTTGCTTTACAGCGAGAGAGAGAGAAAGAGAGGAAAGGAAAGAGAGAGAAAGCATTTTGTACTCTGTTCAGAAATCCAGTAAAAATCTTTAAAAGAAAGTTTTGTTTCCAAATGGCTTTTGCTACTGGGCTATTTTTAGGTAGAAGGGCTTTAATTATACGGGGCCGCCCACACGGGGCTGGGCGACCTCACAGTAAACTGAGGGAGCGGAGAGCTTCCGGACAGGGGCGGAGCACGCAGAGCAGGTCACCGGGGGAAGCCACCTGGCCCTGGGGCCCGGCACGCGGCGCTCCGGGGTGGGCGGGGGGGGGGGGGGGGGGAACCGGGCGGCTCCCCGGCCTCTGGCGCCCCCTGGCGTCCGCAGCGGGAGGCGCAGGCTTTGGAGCCGCGCGGTGCCCCGTCCCGAAAGCTCCAGGTACAGCCGCCTTCGGTCTGGGAGGTAGGAAGAGCCCACCCAGAACCCTAGATCTCCAGGAGCCCCGCAGGCCTCACAGCCCCGCAGGAAGGGCTGTTTAAACTAGAGCTGATTCGAGGTGCTAGCTGGTTGTGATGGTGGGGGGCTGAGGAAGGAATCCTTAGAGAAGGATCAGGACAGAGTTGGGGGGGTTGTGCCTAGGGTGAGCTGGGGTGGGAGGACAGCCTGCGGGCTGAGGGGTAAGGGCCCCAGGTGTGGGGGGGGGGGGTACGGACAAAAACCTGACACACTCCTTCATAAGGCTGGTCTCTTGTTACCTCTACTGCCTCCAGAGTGAGTGAAGGCTTTGCCTTAATAATTTCTCCTGGCAAAGCTAGCCTCCAGATATGTCCAGCTTGCTTTTTTATGTTTCTGTAGGTGCTAGATGCTCCTTTGCCTTGGTCTGTTCTCTCTCCTTTTTGTCTCGGATCCCAGAGAAGGCTGGTCACGGAAAGGCTTGACAATGGTCATGCACACCAAGTATAAGGCTGGCTCCATGTGACACTTCTTCGGGGGTGTCATAGTTCAGGCGGGCTCTCTAACTGGGAAAGTTGTAGCCCCCTGGTCAAGGCATCCCTGGGAAGCAGGCTGAGTGCTTTTCATGCGTGGAGAGGGCTGTTCCTGTACCTCTGGAGAGTTCAGGAGGCAAACTTGGCTCATCAACCCTGACCTAGAGTCAGTCTCTGGGGAAGCAGTGTTCACCTTCCCTTGTACCCGTTTGCAGGGCCCGCGAGGCGGACGGCCGCTTGTCAGAGTGGTCCGAAGGCAGCAGTCTCTTCCTGCCCAGGCTGCTTCAGTCCCTGGGGCCTGGATCAGGATATAAAAAGGTGGCTTGTGAACCAAGCTTGGGCCTCTTAGGTTTAGGGACTGTGCAGCTGGGGCTGGTGTGGGGGAGGGCCTGTCATTTTCTCCACGCTTGTCCCACACCTGGTGGCCCTCAGGAGAGAAGAAGGAGCTGTGGGGCACACACACCCAAGAACCCCTTGCCTGTTACAGAGAAAAACCAGAAGTGGCGGCCGGGTGCATCCCGGGTAGCTTCCCCCAGCCACTCCGGCGGGGGGGTGCGGGGAACGGGGGGCTGCGCCGTTCTGCGTGCTCAGTGACCGTGCATCCGTGTAGTCTGGATGGTACAGTGGGTGGTGCTACTGACCGGGGCAAGCAGACCATCCAGGGGTCTGAAGAAAGAGGTGGAGGGGACAGGCCTGCCACGGGGGATTCAGTAATAGCCCTCTGCATTGTGTGTTCTTCCCGTTCCCAGCCCCAAGGACACGACCTGAAGTCTCAAGCATACTTGATGCTTCTTCCTGCCTCAGGGCCTTTGCACACGCTGTTCCCTCTGTGTGGAGGGCCCTCACCTCTCTCTGACCACCACCACCTCCACTATTGGCCTTGCTTACTCTCACTCTTCCTCCAGGTCACAGCCCAGGCTGTGGGGGTCAGTGTCCCTTGCTTGTGCCTTCCCCGCCCCCGCAGCCTTGCCTCCTGCCCGGTCATAGTCCAGTTACTTGTCTTTTGCCCCCACTGGACTCCTCGAACACAGGGACTCACTCACTATGTCATCCCAGTGCCTAGCGGTATCAGACGTACAGGAAGTGCCCAACAAGGTTTGTAGAATGAGCCATCCTACCCAGTGGTGTAGGATAAGCCATCCTGCGGCAATGCCAAGTGAATGGCACCAGCTTAAGATCCTCGGGAATTGTGGGAGATCACGTCAGGATTGTGAGTGGAGGGGCCTGTTGGTTTCTGTAACCTCCTTTCTGTAGGCTTCCCTTTCCTTGTCTCTTCCTTTCTGCCCCCACCCCCACCCCTTCGGGCCTCGTTCTCACCCAGCATGCAACTCTGCTGCCACCTGGGGTCTCTCCAATCACCCAGCTACTCAGAGCAGTTGCATTTTCTCAGCAAAACCCAGGACGAGGGCAGTGCTTAACACAAAGGGAACCTTCCTAAGAAGTCTGAGTTGAAGGGCTTCAGAGAGAGGGGCCTTTCCCTAACCCAGAGGCAGGCAAACATGGCCAAATCCAGCCTGGGCCTCTTCGTACATGGCCTGCAAGCCAAGAATGGTTTTTACATTTATAAAGGGTTACTGAAAACATGGAAACAGTGTCAGAGACCATAACGTGGCCCACAATGTCTAAAATATTACCTTTGACCCTTTACAGAAATTCTGTTGTCCCCTCATCTTACAGATGGGAACACTGGGGGACTGCAAGGTTTCCCTAAAGTGGCACAGACGAGCCAACAGCAGAAGGAGCTCTCCTGGGCTGGTGGAGAGATCCCTGGACGTGGAGTCAGGAGACCTGGGTTCTAGTCCCACCCAGTCTCCTCTCTGGGCCTCAGTGTCCCCACCGTTTATAATGGTGGTGACTCTAATCTTGTACTCAGGATGCTTCCTGATGTAGGTGCGTGCTGCATCTCTGTGATGGTGACAGGGCCACCGAGATCTTTTGCGGTGGATCGACCTTACAGCACTATTTCTCACCAGTAGGCTATGAATTTCTCTGCCTGAGAACAAACAGAGCGGTATGAGTGTGTGTCCGAGGCGGGAGGGGGCTGTCACCGCGCCCAACCTGATGCGTGCCTTCCCTCTGATCCTTCCCCTGTGCAGTGCTACCCTCCAAGCCAGACTGCGGCATCAAGGGGGAGGCCGTGATCGGGAATGACATCCAGCTGACCTGCCAATCGAAGGAGGGCTCTCCGGCCCCTCAGTACAGATGGAAGGTCTACGACGTCCTGAACCAGGAGCGGCCAACCCCAGCAGGTAACGGGGTCAGTGGGGAGGACAGGCCCCCACCCGCAAATGCTAGGGCCGCCAGGGGAGATCCTGGCCTGACCAGTCAGGTCTCCCTGAAGGGCTGCCCGTTTCCTCCCCCGCCCTCCTCCCCGCTGCAGCATCTCTGAGTCTTCTCATGATAATCCCCATCTCACAGGTTGTTGTGGAAAATAAAAGTGAGTCACATAAAGCACTCTGTGGAAGCGCATAATAAATCTTCATCTGTTATCTTTGTTCCGCACAACTCAGTTCCTTGAATAGGCACGTCTGGATAGCCACTCCATGCAAAAGCACCAGGTGGGGTTTTCATTTTGACTGTGATAATGTCCTAAAGTATACATTCGAAGCCTCAAGCCTAGCTCTGGGGCTCCACTCAAGGGCGGCAATTCCCGTCGGCATGCCCCATCCAGGCTGGTCCGGCTCAGGCTCCACGGAAGCCCTCCTTCCCAAACTTGCCCTCCGTTTGTGGCCACAGCCCCTTGCACGACCAGGCAGCTGGAAGGGTCCCTCAGTCTCAGGGAAGGAGACGTTAGGTTCAGTGGTGGTGGCCCAGAGACCTGCTTTGTACTAGGCAGCTTGCTCTTTGACCTTTGGTCAGGAAACAAACTGAAAAACAAAACAAAACAACCCTATATAAATATCTTACTGTCATTACCTTGGTGCCCACTGGTGGGGGGGATTCCTCGGTGCTATCTTTGGGCCCCAGTAACCCCTGGCACAGCCAGCACTCCTGGAGATCAAAACAGACAAAGTCTGAAAGCTGCCGGCTGGCCTAACTTCTGGGCGGTCTCTCTGCTCGGTGTGGGTGAGGAGGAAGTGGGCAGTGAGAGGGGAGCAGAGGGTGGAGACGCCCCGGCTGAATGGACAGGCTGGGCTTTGGTCAAGCAAGGACGATCTTTGTCAGTCTGTCCTTCACTCACCTGGCGGCCAAAAGAGAACTTCTTAAAAGTAATAAATACATAAATAAATAAATAAAACCCACTCACTCCAATGTAAATTAGAAAGGATATTGTGGATTTCAACAAGTTTCCAGTTCTGTTGACAAATTTCTGGCTGGCAAATTACTATCGAGTGTGTCTGGAATTTCTGGAAACCACCTGGCAGCTCTCGTCTGGGTTCGACGGCCCTGCCTCTCTGGCCTGTGCATGACCCAGTGACTCCAGCAATGGTCACCACGGTGTGCCACGGACAGTGGCTGGTCGGCCCGTCCTTCCAGCGAAGTGTGTGTAGGGACACCCAAGGCTGGCGAAGATTACATGGTGAGCACCATGCTGGTTTTATAGCCAGGGCTGTTGTAAACCAGGGGAGGCATAAGGGCATAAAAGGCTTCCCCAAGCAGGGGGCCCCTGAGGCAGCAGGGTAGCATGGTGGCTAAGAGCATGGTGTGGGCTTGAATCCTGGCCTTGCCACTTGTTAGCTACGTGGCCATGGCAATAGCCTCTCTGTGCCTTCGTTTCTACATCTGTAAAATGGACATAACACTAGTACTTACTTCACAGAGTTCCTGTGAAGATTAAATAAAAGTACATGTAAAGCATGGAGACCATGCCTGGTAGGTAGATGGAACTCCTTAATGCTAGGTGTTACTAACTATGGGGTACGTGAGCTAGATCCTTAAGGATGAGTAGGGTGGGCATGGCAAATATCCCGGGAATCGCGAGTATTCTGTGCAGCCGAGGGTAGGGAGCATGCGTTGCAGGGAGGAGGGGGTACCACTTTAAGAAAAGCAGCGATGGGGGATCATGAAGAACCTGTGCATGGGGCCAGAGAGGCCGGCCTTTGCCCTGCAGCCCCAGGCACCTTCTGAGGGGCATCACAGATGACTGCCCTGCTCATGCTCTCCGGCCTCCATCAGGAAAGACTTCCAACCTTCGTCTTTCAGTGATTCAAAAGAGGAGAAACCTGAGGACATGAAAGAGGGTCAAAGGGAGACTCACATACTTTGGAAAAGCTTCATCCTGCTTCAAGTTAAGGTTTGCTCAGAGTCAGAGTCCAGATCTGGGAGTGCCAGCCAAGAGTGTGGTTAATGGTAAAAGTTAGGCAAGCTTGCATCTGGTGTTGGATGGAACGGGGTGGGGTTTGTTCTCAGAGCCTTCGGACTCCACCTGCCTCACGGAGCACCAGAGTCAGATCAAACCCAGTTCTGATTTTTAAAACATTTCAGTCCACAGTGGACAATTTGAGAGAAGGGTTCCTCCACCCTTCTCTATCTGAAGACAGAAGAGATTGCTTCCTTTCACTTAGTAATCAATGGAAACAAGCCAGCAGCGAAAAGAACAGGGACTCTGGAATCAGTGAATAAGAATTTCAGTCCTAATGTTTCTACCTTGTAGCTGTAAGTCACTCACAGCCTCTCTGACCCTTAGTATCCTCATCTGAAAACCCTGGGATGAAAACCCAGAAGGCTGGGAAGAGGAAAGAGGAGATCCCATGTGTGATAGTTCTGAATATCCTTTGTAAGGCAGCTGAACTTCATGTACTGAAGGAGTAGGAATTTGGCTATCAAGGAAGGAGGGAGGGGTAATTCTGGGGGCTAGAGCACTTTAGAGGAGGAGGTTCTTGAAGGATCAAAGGGTGGGTATGCGCCCTGCAGCCAGGGAGGATCTTGAGCATCCTGAGTGAAAGGTGGCAGCCATAGGGTCAGGGTTGTGGGGGTGGAGAGCGGCCGGGGACAGGAAAGTTAAACCTTGCCAATTTGACATCAGTGCCTCTGGGAGACGGGGTTTCTCTCTGCGAAATCTCCCCAGCTGGAGCCCAGGGAAGTGGGAGGCTGACGGTCCTGTGCGTTCCTCTTCTTGACCACAAGGTGTCGCCACTGCAGCGAAAACATCAGCTTTAGCCGGATTTCAGAAACTGTATTAGGTCGTTTCCAAGAGGAAAAGGGGCTTGGGAGCCCAAGCTCAGAGTCAGAGCAGATCTTGTGGCACTGGATATGCCCTGGTTAATTCCAGACAAGCTTCTAATGTCCACCGTTTCCTTTGTGGAACAAGGCCCAGAGCCCAAAGCTGGGCTCTGATAACCGGAAAGGTCCTGGAGGCAGTCCGAAGTCTTCTGTCCTGATCGGTCGGCAGTGTGCTGTGTACACCTCACACATAGACTGAATCTCTATTTTTTTTTTTTTAAGATTTTATTTATTTATTTGAGAGAGAGAGAGAGCAGGGGAGGGTCAGAGGGAGAGGGAGAGAGAGAATCCCAAGCAGACTCCATGCTGAGTGTGGAGCCTAATAACTCGGCTCAATCTCACAACCTTGAGAACATGACCTGAGCCGAAATCAAGAGTTGGACGCTCAACCGACTGAGTCATCCAGGTGCCCCAAGATGCCTCTTAAAAATAAAAAAAAATCCAACTAGTTTAGAAAATAAGACCATTAGGGAGGAGGAGTTAAGATGTCGGAGGAGTAGGGGGACCCTAAGTTTGTCTCGTCCCTCAAATGCAACTAGATACTTAGGAAATCATTCTGAACACCTAAGAAATCAATTGGAGTTTCTGAGAAAACAAATACTGCAAGTCTACAAGCAGGAAAGTGACCACCATTTGGAAGTTAGGAGGTGCAGAGACCTGAATCCAGTGTGATAAAGCGGAGTATACGGCAGCAGGGAGAGAGCCTGCTTAAGGAGGCTACTACAAAGCATTATAAGCAGCGGAGTGCAAAATCGGAACTTTTAGAAGTCCACTGCAGTGGGGGACGTGCCTGGTTTAAAGGTGCTCAGGTGGCAAAGTGGGGCGGAATCCCAGATGTGACACCATGATCTGAGGATACAAACATAGTGATTCCACTAGGCGCCTGCACCCCAATGCTTATAGCAACAAGGTCCGCAATAGCCAAACTATGGAAAGAGCCCAGATGTCCATTGACAGATGAATGGATAAAGAAGAAGTGGTGTATATATATACAAGGGAATATTACTCAGCCATCAAAAAAAAAATGAAATCTTGCCACTTGCAATGATGTGGATGGAACTGGAGGGTATTATGTTAAGCAAAATAAGTCAAGAGAGAGACAATTATCATATGATTTCACTCATATGTGGAATTTAAGAAACAAAACAGATGAACATAGGCAAAGGGAAGGGAAAATAAGAGAAAAACAGAGAGGAAGGCAAATCATAAGAGTTGCTGAACTCTAGGAAACAAACCGAGGAGAGGTGGGTGGGGGGATGGGGTAACTGGGTGATGGGCACTGGGAGGGCACAGGAGGTAATGAGCAGTGGGTGTTATATGCACTAAATTCTACCCCTGAGACTAATAATACACTGTATGTTAACTAACTTTAATTTTTAAAAATTTTAAAAGAAAAGAAAAGAAGACCATTATTACTATAACCTCCATTTAGGGACACCCAGTGCTCATTAGCAAATTAGAAGCTCTAAGAGTTCTGTTGTTAAAAAATGTATTTAACCCTCTCTCAATGATTTTGAAATTTGCTTTGGTCATGGACTGCTTTTATAGTACCGTATGTTAATGTCACGTGTAAGCAATATTCCAGAAAGCATTTGGAGGCATGAAATTCTAGGGTAGAAACATATAGAGAATGAGCATCCAGAAGATACAGCTGGGGGTTTCAAGGGAAGAATCTGAAGAAAATACATAGGAAAAGATTGGAAGAAAATAACCCAAATCATCAGCTGTTATTTCTAGCTGGTGAAATTATGGATGATTTTATTTTATTCTCTGTTCTTTATACCAGCTTTCCCTGACCCTTCAGATGAGATTAAACTCCCTTGCTATAAACTCAAATAGCATTTCCATTTCTAACTCTAATCACCCTGTGATCACCCTGGTTTCTTGTCTGTCAGCCCTCAGGCCAGGACAGAGACTGTCTTCATCTTTAGGGCTATGGCGATCAAGCTTCTAAAGGTTTTCTGGACTGGATTGATTTAAATAATAGCTTCATATCATGTACAAATTCTTATAATGAACCTACTTTAGTTGTGTAATACCTATTTTTTTTAAAGAAAATTGTCAACTGCTCCAGAGAGTTCTAGACCTAAAACAGGATCATTTCTTAATTTTGTGACATTTGGCAAGTACCTTAACTTCTCGAAGCCTCCAGTTACATCTGTGACATTGGAGATTGAATATTTGTCCCACTTCCCGTACAAGATTGCTGACAAAATCACAAGACGTCACATTTGAGGAAGTATACAGAGTAGCACATCCAGACAAGGGAAATCTGCACCAGATACAATCTGGCAAGAGATTGGAGGTGGGGCAAGGGGGGGGGGGCGCCGCACAGCAGGGGGACTGGCCAGAGATAAAGCTCAGGTGATTGCAGGACCAGATCTGTAACCCTGTGATGGCATTAAGAAGCTTGGACTTGTTATTTTTTTTTTACGTTTTTATTTTAATTGCAGTTAACACACAGTGTAATATTAATTTCAGGTGTACAATATAGGGATTCAACACTTTCACACATCACCTGGTGCTCATCACAAGTGTGCTCCTTAATCCCCATCACCTGTTTAACCTTCCCCCATGGTAACCATCAGTTTGTTCTCTAGAGTTAAGCATCTTTTTCTTGATTTGTCTCTCTTTTTTTCCCTTTGCTCATTTGTTTTGTTTCTTAAATTCCACATATATGGACAACAGTACGGAGGTTCCTCAAAAAGTGAAAAATAGAACTACACTATGATCCAGTAATCCTACTACTGGGTATTTACTCAAAGAATACAAAAACACAAATTCAAAGGGATACATGCACCCCTACGTTTGTAGCAGCATTATTTACAATAGTCAAGTTATGGGAGCTGCCCAAGTGTCTATTCACTGATGAATGGATAAAGAAGAAGTGTTATGTGTATGCAATGTAATATGCAGCCATAAAAAAAGAAGGAAATCTTGCCATTTGCAACAACATGGAACTGGAGGGTATAATACTAAGCGAAATAAGTGAGTCAGAGAAAGCCTGGACTTGTTGTTGAAGATTAGGAGCCACCTCTGGAATGTCTGAGCCGTACAGTGACTGGGTCCCACTTGCCAGGTCAAACATCTCCTCTGGATGAAATGCAACCACCTGGTGGCAGAAGATCTTACGAGGCTAACTCTGCCGCAGATTAGAGGAAATGGTCTCTAACTCTCCACTCAAGATAGCAGTTATGACAAAGCATCTTTGAGGACAGGGCATATAAAGAGGTCTAAGCATAAAGCTCTCCCTTTCAAGGTGAAGAGATTCATAGGATCACAGATTTGGCAGGAAGGTTTCTCATGAGGACTATTGGACCATTCTTGATTTCTCAAAGACTTCTTCCACGAGTCCAAGCTCAAGGACTCAGTTTCGGAAGACCATAGAAGTGGTTATAACCGTATCTTCTAATTAGAAAGCATTTTCATGTAATACATATGTATTTTATGTTTCCCGAGCACTTACTACACATCAGGTGTTCCGATGTGGGCTTGCATTGATCAGTACCTCATTTTATGCTATTAGCGTGCCTCACACAGACTCTTGTTATTTATAAATAGAGAAGCTAAGGTTCAGTGAAGCTAAGTTCCTGGGCCAAGGTCACAGAATTAATCAGGGGCAGAACCAGGGGGCCTGACTGAATTCTGAGCACTTCAGAATTGGGCATCCTGCCTGCAGCTGTCCTGGGAGGCCTAGAGGTGGATACTCTGCCTCTCTCCATGTTTCAGAGGAGGCTCGGACAAGTTCAGCCGCAGTGCTCGTGTCTGCCTAGGAATTCAGGTCTCCAGATTCCTAGGTGTTTCCACTGACCTGTGGTGCCTGGGCTCCTCACCCTCACTGTTCTTCCTTCCCAGTCACAGGCCAGACCTTGTCTCTGAAGAACATCTCCACAGATATGTCGGGTTATTACATCTGCACCTCCAGCAATGAGGTGGGGACCGCGTCCTGTAACATCACTGTGGCTGTCAGACCTCGTAAGAGCGGGTTGGGGGCCGAGCGGGGGAGGGGAGTGGACCAAGGCCGAAAGATCACTGGCTTGGGGTCCAAAGAGGCAGCTGAGAGAGACGCTGTGGAGGTGAATTGGGGAGCCTCTTCGGCAGGGTAGCTGGGGTGACCTCAGCCAGACGCTCCCGGCCTAGAGGTCAGTCCAGGTCCCTTGGTTCTTTGCAAATAGAGTCTCAGGCTGACTTCTGGAGACCTGCTCAGCCCTGCCTGCCTTTAGGGCCACTCAGTGGGCCTGAGGGAAGTGTCCAGAGTCAGCTGCCACGGAGCCTGGACCTTATTTTTGGGGTGGGTCACCTCCAGCAGCTCAAGGACAAGCTAGATTACGAGTTGGCATGGCTGACAGCTGAGGACTTGGCAGGAGCCTGGGTCGCCCAGGGAGTGTTGAGATGCAGATCTACTGGCCTGTGCATCTTCGCATCCGCCTCCATCCTGAAGCGTAGTCTCTAGACCTACCTGGTCACCTTTCTGCAAGGCCATGCCCTTCATGGCGTGTTACTAGAAGCTGACAGTACTCCCTGGGCTGGGAGGGAGGCTGGGCCTGCGCAGAGGCTTCCCTCACCCTGGCTCACCAGCCCCAGATGCCTGGGCTCAGGTCAGGACTCGGGAGGTGCCGCTGCCCTGCTCTGTCTCTTGCAGCCTCCATGAACGTGGCCTTGTATGCGGGCATTGCGGGCGGCCTGATTGCAGCCATCATCATCCTTGGCATTGTCGTCTACTGTTGCTGCTGCCGCCAGCAGGAGGACGAGGCTGAGGACATGGAGCCGTGAGTGCTTGCGGGCACCTGTTGGCGGGGGCCTGAGCAGGGGGCGAGGACGTGTCACAGCACCTCATGGCCTTTGCCACTCACACCACCCCTGGGGACAGTGGCCCCCAAGTGGCCTTGCCGTCCTGGTGCCCGACTGCAAGGCCCGTAGTTCCCCAGGCTTCTTGTGGCCTGTCCGGGGCAAGCGCGGGTGGGGCCCCCTCCAGGGGCTGGTCCCTCCTGGTCTGGCGGAGCCGGCCCGTTCCTACAACACTCTGAGCTCATGAGCAGAGCAAGTCTGTGCCACCCGCCTGTCCACTCGGAGCCAGCCCCCCAGCCCAGGGTCCCTTCGCATCTGGGCGGGGAGGGGCTGCAGGTGCGATGGCTGATCTTCCCATAAGGAGCACTGGGCCCAGCTCCCCCAGCCTGAGCGAGGGCAAATCCTTCCCCTCTGTCCTCACTGCTCTCAGGAATCGGGCGGCCTACCAGAAGGCTCCAAAGCAGGTGAAAGAGCTTCAGACAGAGCAGGACGAGGAGGATGACTAGGGGCAAGAAGACCAGAAGAGCGCTGGGCGGGAGTCCCCCTGCCACGCTGACCGGTGACCGGAGCATGCCGCATGCAGGCTGAGGTGGGGGGAAGATGGGTGCTCATTCCTCTGCCGCCTGACTCCCCTTTCCTTGCCCCATTTTTCTGGCCCTCCATTCCCGTCATTGATGGGATGCTTCTTCCCTATGTCATCTGCTGGAGGACTTGGCTAAGGGGACCTTACTGGTGACTGACCCTGCCAAGGGCCCTCACCCACAAAGTGGCCCCTTCCCACTGCCATGCCTAGCTCACAGCCTGGCCCCCAGCCTTACCTTCCTGTGTAGCTGGCGGGGGGGCTCCCTGAGGCCCAGGGCGGAGCCTGGGTGCCCCTGGTTGTGAGCCCTCCGAAATGTGTGCTCCCCGCACGCACAGCACCTGGGGGAGCCCCTGGGGGAGGGGTTGAAGTCAGTACATACTTGTTGAATAAATGAGTCTTGGAAGGACTCCCTATTATTTATCCAACCTAAATGAAAACTCCTGCTTCAGGACCCACTTTGGCCTCAAGCTCCCTTTCCAGCTCATCTCCCGCCACTTCCCTGTACAGTCCAGAAACTCTCCGCAAGGGCCACCTTCCGCTCCCCTGCACACATCCTCAGGGGCCCCTCACTTTCTCTCCCTGGCTGGGATGCTGTTTCCATCGCCGCCTGTCCCAACAGGCCCGCCTCAAAATCCCAGTGATTCCTATAACTGGACCCTGATCTCCCCGACACATGGGAACAATCTTGTCACCTTGTCTCACACTCGTCATGGGCCACACGGCAGTTTTCTGAGCATTAGCCTATCCCTAAGCTAATGTCTGAGCTCCTTGGGCCAGAGCCCAGCCTTCACTCCCCTCGCCACATCCCAGGAGCCCTCCCAGCAGGTGCTCACTCCAGCTGAATCTGGGTGCCTATCTTGATAGGTTGCGTCTCCCCCTCCCTGGTTTCTCTGAGATGTTTGTAGACTCACGACTCCTCCCCCCAAACCCCTTGGCTACTTTAGTGAAGGGAGTGTGTGCTGATGTAAGTGAACACACACGTGTGCACAAGCAGGGGATTGTTTCGGCTGGTCCCACATGCTCACTTCATGATGACTCTTCTCGAGAATACCTGGCATGACCTCCCCTGCTTCCTGACCCCTAACCCTGGCCCTGCTCCCCCACCAGCCTGGCGTGTCGCCCACCGTCAGATCACAAGCACTGTCCCAGCTTCGGGCTCGTGGCCTGGTGGCTAGTTTCACCCAAGTGCAGTTACATCATTGTCTTTTCTGGATGGTCAGCAAACTAGTTCTCGAAATCTATCATCCATTTATGATTAAAAAATATATATATAGGGGCGCCTGGGTGGCTCAGTTGGTTAAGCGACTGCCTTCGGCTCAGGTCATGATCCTGGAGTCCCGGGATCGAGTCCCGCATTGGGCTCCCTGCTCGGCGGGGAGTCTGCTTCTCCCTCTGACCCTCCTCCCTCTCATGCTCTCTGTCTCCCATTCTCTCTCTCTCAAATAAATAAAAATAAAATCTTTAAAAAATATATATATATACACACACACATACACATATATGTATATATTTTGTTACATTCTTCACTTCATTCAAAATGCGATTAGTGATAAATTTGTTAGTGGAAATTCTTATTTCCTTTTTAACGTGGGTTTGTTCACACCGAGGGAAAGCTCGCGTCCCGTGGGTTTGTGTCTACTTACCGCACGCCTCTCTGCGTCCTAGGAAGGGCGAGGCAGGGTGACGGGGGAGCAGAAGGTGGGATCTGTGGGTCGCAGTGCCTGTGTCCGCAGTAGGGTCAGGCCGGGTCTCTAGTGGGTGCTGCGGCCAGGACAGAACCCGCCCTGGTAGCAGAGGAATGTTCCAGGCGAAGTGCCGGACAGACGGCGGTGGGCCTGGCCGTCGGCGAGCGGGCTTCCGGGAAGGGGGTGGCGATGTTCGTACCAGTTATACCCAGGATGGGCCCCTCCTGAGAGGCGAGGAGGCAATCCTCCTGTTCCAGCTGTCGGACAGAACAGGCGGCTCTCGCTCCCCAAACCTGCGACGCTGTCACTCCTGCCACCCATTCAAAGTCCTCTCGCCATGTCCCTTCCCATGGCACCTTGTGCCCCCTCCTGTCCCAGCACCCATCACGTGGTACTGTCCCCCCACGGGCTGTTTCTGCCTCGGCCTCTGAGATTTGTGAGGGCAGGAGCTGAATCTCATTCATGGCCTGGCTCATGTTGGCACTGGAGACATGTGTGCTCAATAAATAATGTTTGGTGCCAACATTTCTTGCCCAAGGGCATCTCCTGGGCCTCTGCACCTTGAGGTGCCTTCCCGGCCTCGCGGGCAAGGCTCTAGAAGCGTGTTCTTGACGGAGCTGTGGCAGGGGGCGGCCCCCTCCCCCGCTTGGGGCTGGCTCGGCTCGCCGTCCCGGAAAGGCTCTAAGGCTCACGTGCCTTAGCTCCAGGCTCGTGTAAGAAAATGAGGGAAATCAGGACCCACTGCCTTCATTCAATAACCTTAAATCAGCTACTGCCTCGATTTAAAATGACAAATCGTTTGTGAGCACCTACTATGTGCTGGCTGCAGGGTATATAACGGTCACCAAGACACCATTACTCAGGAGGAGCTGAAGTCTAACTGGCGTTCTCTCCCGTGAGTCTCAAATCACGTTATCAGCTGCTGAGGCTACAGTCTCCTGCTGAACTTATTTCAGTCCAGAAACGGTGGGAATGAGACGGTTGCAGGTTCTCTTAGAGTCAAAGTTAGCGATCCAGTGTCGTAGGCTGCCAGGCATTCCCTTCCCAGTGCATGGTTTGCAGCTGACAGGTCAGAGACTTAACGGTGCTTGAGAAGAGAGACAAAGGCACCATTGTTTGAGGACAGACAGTGTGCTAGACACTTGCTAGGCATTTGAAACAATTTTTCATACAATCCTTACTGACAGTTTCAAATATTAGGGCACATGGCAAGACGAGGCGTGCATATTATCACCAAAGGAAGGACTCTGGCTGCCCGGAGAGGTCCCTTCAAAGTTGTATGGACTTGGTAAATCAGCCACTCTTCAGGGGCGTGGTCTTAAGTTGCTTTTGTGTGTGTCCCCACTGCACTGGCTTCCGAAGGCAGAGTGACATTAACCAACCTCACAGAGCCTGATGTACAATACTAACAGTGAACACTGAGATAGCACTTCTTCTGGACCAGCCACTGTTCCAAACACTTCCCATATAGCTCTCATAATCCTCACAGCAATGCTGCGAGTTAGGTGCTATTATTATTCCCATTTTACAGTGGAGGAAGCTGAGGCACAGTGAGTTTGAGCAAGCTGAATAAGCACAGAATGTCACTTTGTGATTTGCAGCTATTAAGCAGACCAGACTGTCTACCTACCCAAGGCATTCTCACCCCATTAGCTCCGTGCCCTCAGTTGCTTACTGAACATGGAGTCAGGACAAGGGAACAGCTTCTCTACAGCACTGTGTATCACCAGGCATCGTGTCATCTTGGGGGGACTGTGAAGCATTCACCAGCCTTGCCCCATCCCTGCAGGTTCTGGTTCAGGGCCCTGAGCATCTGCAGGGGTGAGGCCCAGTCCCGACTGGAAAGTGCTGTCCTGTGGGAAGGACCTCCTCGGGGACACTTGCTATTGGCTCTTGAGTTTGCTCGCGGAGATTGGCTATCTTCTGGCTGATTTCCAGAGAGGTCTTTCTACCCTCTCCGTTACAGACGAGGAAGCTGAGGCTCAGGGAGATAGCATCATTAGAGTTAACATAGCTGGTAGGTATCAGAATAAGGATCAGACTCAGTTCTGTCTGATTCTGAAGGCCACGCTCTTTCCACTTGAGCACATGTCCTCCTGACCCCATGCATATGTACAAGATGACTGAACGGGGAAAAGACAGGGATGGAGAAAGAGTTACAGGGTTTTTATTTGTTTTAAATTGGTATATGGGGATTGTTACCTATTAAAATACAGGCATTTCAGATATAACACTAGATGTGCATTTCCAAAAACTGCTGCATTCTGCAAAATCACATGCTAAAAATAAGAGGACTTACAAGAAAACTAGGATAAGAGGCAGACCACAGGAAACCAGTGGAACTTTGTAACTGGATCCTTTTAAAACAACAGTCCTGGTAAAAATACAGTGGTATTAAATCTATGCCGTTAACAGCAAATATCATAGTCATCAAACTTTGACCCTCAAGACCTTTTGGCTTTCCTTTCTATAGCGACTGACTTACCAAAATTAAAAAATGATCCAAGAAATTCATCTGGCTATAGAGTTGGGGGGGTCTCCCTTTAAAAATTTTGGCTTTTATCAAGTGCATTGATTTTTAGCTATGTGCTTATCTTTGTACTTGAATTCTCTTGTTAGTGTGTGGATATATCCTGCCTTTGCCAGTTGTGGGAGAGGGCCAGGATATGCTGCAAGGTGGGTTTACCATTAGCTCGTGTTTTTTAAAAAACAATCTTTCCTTCTTTTTTTAAAAGATTTATTTATTTATTTGAGAGAGAGAGTGCAGGGGGCGGGGCTGGAGGGAGAGGGAGACAATCTTCAAGCAGACCTCCCGCCGAGCGTGGAGCTGGACACAGAGCTGGATCGGGACCCTGAGATCATGACCTGAGCCAAAATCAAGAGCTGGATGCTCAACAGACTGAGCCACCCAGGCACCCCCTTCCTCTTTTTTTTTTTTTATGCAAGGGGTCTTTTAGTATTAGTCAACTTAAGCCAAGTTATGTCCTGGTAACAATGTAAAGTTTCAGTGGCTTACAACAACAAAGGGTTATTTCTTGCTCGTATTACCTGCTATCTCAGGTTGGCTCAGCCCTGCTGCACATCTTCCTCATTCTGGGATGCAGGCTGAAGATTAACCCAGCTCTTGGGACAGTGCATCTCACAGCAGAGGGAAAAGAAAAAATGAAAGACTTTGAGGAGACTCATAAAGCTTCTGCTTGGCAAGGGCTGCCACCCCTTCTGCTCCTATTTTGTGGCACAGAGCAAGTCACATGTCATTGGGACATGGGCCCACTGTCCTTCTCAGGGAGAAACAGTGAATATATTGAATCATCAAACCTTCGTTGTCTCCTCCTCTATACTCATAGCATCCCCATACGGTTTACCATAAAACAAAGTGGATCGATTCTTGAAATCACTTAACTTGAAGCCACTTCTTGAATGAAAGGAAGGCACTTGTGCAGTATCTTTAGCTCTTTTATTAAGGCCATCATGTATTGCTCAGGGTTTGTCTTTCATTGTGGGAAAGCTTGCTCCTCATGTCTGGGAAAGCCATCACCTTCCCAACGCCCAAAAGGACGAGGGGAGGGAAGGGGGCAAACCCTTCCAGAACCCAGTGAGAGCTAGCAACATGGAGAAGGGGTTTCCAGTAGGAGGTGGAGTCATGGAGAGATGCCAATGCCAAATAGCAGCACCAATGGAAGGAGTGGGCAGAGGAGGAAACACTACTCTCCCACCCCACCCGCCTCCCACTGGCAGAACCCAAGGAGAAGCCAGATGGCAAGACATCAGGTCATGCCTTCTGTGGGGATCAGCCTCTTGGAGTAAAAATCAAGGAAGAAAGGGGAAGAGGAGGGGGGTGGGGAGTGCAAATGGAGAATAACCGACACATCTGCCTTCACCTATAACCAATTATGAGTATTCTGCTTCTACCAAGTACTAAATCTCTTCATCCCCACTCCTCTGCACCCCCTGCACCTTCTTAAGGGGGTGAAGAGAGATTCATTCTACTTCTAAAAGAGTTAAAGCTCATTCCGAGATAACCCAGTCTAAGTTCCAAATAAGGAATTTTAGAAACACTCAGCCTATTTTGAGGGCTGAAAGAACAAGGGCCTTTCAATGTCTTTCCAATTCCAGAAAATGGGGGACTGATTCTTCAGATGGCTGGTCCTGTGACAGCATCATAGTTGACTGGGAGAGGCTGCAGGAGGGGTGCATATGGAGACGCCAAACATACACAGGAAGGTGGTGTGATTCTATGGTATCCCTCCACTGGATTTTTTTCTCCTTCCACTATTTTTCTTGAAATAATCTCAAACCTACAAAAAATGTTTAAGCACAACACAAAAGACTTTTCCTGAACCATTTGAGAATGCCAACACAATGCCCTATCACCCTAAATATGTTATTATATATGTATCATATTTAATGTGCATTTCCTCCCTATAAGGATATTTTCCTATGTAGCTGAAATACAACCATCGATATCAGGAAATCAGCATCAATACCCTCAGACCCCATTAAATTTTCCCGATTTTCCCAGTAATATCCATTAGAGCAAGAGAATCTAGTTCAGAATTACTCATTGCATCTAGTTAGATATAATATCTCTGTCTGTCTGTATTTTGTAGAAAGTCTCCCAATTTGGGTTTGTCTGATATTTCTTCATGATTAACCTCATGTGTTTTTGAGAAGAGCATCACAGAAATGGAACTGTGTTCTTCTCATTGCATCCTATGGGATGGCACAGGATTTTAATTTTCCTCTTACTGATAATGTTAACTTTGATCACTGGATTTAAGTGGTGTCTGAAAGTTTTCTCCACTCTAAAGTTACTGTTTTCCCGTTGCAATAAGTAACTTCTTTTTTTGAGAGGTTCTTAGAGACTATGTAAACATACCATTTCTCATCAGAGTTTTAACTTACTCATCAATTGATTAAATCTCTATGGGCTCTTGTGTTTCTATTTTATCTCCTGGGTTATAATCCTTTGCTGTCATTACTTATTTTGATGCTCAAATAGTCCCAGATTTTGGCCTTGGGAGCTCCTTTCTAGCTGACTTCTTTGACCTTTGACAATCCTATCATTCTTTTTACATTTCGTCACTTTCTGACATAAGGTATTCAGGTTCCTTTTGTACTTTCTCTTTCTTAGCCCTGAAATCAGTTGTTTCCCCAAGGAGCACTTGTCTGTTTTAGTGAAAAATGGTGTTCAGAAATGAAAATCTGAGAATTAGGTGTGTTCATTGTTATTGTTTGCGAGGCCCTCTCAGCAGTGTAAAGATTTAGTGAATGAATTATGTATATATCATATATAAAAAGTTATATGTAATATATAATCATATAATTTTAATAATATGTAACTTTAAATAATATATATAATTGTTAAATAATTTTTCTACATAAACATTATCTTTACTTTCCCTCTATATTTATTTCTATATTAATAATCTCTATATATTGAAGATCATTAGTTCACACCAACGTCTCCTATTCCAATCCAACAGGCCACAGGGTTCGAGTTTTCTCCCCTTCTATATTTGTAGCTTCCTCCTCCAACAGTGGGAACCCATGGGGCAGGGATCTTTCTCCTTTCAGATATGCGAGAAGTTTGGAGACGATTTCCCACAGTAAATTTGTCCCTGATCTCCTCTATCAGCAAACCTCCCCTCCTCAAAAAAAAAAAAAAAAAAGGAATGAAAAAAATTGTGAGAAAACACTCCACTTGGCTTTCAGCAGTAGTCCCGAAGTCGCTTGCCATTTTTATGGTATGAAGACTTCACCCAGAGCTTCAGAGGAACAACAAGATCAGTGAGAAGAAAAAGGGAGGGGACGAAAGTGATGTTGATATTGGGCTAGTCTACGGAGCCAACAAAATGAATGCTTAATTTCTAGACATCTTTTGCTGATTCTGACTCTGAGCAGTATGGCATGGCCTGAAGCTCCTAATCCTAGACAGAAAAACTGTCCTCTCTGAGCTTGCTAGGGAATTTACAGCAGGGAAAACAGGCCGACGTCGGTTCCTCTTTCCTTCATGAAGTTAGTACCCATCCAGATTGTTAGCCTTATTCTCTCTGAAAGGCATTCCCCATTATGACCAGAAGCTCCAAAAGGCATTCCCCATTATGACCAGAAGCTGCTATAGAATGAGGTACAAGAACAGGTATTACACAAATGTCTTGGCAAAGAGGCTGATGCGTTGAGGTAACTGAAAGCCAGCAGCAATCATGTCTTAGCTATAGAATAGAGAGGTGACCAACCGTTACTGAGGTCTGAGTGGCTTTGATTACCCAATGCTAAGGGAAATGACCCAAGGGCAAAATGCCTGACCCACTGAGCTTATTTCCTCTCCACTTCCTTTGCTGGAAGGCAGAGAAATTGAAGGTAAAGGGTTGCGAGGTGAAATTAAAGATAAAGAGTTGGGCGCCTGGGTGGCTCAGTTGGTTAAGCGACTGCCTTCGGCTCAGGTCATGATCCTGGAGTCCCTGGATCGAGGCCCTGGATCGAGTCCCGCATCGGGCTCCCTGCTCGGCAGGGAGTCTGCTTCGTCCTCTGACCCTATCCCCTCTCATGTGTTCTCTCTCTCTCAAATAAATAAATAAAATCTTTAAAAAAAATAAAGATAAAGAGTTGTGAGAAGGTGATAGATATCTACTCAATAAAGTCACACAGAGACCAACTAAATTGAACTACTGTAATAACCTGCTTGTCTCCCCCTGGAACTTCTGTTATTTGAATAACAACACATCCACTTCTAGCAGCCAGATCTCCAAACACTTTTTAGATTTTCCATCATTCATTTTTCCCTGATACCTTCTGGGAATGTTCTTTAATTCAATCTTCTAGCTCTAATTTTGGGATTAGGCTGGCTTCCTATAGCTTCCCCAAAAGCAGAGCCTGAGATCAAGGTGCTTGTCTTATGAGCTGATATCAGGAAGCTGAAGTGATGCAGCAAGTAGGATGGGATAGGGAAAAGGTCAGTAAAATCTGTGTTATTGAGCTGGCTCCTGCTGTGGGCATCTGGGGCTCAATTACACTGGAGACCCTCTGAGAAACTGTATGGAACATGCCTCAGAATTTTCCCACAGAAGGGATGACCAGCTGGGTTATTAACTGCTAAGAAAGACTATCTGTACACCAGAAACGTCAAGCAACTATAACTTAGGACTCACTACCAGTCAATAAATTTAAAAATCTTTACTGAGGGGCACCTGGGTGGCTCAGTCAGTTAAGTGTTTGCCTTCAGCTCAGGTCATGATCCCAGGGTCCTGGGATCGAGTCCCGCATCGGGCTCCATCTCCGTGGGGAGCCTGCTTTTCCCTCTGCTTGTGCTCTCTCTCTGTGTCAAATAAATAAATAAAATCTTAAAAAAATAAAATAAAAATCTTTACTAAAAAAAATAAAATGTACAGAATATTTTAGAGTATATAATAGTCTTTACCCTTGACTCAAGCCAAACCATCAGATCTGCATAGTTGGTTTGCATCATCTTAATTTCTTCTGGAATTCTTTTACATTAACTGCATTATACATATTCTTTTACATAGCTATGTTATTCCACTGGACACTATTGTAGAAGATTATTAGAAACAACATTAGGTCTCTCATTTTTGTATTTGCCCTTAGGATGCTGTTGAGGACACTGATCATTACATTGTAAACTTCTTATTGAAGAGAACTCACTAGAGAATTTTCTCTTGGTTCTGCTTACTCGAAAGGTTTTTGCTACTACAACAAATTTGCTATAGACATATTGTTTTAACTTTATATGAATTGTGAACTTGTGTTTCCCTCTTTGCAATGGTTAATAGGAGGCTCAAAGTCAAACTTGTGATGCAGGTCAAGCAATTCTATAGAACTTTTCTAAATAGATTTGTGAACTAACTTTTTCCATTACCTTACCTTTTTTTTTGTCTTCACAATGCTTTTGCTTTTATTTATTTTCATCTTTTATGTATTTTTGGAATGCACCTTAAGTAAGTTATTTTGAAAATAAGATGGGTTTGATTAGTAATAAGAATAAAAAAAAACAGCTATGGGGTTCGAGGTCTAAGTGCCTGGAGCTCTAAAGAGAGTTTTGGCTGGTTCAGCATTTCAAGGATCACTGGCATCCAGGAGGGGGTAAAGTCATGGATATGGAGGAGATGCCCAGCATGAGGCTGAGTGGTGAGAAAGAAGCCAAGGGGGAGTCCTGAGGACATCTCTAATGACACATGGAGGAAGAAAACTCAGCAAAGGAGATGAAAGTGAAGCCTGCAGCAAGGCTGGGGGAAAGCCCAAGAGAGGATAGCCCACACAGCAGAAGAACATAGGTTCTTCTCTTTTAAAATATCTTAAACAAACCCATCATATTTCTATTTCACCTTTTTCTCATAAAATTAACACGAAGTATTTCACTTTTTAAAAATATTTTTATTTATTTGAGGAAGAGAGAAAGGGAGAGAGAGAGAGACCATGAGCAGGGGGAAGGGCAGAGGCAGAGGGAGAAGCAGACTCCCTGCTGAGCAAGGAGCCCGATGCGGGGCTCGATCCCGGACCCTGAGACCATGACCCGAGCTTAAGGCAGATGCTTAGCAGGCTGAGCCACCCCGGCATGTTGAAGGTATTAATTGAGCAGAACTTGCCCAGCATGACAATCTTCTATGATTTTTTTCTTTCCTTTTTAAAAAATATTTAATTTATTTATTTATTAGAGAGGGAGAGAGAGCGCGCGCCCATGTGCACTTAACCGAGGAGAGGGGCAGAGGAAAAGGGAGAGGGAGAATCTCAAGCAGAATCCCGCTGAACGCAGAGCCTAAGGCGGGCTCAATCTCATGACCCTGAGATCATGACCTGAGCCAAAACCAAGAGTCAGATGCTTAACAGACTGAGCCACCCAGGTGTCCCTTCTATGATTTTTTTTCTTAATTGAAATAAGGCTACCTATGGAGAGACAAACCTTTTTATTTCCACCTTGAGTTCACTCCCCATGTTCCCAGTGGCCTTGACAGACGCGTATCAGCTGGGTCGACTGCCAGGTTAAGAAGCCTTCCAATACATCCAGGCTGAGAGCATGCCCAGACTACAGGTGGATCTCCCAGGGAGCAGAAGAGCAGGGCTCAGGAAGCAGTTGTGGTAGAAAGTGACATCAGCCTCACAGAGAGGCAGAAGTGGTTTTCTGCAGAGACCCCTGGACTTACAATTTAAGCTGTGGTCATTTCCTACCCCACTTGGCAATCAAAACTGGAGATGTTTTTGAGCTTTCTCGTGTGCTGCCAGGAGAAAAGATGGGCTTGCTGTGCCAATGGGTAATTATTTCATATCGCTCTAAACAGAGTACAGACTGCAGTTGCCTTGGAGTAGGAGCGTTCAGAGGTGGATTCAAAGGGTCTCATCTCACCCAGCACCCAGGAAGAGACTTCAAAGAACCTGCTGAAACATTAATTGAGCAACTTCTAGAAAGATCAGCTTCAGTGACTTGCAACTAGTCAGTCTTCCTATCTAAATATTTTGTGGTATATATACACATGCTTGAGGTTGTTGGGGTGGGAACTATGTAGCAGAAGTTCATGAATGGGGGCGCCTGGGTGGCACAGTTGGTTGAGTGCCCAACTCTTGGTTTTGGCTGGGGTCATGATCTCGGGGTTGTAGGATCCAGCCCCGCATGAGGCTCCGCACTTGGCAGGGAGTCTGCTTGGGTTTCTTTCTCCCTCTCCCTCTGCCCCTCCCCTCCCCCCTGCTCTCTCTCTCTCTCAAATAAATAAATAAATCTTTTTTTTAAAGAAAGTAATGAACTTTAAAAAGCATATTCAGGGCGCCTGGGTGGCTCAGTTGGTTAAGCGACTGCCTTCGGCTCAGGTCATGATCCTGGAGTCCCGGGATCGAGTCCCGCATCGGACTCCCTGCTCAGCGGGGAGTCTGCTTCTCCCTCTGACCCTCCTCCCTCTCATGTGCTCTCTCTTTCTCATTCTCTCTCTCAAATAAATAAAATCTTAAAAAAAAAAAAAAGCATATTCAAAGACATGACCCATTTTGATCCTCACAGTCACACTGTCAGTCAGCCAGATAACCACACCATCTCAGAAGAAACTGAGGCTCAGAAGAATTAAAGTGACTTGTCAAGGATTCAGGCAGCTGGTTGGTGACAGAGCTGGGGCCCAAACAGAGGTCTAACTATTAAGTCCTGAGCTTTATTATCGAACTTTTTTCTCAGAGAGAGATCCAGAACCCTTGAACAATATGTTAGTTTCTTAAGTACCATTCTACATGCCATGACCCTTAGTCCTTTCCTTCAGGAACAATCTATATGGTTTATTAGCTCAGAGTAGCCTTCCTCCTCTCCCAGCATGTTGTTTTTATCTTCCTGTTCCCACTTTTCTCTAACTGGGTTTTATTATCTCTCTTATGAAATTAAAAACATCTTGCAGTCCCTTTGAACCCATTCCATGACTCAGGAGAGCTCTGTGGCTTCACATGTAGGGTGGAGACAGGGAAGAGTCAGGCAGAAACAATACCACCACCAAAAAGTGCGCAAGACGGCATTAATTGGAGTTATTCTCTAGATCAGATGGGGACAAACAGATGGGGTTGCACTTGCATTATTTTTGCTCCCTTAACTTCTCTACAATGTTGATGCTGTGGAAATAACCCAGGAAGACCTGAAAACCAGGGGCTTTGGCTGTGTGACTTAGCAGTAATAAGATCTGCGGGATTTTTCCTTCATTGATAAAAGAAGCCAGTGAGACAAAATGAGGTGACTAACAGTCATCTCTATGGCAAAAACTTTACCACTGTTTTTGACTCTCTAGTAGGGATGACCCCAAATTTCTGGATATCACAGATGGAAACATGGAGAAAATCATATGAACCAAGAGTATATTCTTTTAGGGACAGTCTTTCAGCCTGAATCAGAATAATGTCATTTCCTTCTTCATTAGCTCCCTTAGGTAGGAGAATAAGCTCATTGTTGGATTTCCAGTGCCTAGAACAGCGTTTGGATATAGTATGTGCTCCATAAATATCAGTTAAATTAATGAGTAAATGAAATTAATGTAAATACCCAAGAAATCCAAGATTTTTAATCTCACAATTCAGAACCCTAATCAATATTTTAAAATATCTGTATATACCACCCTTCAATTGCAGTTTTACCAGGACCTAAGCTTTCTTTAGTGTATCCTATTCTTGCTAAAATTTGAGGCTGTGTTCGCAGAAAGATAATAATTTGAAACATAAGGAAAAGCCGGAAGAATCCATTATCAGAGATATGAACAGACAGTGCAGAGAAAGGGAGTGAAAATTACCCTTAACCATGCAAAAATATGTTCAACATCACTCACTATAAGATAAACGTAAATTAAAACTACACTGAGAAATATTTCCAACCTGTAAGATCTGCAAGAATCCAAAATTTGGACCATACACTCTGCTGGTGGGTCTGTGGAGAAACAAGCACCTGTATACATTGCTGGTAGGCAAGCAAAATGGCCCAATAGTCCTGACGGAGGAGAAACTGGCAATATTTAGCAACATTATACATATATGTACCATGTGGTCCAATAATTACACTGAAAACAAGACACTATACTGAAAACACACTAACAAAAATATGACAAGATGTATGTCCAAGGTACTATTAGCGCACTATCTGTAATAAGACGACTAGCAGTAGGGCGCCTGGGTGGCTCAGGCGTTAAACGTCTGCCTTCGGCTCAGGTCATGATCCCAGGGTCCTGGGATCGAGCCCCGCATCGGGCTCCCTGCTCCGCGGGAAGCCTGTTCTCCCTCTCCCACTCCCCCTGCTTGTGTTCTCTCTCTCGCTGTGTCTCTCTCTGTCAAATAAATAAAATCTTTAAAAAAAAAATAAGACTAGGAATAATCTGAATCAATAGGAAAACAGTTAAACAAAAAGCGCTTCAGGGGCACGATGAAATATAATACAGTGTAAACAGGAATGAGGCGTATCTCTACATTCTACAATGCAGCGATCTCTAGGGTATATTGTCAAGTAGAAAAGGCATAGTGAAGAAGAACATGTATAGTGTGCTACCATTTATTTTAGAAAGGGAAGATTTGCATATATCTGTATGTTGATATAGATACAGACATACATATACACATGTATGTATTTGCTCATGTGATAAAAATCACTAAAAGAATAGTACTAAATTTAAAAATGGTTATATAGAGGGGTAGAGGGAGGAACTTCTTTAAATATTATGAAGATTTGTCTTTAGAAACAAACATTTCACAAAATTATAAAACAAAATTAAATAAAAACCCCTATAAAGCAAAAATAAAATACAAGTGATAATATCTGCATATCCAGTTAATAGCATAATTGCACAGAGATGAACTATTTTGAGTGACTTTAAAATAGTAATTTGACCATATATTCCCACTGGGATCAACCCTAAGGACAAAAATAACAGCAAAAACAAAAACAAAACCTTAAACTGTTCTCAATAATTATAGTGTTGCTGGTAGATTTAGTGCTGCTATTTTGAGTTTGTTGTATTGAAAGAGTAAAGAAAAGTGAATATTTGTTATCATTAAGAACCAACTATTTCTGGTGTGGTTGAAAGGAGATACAGATATAGGATTAGTGAGTTAAGTAAAGTTAAGCCTGGGGACTTGCACTTTGTTTGTAATATAGTATGAAATCATGATTTATTTGATCTTAAAAATACATATTCCCTAGTTGTATCTACTGAAAAGGCTCAAACACAGTTTCTGACTGTATTCAGGGGTCCCCAAGACCAACCTCAGGTTCACTGATTCTCTAAAAAAATTTACAGAACTCAGCAAAGCTGTTACACTCACAGTTAAGTTTATTCCACGGAAGATTACAGAGTGAAATCAGCAGTGGAAAAAGGCACATAGGGCAGAGACCAGGAGAGACCAGAAATAAGCTTGCAGTTGTCCCTTCACTTGAGTGAAATCATAGAGACAGCACTTAATTTTCCCTGCAATGATGTATAGCAACATGCACAAAATATTGCCAACCACAGAATCTTATTCAGGTCTTGTCAGGATTTCTATTAGGGCTTCAGTCATGTAGGAATGACCCTCCTGAGGTCAGCTGACACTCTGTGGCCCAAGAACCCCCTCCCCACACTCCCGCCCCCATAAATCACATTGTTAGCATAGACTACCTGGTGTGGCCCAAAGTCCTAGATAAACACTCTTATCAGGTGGGATATTTCAAGGGCTTAGAGGTTATCTCCCAGGAGTTGGTCACGGGCCAAACCTTTCTTTGAAATGTGCAGGGTTTAGATAACCCAGGGCTGCTGAGTTAATTCTCTACTGCACACTGACTCAGTACCAGTGAGGAACCACTAATACTCAGAGTGTGGCTTTTAAATACTACTTCTCACAAAAGAAAACAGGGCTCCTTGGATAAATTGCTTAAATCGGGTCTAGGGCAGGAAATAATGTACAAGGCAAGCCTAGAACATATTGTCATACCAGAGAGTAAGGAAGTTATCAAAGACCATTGGAATTGTGTCAGTAGGATTCAGAAATCACCTTTCATTGGCCAAAGAGGATGACTTGAGCAACAATAAAGATAATTACTACAGTAGATTAAAACACATAAAAATATGTGTATCGATTATTCATAATGGTATTAAAATAACCACAACTCATTGGTCACCTTCGGAAGATGCTAGGAGCAACACAAATCGTTAATTTGGAAGTAGGTAAATGAAACATTTTCTCTCTCTTTTCTAAATGATCAGAGAAACCAGATAGTTGATATGGGGTGAATATGGAAGGGCTTCTCTTTGTGGAAGTATTTCAACTAAAAAGAGAGGGGGAGGAATGTCACTATTTTTCAAACACTACTAAACTACGGGATTTGGGCAGTGATCATCACCCCTAAAAAAAAAAGAGAGAGAGAGAGAAAACTAGAGACTGTTCCTTCTATTAGAAGTACAAATACTGCCAGTAAAGCAGGTTTGAGAAAAACAGAAGAACGAAAATGTGACCAAGCATCTACCAGTTCATAGGTGACACAGGAGACAAAGGAACACGTTAAAGGACACTCAGGAATGCAGCCATGCAGTCAGCAAAATCCAGACTATGGGAAAATGCAGTACTATTATGAGAAACTAATAATATGGAGTTGGCTTTTTCAACCAAAAATTTGCAGAATATAAAGGAAGAACCTATAGAATAAAAGAGGCATATCAACAAATCAGAATATCCTAATAGATACCTAACAAATTAGAATATCCTTATTTGTAGCCAAATTCAAGCTACAAAAGTGAAAAACAAAACAAAAACATAACACAATTGGGAAAATGTGAACACTGATTATATGATGATATTAAGAAATTGTTTTTAGTGTTCTTTTTAAAGGACTCCTTATCTTTCAGAGATACCCAATGGAATCTTTACAAATTAATGATATGATGTTTGGGATTTGCTTCAAACTAATCTGCTGGGAGGTACAGGGAATGGGTGGGAATATGGATGAAACAAAATTGGTCAAACTTGTATTGATAATTGTTCAATTGGGGTAAGAGGTACATTACATATCCTACTTTTACATGTTTGAACATTTCTATAATAAAAAACAAAAGCTCTGTGTCAAATAACAAGATGGCCCCATTATTTTGACTGAAAAAAGGAATAATAGGCAACCTCATTCATTCATTCATTCAACAAATTATTGATCATCAACTCTTGCCAGACAACATAAAAACAGCAGTGAACAGAAGAGAAGGAAAAATTCCCAGTCTCCATGGAGCTTACATTCTAATGATGGGAAAAGGCCATCGTAAATAAAATGAGTGAGTGAAACAAAGTATGCCAGCTGCTTCTAACTGCAATGGTGGACTGTAAATCAGGCTAGGGAGCTACAGAATGTGGGGGAACAGTTATTTTGAAGAAGTTGTTCTCACGAAGACGACAATTTTTTCTTGTTTTTAAGTTATTTTAGTTCCAGTTAAGTACAGTGTTAAAATTAGTTTCAGGTGTACAATATAGTGATTCAACAATTCCATACATCACCTGGTGCTCATGACAAGTGCCCTCCTTAAACCCCTTCACCTATTTAACCCATCCCCCTACCCACCTCTCCTCTGGTAACCATCAATTTGTTCTCTGTAATTAAGAGTCTGCTTCTTGATTTGTCTCTTTTTTTCCTTTGCTCATTTGTTTTGTTTCTTAAATTTCACATATGAGTGAGATCATGTGGTATTGTCTTTCTCTGGCTGACTTATTTTGCTTAGCATTATACTCCCTAGCTACACTCACGTCATTGCAAATGGCAAGATTTCATTCTTTTTCACAGCTGAATAATGTTCCATTTATATATATATACACCACTTCTCTATCCATTCATCTATTGATGGACACTTGGCTGCTTCCATATCTTGGCTATTGTAAATAATGCTGCAATAGACATCAGGGGGCATGTATCCCTTTGAATTAGTGTTTTTGTATTCTTTGGGTAAATATCCAATACCAGTAGTGCAACTCCTGGATCGTAGGGTAGTTCTATTTTTAACTTGAGGAAGCTCCATACTGTCTACCACAGTGGCTGCGCCAGCTTGCATTCCCACCAACAGTGCATGAGTGTTCCTTTTTCTCCACATCCTCGCCAACATCTGTTGTTTCTTGTTTGTTGATTTTAGCCGTTCTGATAGGTGTGAGGTGATATCTCATTGTGATTTTGATTTGCATTTCCCTAATGATAAATGATGTTGAGCATCTTTTCATGTGTCTATTGGCCATGTGTATGTCTTCTCTGGAGAAATGTCTGTTCATGTCTTCTGACCATGTTAATCAGATTTTGTTTTTGGGGGTGTTGAGTTGTAACAGTTCTTTATATATTTTAGATACTAACCCTTTACTGGATATGTCATTTGCAAATATCTTCTCCCATTCAGTAGGTTGCCTTGTAGTTTTGTTGGTTGTTTCCTTTGCTGTGCAGAAGCTTTTTATTTTGATAAAGTCCCAATAGTTTATTTTTGCCTTTGTTTCCCTTGCCTCAGGAAACCTATCTAGAAAAAAGTTGCTAAGGCTGATGTCAAAGAGGTTACTGTCTGTGTTCTTTTCTAGGATTTTTATGGTTTCAGGTCTGACATTTAGGTCTTTAATCCATTTTGAATTTATTTTTGTGTATGGTTGTTGAGGATTTTCATCCTGAATGGATGTTGTACTTCGTCAAATGCTTTTTCTGTGTCTATTGAAATGATCATATGGTTCTTATCCTTTCTCTTACTGATATGTTGTATCATGTTGATTGATTTGTGAATATCGAACCACCCTTGCAACCCAGGAATAAATCCCACTTGATCTTGATAAATAATTTTTTAAATGTATTGTAGGATTCAGTTTGTTAGTTTTTTGTTGAGGATTTTTGCATCTATATTTATGTTCTGCACAAAAGATTCACAATAGCTATGTTTTGGGTTCAAAAAGGAAAGAAAACTTTATTATTACTATTCTAGAAACCTAATAGAAACAGAAGAGGAAAGGAAGGTACATATAGATGAAGGTAATAGTAGGCCATAAATGAGAATAAGGCAATGTTACATCAAACCTGGTACTTAAAACATCCAACCTCATCAGCTGGGGAAACACGGTGGGAACAGCCAGGCTGGAGTCCTGACTGAGAGGCCTGGGCAGAGCATCCTCCACTCAGGTGAGACTTCCAACTGACCATCCCCATAAGGGCCATATTTATAGGGCAAATAACAGAGCTTGAAATTAAACATTTGTTCCCCTACGTTCAGTTTGGAGCGAGCTGCATTTTCATGTTATCATGTTTCTATATTTTCAAGGAGCCTGGGCTATGTGTGTCTGCCTCCTCTCCCTAATTCCATTCCTGGGGGCCAGGCCAGCCTGGAGCAAGAGCGGACATGAGATGAGATTTGTAGCTCTTGGCGTCCAGAACAGAAGGGCCAGTTCTGACCTGGAGGCCAGAAAATATATTTTAAACAATTAGGCTCCTAAGGTTATTCATATAGCATGAGTCTCACAAACATTCCTTAGCCTGTCTGTGTATATGCAGGTCTAGGTACCTGGTCAGTTTGCTGGACAAATCATAAAAATACTTATCTATACAGAAGAGTTATCATGGATATTGGCCTGTAGTTCTCTTTTTTTGTGATGTCTTTACCTGGTTTTGGTATAGGATAATGCTGCCCTCATAGAATGCATTTGGAAGTTTTCCTTTTCTATTTTTTGGAATAGTTTGAGAAGTATAGGTGTTAACTCTTCTTTAAATGTTTGGTAGTACTCACCTGTGAAGCCATCTGGTCCTGGATTTTTGTTTGTTGGGAGGTTTTTTTAATTATTATCATTATTGATATAATTTCTTTGCTTGTTATTGGTCTGTTCAAATTTTCTATTTCTTCCTGGTTCAGCTTTGGTAGTTTGTGTGTTTCTGGGAATTTATCCATTTGAGAAGATGGCATTTGAGCAAACATGTAAAGAAAGGAAGGGAAGAGCTGCATGGATATCTATGGGAAGAGCATTCCAGGCAGATGGACCTAGCACACAGGCCCTATGGCAGGAGTGTGCCTGGAGTGCTAACGGAACAGCAAGAGAATAGTGTGGTTGCTGCAGAGCGAGCAAAGGAAGGGGTGGGAAGCAAAGTCAAAGAGGTAGTGCAGGGTCTTGGTGGCTACAGAAAGGACTCTGTTACATGAATTAAAATAGAAATCACCATTAAAGGTTGGTCTCTTTTTCAGTAGTTTATTGAAGTATGTATTAATATCTTAGGACTGCCATACAAATTACTACAAACTGGATGGCTTAAACCAATAGAAATTTTATTCTCTCAACATTCTGGAGTCCAGAAGTCCAAAATCAGGATGTCAGTAGGGTTTATTCTTCCTGGAGGCTGAGCCCTGAGGAACTATAAAATTTGGAGGAAGGGAGATAATACAGCTAAGACTGATGAACAATTAGTAAGACAGGAATGAACCAAGAGAATGTGGTGTCCTAGAAACCAAGTGAAGAACCTGTTTCAACTATGTCTAAGAAATGTTGCTTGTAGGTTAATTAAGAGGAGGACTGAGACTGAGCATTCAACTTAGCAATATGAAAGTCACTGGTGACCTTGATAAGAATAATCACAGCTGAATGACAGAGGCAAATGTCTTATTGAGCTCAGGAGACAATGGGAGAGGAAAGGAAGAAAAGACAATTCTTTCGAGAAGCTTTGCTCCAAGAGAGCGGATAATGGAGCAATATAGAGAAGTACAAGGATTACTTGTTTTTATTTATTTATTTTTAAATTTTACTTCTTTTTTTAGAGAGAGAGAGTGGGGTTGCAGGAGAGGGAGAGAGAGAATCCCAAGCAGGCTCCACGCTGGACGCGGGGATTGAGCTCATGATTCTGAGATCATGATCTGTGCTGAAATCAAGAGTCAGATGCTTAACTGACTGAGCCACCCAGGTGCCCCAATTGTTTTTATTTTTAATGGGAGAAATAACAACAAGTTTATAGAGTAATGGGAATTATCAAATAGAGAAGGAAGCATGAAGAGAGAAAAAAGAACTGCAGGTACAATGCTCTGAGTGAGAGGGATGAGATTTAGATAGAAGGAGTGGTGTTGACCTTAAGGAGAAGTGTGAGCAAATAATCCCTTCTAACAGGCTGGGGTGGCTAGGACACAGATAGAGGACAGAGGCCAGTGGCTGGGTATATGGCATGGTGGGAGTTGTATAAGTTCTCTTCTGAATGTTGCTTCTTTCTCAGTAAAGCGCAAATCTAGGAGTGAGGATGGAATAGGAGGTGTTGGGGTTTGGGGAAAGAAGAGAAGGTATGAAAGAGCCATCCAGAAGAGTGGAAGAGTGAGGGACTAGGGGAATACAGTAGCATTAAGGGTGCCTTTGAGGTGATGATCATAAATTTATAGTGAGATGGGGCAGCTTGGTAATGTGACTTTCTCCAGTTATTATCAGATGTGCAGGTGTTGACAAAGAGTAGGCAGAATTGGGTTTAGCAAGGAGTGGATTGTACCAAACAAAGGAAAAGATCAGCAAAGGAGATGAGAATGTATGCAAGGGAGTGACACTTGATTGTGGATTTTTAACATGGTAAAAAGCAAAATGAAGACTGTGTGTGGTAAGAGATGGGGGAAATGGTGATTGAATCAATAGATTGTAGGTTCCACATGCAACAGAAGAATTGTTGAACTTGGGGTGCCAGAAGATATGAACTAAAAAACTGAGGTGGTGAGTAGAGCACAGAATTTGAAATGAATGTATTCTGGGGTTGTGTTACTGGTAATTATAAGGACCAGGATATGAGTAGGAGATTGGGTAACTGAAGTGGGATGCAGGACAAGTTCACTGAGGAGAGGATGTCAAAGAACTGAGACATCAGGATTTGAAAAGATCATCTCCATGGAGACTGAAATCACCAAGAACCACGGCAGAAGTAGCACCGGAGAGTGTGACAGGGAGCCCGGAGCTGAAATCATCAAAGAATGAGTGTGGGTGTGCTGGCAGAGTAGGTGACAACAGCAAGGAGGGGTAGGTGACAATCTATCCGCAGGACACTCCAACCTGGAAGTTCTTAGGGAGAGGTGAGGGAAAAGGAGGAGCACCCCTCTCACCTCCAGGCCCAGGGGTATGAGGAAGGTGGGAAAGAGCCAACCTGAAGCGGAGAGAACAGAGAAACATGAAGAAGAAGGGAATGTTCTGACAAGAGGTGGTAAATAATGGAGGATGCGCCCACAACCCCCCTTGAGCTCCAGAGGTCCCAGTAGAAGGGTTTTATGAGATGGGGAGGGCTGGGAGACGGGACCAGAAAAGAAATGTGCAGAGCTGTATAGGGATCCTCATGTGGGGAAAGAGGATGACCTAAGAGTCTTGTGTTTGGGAGCATGGGGTGGGAGTGGATGATGTAAACAGAAATAAATGGCCCAATGAGATTGGTCTCAATAGTCTCAAGACAGGAGGTGGTGAAGCTACTCACAGCTGCTGGATGTGAGGGAGTGGTAGGGTCTTGGGCTGTGGTAACATTCCTGTCAACCAGAGATGAGGAGGCGGGGCAGAGGACATCTGATCAGAGCACTGAGACATCCCCAGAGGCTGGATGGGGGGAATGGTGACAAGGTTGTCTTACCTAGAACTTGCTTGGTGCCAGGAATATTCTAAGTATACTAAATCTTTTAATCCTCATAACAACCCTAACAGGTAGGTGTTACTATCACCACTTTTAGGTGAGAAGCAGAGAGGTTAAGTAATTTGCCCAAGGCCATACAGTGAGTAAGTGGTCAAGCCCAAATTTGAATGGAAACTGTCTGCCTCAAGGGCCATGCTCTCGACCACTAACTCTACCAATATTTGACATTCACTGGGTACCATCTGGGTGCCCACTTCTCCGTGAACTCTCTAAGAGTAAGGACTGCCGTTCATCTTTTTCTCTCCTGCACTGGCATGATGCCAAGTATTTAGAAGCTATTTAATAAATGTTTGAATAGTAAATAAATGGGTGCATGAATGGAATGAATAAGTAGATAAATGAAATAAGCAAACTTGACTTTGCGGTACGGTAGGGATTGGGTTAAAAACGAATAAAATCTTTCCTTTGCCATACCAAATAATTACGTATATACAACCAGATACTTGTTGTAAAGCTATAAGTAAAACAGGGCAATGAGTAGATGAATAGAACAGAAAGTCGGGAATTAGACCTAAATATACATAGGAATTTATTAAATGAAAAATCAGCATTTTGAAATTACTGTGGAAACATGGATTTAAAAAATGATCTGGGGAAACTGGTAACCACCTAGAAAAAAATGTAATCTGAATCCATGTCACATTGTGACAATTTAGATGGATCAAAATTTAGGATACAATTAGATGGATCAAAAATTAAAATATAGAAAAATGAAATTCTAGAAGTCTGAGAAGCAAGTATATGTAAAAATATATTTAAAAGATTTGGGCGCCTGGGTGGCTCAGTTGGTTAAGCGACTGCCTTCGGCTCAGGTCATGATCCTGGAGTCCTAGGATCGAGTCCCACATCGGACTCCCCGCTCGGCATACCCTCTGTATCTTTTGTATTTGTATAAAAAGTACCTATTCCAAATAATTGTAGTGATATTAAAAGGAATGTCTTTTTGTCCTCAAGTTGGGGAGACAAAATATACATAATACACTGCTTTACTACAAGATGAAAAATGTTAGGTGTCCTGAGAGAGGCAGAGATGAAATTATGTTCTGTTGGCTAGAAAGAGCTGGTAGAAATTTAGCAGGAGTGTGCTTGTATTTCATTTAAATATACCCAAATGGAACTGGAATGAGTATGCTTATTTCTAAGTTTAGGTTATGTTCAGCAGCACTTTGGCCCCCAACAAGTTTTTTTCTGGTTAAAAGCAGGTGCCTGAAAACTTGAAGAATTCCACAAGAGCATGGATAGCATGTGGTAAAAGCCAAGGGCCTGATACTACTAAAGGTTTTTTAAGTGCTCATCACCCTCCTTTGTGACCTGTTCTGGCGGTAAAATAATTGTGCTTAACTCCATTGTGTGTCAGTGGGAGACAGAAGATGTATGTTATTTTTAGCAGATTCTAGTAAAAATGGTAGATGCTCTTTGGACTGTGCTGGCAGATTTGCCTCTCAGCTCCTGAGAAGCCAAATTTATTTAAATTGCTATCCTGGTCTGTCATCTCAAATGGAGAAATGGACTTTTTAGGTTCCTCAAACTGAGAATGGTGGGTGAATAAATTCCCAAGGTGGCACCCAACTGGGGCTGATAGAAAGTTTTGGGTTTGTTTTTCTTCTTAACACCAAGGAAAGACACAAAGTCTCAGCTCCGCAGCTGATGCAGACACCTAATTTACTGATGTATCACATAGAGCACTTCTGCCTTTATCCTCTTTTCCTTTCCTTTTTTTAAAAAAAGATTTTATTTATTTATTTATTTATTTATTTATTTATTTATTTATTTATTTATTTATTTAAGAGAGAGAGCGAGCACAAGCTGGGGGAGCGGTAGGCAGAGAGAGAGGGAGAAGCAGACTCCCCAGCGAGCAGGGAGCCCCAGGACAAGGCGGGGCTCCATCCCAGGACCCTGGGATCACGACCTGAAGGACCCTGGGATCACGATGAGCTGAAGGCAGATGCTTGACCAACTGAGCCACCCAGGCGCCCCATGCCTTTATCTTCTAAAGTAGAAGTTTCAGGTGACTCGTTAACTCTAGTCTTTTCCATACCAACTAGCAGAAACTGTCTTAAAGATTAAAATATTGTAACTTGAGAGAAAGAAACTCGATCTCACTATTGCGGGAGTCACCAAAAAGCCTCTATTAAAATTTGCTTTGTATTGTCCCTTTAAATGTAATATTTGACACATATATTTCTCTGCTTTCTCACTTTCATTCCCCAGAGGCAATCACTATCCTGACTACATCATGCTTATAATTTCCAGCCTGAGGATTGTCTTTTCACAATCTCTGTAGTTTGTTCTTGCTTTAACGAACACATGTATCAATTTTTTTATAGTGAACTCTTTCTGTATTATGTGTTCAAAAAATCTTTATGACCTCAAAGTCATATATGTCTTCTAAAATTTAAAATTTCTTCTCATATTTAAATCCTTAGACCAAGGGGAATTTTTTTTTTTAAGATTTTATTTATTTATTTGACAGAGAGAGACACAGCGAGAGGGAACACAAGCAGGGGGAGTGGGAGAGGGAGAAGCAGGCTTCCCGCTGAGCAGGGAGCCTGATGCAGGGCTCAATCCCAGGACCCTGGGATCATGACCTGGGCCGAAGGCAGACGCTTAATGACTGAGCCACCTGGGTGCCCCGGGAATTACTTTTTTGAATAAAGTAGGGAAGGGGTCTAATTTCAGTTGTTTTCCCTTTATGCATTTATCAATTTTTTCTAAATAGACAATTGTCTAAGTGGACAATTTTCTAAATAGTCTCATTGGTCTGAAATGTCACTCCTGTCATATATCAGTTCCATAAATGCATGGGTCTTTTGACTCAGTTCCATTTGTTGTCTATCCTTACTGCAGTATCTCACAATCTTAATTATCATTATAATAATCTTTATAATAAATTGAAGATCTGGCAGAGCAAGTCCCATCTTCCTTACCACATTATTCTTCTACAGGAGTGTCCTAGCTTTTTCCTCAATTCTTCCCAGAATTGGCTTACTAAGTCCCACAAAAACAAGGTTGGGATTTTAACTGAAACCGCATTCAATCTATAGATGAGTCCAGGGAGAATTGAATTCTTTATGTTTTTTATAGCTAGAAAACTGATCTATAGAGAGATAACCTATCTATAGAAAGACTCAATATTAAAGCAATCTCTGTGTAGGACTTTATTAATGTTTTCCACTAAAGTTGTATAGTTTTCTACATATGGGCCTTATATGTCTTATTTTGCCAGATTTATTCCTTAGGTACCTCACAGGTTTTTTTTGCTATTATAAATGCTGTCTTTTCTTTTTAAAAATATTTTTCCAAACTATTTGTTGCTGATGTATAGAAATGCATTTGATTTTTTACATTGATCTTTTAGCCAGCCAAACTTACTATTTCCGCCCATTATCTGTAGATCTTTTGAGCTTTTATGTAGACAACTGTATCTGTGAATAATGACAATTTATTTCTTTTCAAATCTTTTATTTTCCTTCTTATATTGTATGTGATAGGAACTCCAGTACAATGTTGAATAGAAGCAAAACAGAGGGTATTTTGTCTTATTCCTGGTTTTAAAGGAGATGCTTTTAAAGTTTCTCCATTAACAATATTTACTGTAGAATTTTTGTAGATGCTTTTCATCAGTGTAAGGAAGTTCCAATCCTGTTTCTAGTTTGCTTGGAATTTTTATCATGAATAGGTGTTGAATTTAGTCAAATGCTTTTTTCTCCATCCATTCTAATAATAACATGCTTTTCTCCCTTGAGTCTATTAATGTAGTAATTGACATTTATAGATTTTCTAATGCTAAATCACTTTTGCTCTCCTGAATAAACCCAGATTGGATACAGACTATTTTTTATTTTTATTTTATTATTTATTTATTTATTTGACAGAGAGAGCGAGCCAGACACAGAGCACAAGCAGGGGGAGGGGCAGAAGGAGACGGAAAAGCAGGCTCCCCGCTGAGCAGGGAGAACCATGTGGGGATCTGGGATCATGACCTGAGCCAAAGGCAGATGTTTAACAACTGAGCCACCCAGGTGTCCCCAGACTATTTTTTTAAAATATTGAACAGATCTATTCCTTGAAAATTAAGAATTCCCAGTTAAACCATGTGGCCCTGACATTTTATTTTTTTTAATTTTTAAAAATTTTAATTTAAATCCAATTAATTAACGTATAGTATATTATTAATTTGAGATAGAGTTTAGTGATTCATCTGTTGCATATAACACCCAGTGCTTATTACATCAAGTACCCTCCTTAATGGCAGTCACCCAGTTACCACATCCTCCCACCCACCACCCCTCCAGCAACCCTCAGTTTGTTTCCTATGGTTAAGAGTCTCTTACAGTTTTGTCTTCCTCTCTGATTTTATTTTTCCCTCCCTTCCCCTATGATCATGTTTTGTTTCAAAATTCCACAGATGAGTAAAATCATATGATATTTGTCTTTCTTTTTGCTTAGCATAATACCTTCTACTTCCATCCATGTCACTGCAGTTGGTAGGATTTCATTTTTTGATGGCTAATATTCCATTGTGTATATATACCACATCTTCTTTATCCATTCATCTGTCAATGGACATCTTGGCTCATTTCATAGTTTGGCTATTATGGACATTGCTGCTATAAACATTGGGGTGTAGGTGCCCCCTGTGATCACTACGTTTGTATCCTTTGGGTAAATACCTAGTAGTGCAATTGCTGGATCATAGGGTAGCTCTATTTTCAACTTCCTGAGGAACCTCCATACTGTTTTCCAGAGTGGCTGCACCAGCTTGCATTCCCACCAACAGTGTAGGAGGGTTCCCCTTACTCCGCATCCCCACCAACATCTGTCATTTCCTGACTTGTTAATTTTAGCCATTCTGACTGGTGTGAGGTGGTACCTCATTGAGGTTTTGATTTGGATTTCCTTGATGCCGAGCAATGTTGAGCACTTTTTCATGTGTCTGTTGGCCATTTGGATGTCTTCTTTGGAAAAATGTCTGTTCAGGTCTTCTGCCCATTTCTTGATTGGATTCTTTGTTCTTTGGGTGTTGAGTTTGATGAGTTCTTTATAGATTTTGGATACTAACCCTTTACCTGATAAGACATTTGCAAATAACTTCTCCCATCTGTAGGTTGTCTTTTAGTTTTATCAACTATTTCCTTTGCTGTGTGAAAGCTTTTTATCTTGGTGAAGTCCCAATAGTTCATTTCTGCTTTTGTTTCCCTTGCCCCATCTAGCAAGAAGTTGCTGTGGCCAAGGTCAAAGAGGTTGTTGCCTATGTTCTCATCTAGGATTTTGATGGATTCCTGTCTTGCATTTAGGTCTTTCATCCATTTTGAATTTATTTGTATGGTGTAAGAGAATGGTTTAGTTTCATTTTTCTACATGTGGCTGTCCAATTTTTCCAACACCATTTGTTGAAGAGACAGTCTTTTTTTCCATTGGATATTCTTTCCTTTGTCAAAGATCAGTTGACTATAGAGTTGAGGGTCAATTTCTGGATTCTCTCTTCTGTTCCATTGATCTATGTGTCTGTTTTTGTGTCAGTACCATACTGTCTTGATGGTCACAGCTTTGTAATAGAGCTGGAAGACCGGAATTGTGATGCCTCTAGATTTGTTTTCTTTTGTTGTTTTCTTTTTCAACATTCCTTTGGCTATTCAGGGTCTTTTCTGGTTCCGTACGAATTTTAGGATTATTTGTTCCAGTTCTGTGAAAAATGTTGATGGTGTTTTGATAGGGATTGCATCAACTGTGTATATTGCTTTGGATAGCATAGACATTTTAAAAATATTTGTTCTTCCAATCCATGAGCATGGAATGTTTTTTCCATTTCTTTGTGTCTTCCTCAATTTCTTTCACAAGTGTTCTATAGTTTTCAGAGTACAGATCCTTTACCTCTTCGGTTAGGTTTACTCCTAGGTATCTTATGGTTTTTGGTGCAAAGGTAAATAGGATTGATCCCTTGATTTCTCTTTCTGCTGCTGCATTGTTAGTGTATAGAAATGCAACTGACTTCTGTGCATTGATTTTATATCCTGCGACTTTGCTGAATTCCTGTATCCATTCTAGCAATTTTTGGGTGGAATCTTTTGTGTTTTCTACATAGAGTTTCATGTCATCTGTGAAGAGTGAAAGTTTGACTTCTTCACAGAATTAGATGCCGCCTTTTATTACTTTTCGTTGTCTGATTGCTGAAGCTAGGACTTCCAGTACTATGAACAACAGTGGTGAGAATGGACATCCCTGTCATGTTCCTGTCCTTGGGGGAAGAGCTCTCAGTTTTCCTCCCATTGAGGATGATGTTAGCTGTGGGTTTTTCATATATGGCTTTTATGATATTGAGGTATGTTCCCTTTATCTCTACATTGTGGAGATATTTAATCAAGAAAGGATGCTGTATTTTGTCAAATGCTTTTTCTGCATCTATTGAGAGGATCATATGGTTTTTATCCTTTCTTTTATTAATGTGGTATATCATGATTGATATGTGGATGTTGAATCACCCCTCCAGCCCAGGAATACATCCCATTTGGTCATGGTGAATAATCTTTTTAATGCACCGTTGGATCCAATTAGCTAGTATCTTGGTGAGAATTTTTGCATCCATGTTCATCAGGGATATTGGTTTCTAATTCTCCTTTTTGGTGGGAACTTTGGTTTTGGGATCAAGGTAATGCTGGTCTCATAAAATGAGTTTGGAAGTTTTCCTTCACTGTCTATTTTTTGGAACAGCTTCAGAACAACCGGTATTAGTTCTTCTTTAAATTATTTATAGAATTCTGCTGGGAGGCCATCTGGTCCTGGGCTCTTGTTTTTTGGGAGATTTTTGATTACTGATTCAATTTCTTTGCTGGTTATGGCTCTGTTAAGGTTTTCTATTTCTTCCTGTTTCAGTTTTGGTAGTTTATATATTTCTAGGAATGTATTCATTCCTTCCAGATTGCCTAATTTGTTGGCATATAGTTGCTCATAATATCCTTTATAATTGTTTGTATTTCTTTGGTGCTGGTTGTGATCTCACCTCTTTCATTTATGATTTTATTTATTTGGGTCCTTTCTCTTTTCTTTTTGATAAGTCTGGCTAGGGGTTTATTAATTCTTGCAAAAACCAGTTCCTAGTTTTGTTGATCTGTTCTACTGTTCTTTTGAATTCTATTTCATTGATTTCTTCTCTAATTTTTATTATTTCTCTTCACCTCCTGGATTTAGGCTTTATTTGCTGTTCTTTTTCCAGCTCCTTTAGGTGTAAGGTCAGGTTGTGTATTTGAGACTTTTCTAATTTTTTGAGAAAGTCTTACATTGGTAGGTACTTCCCTCTCAGGACCACCTTTGCTGTATCCCCAAGGTTTTGAACAGTTGTGTTTTCATTTTCATTTGTTTCCATGAATTTTTAAAATTCTTCTTTAATTTCCTAGTTGACCCATTCATTCTTCAGTAGGATGCTCTTTAACCTCCATGTATTTGTGTTCCTTCCAAATTTCCTTCTGTGATTGAATTCAAGTTTTAAAGCATTGTGGTCTGAAAATTACAGGGAAGAATCCCAGTCTTTTGGTACTGGTTGAGACCTGATTTGAGACACAGTATGTGATCTATTCTGGATAATGTTCCACGTGCATTCAAGAAGAATGTGTATTCTGTTGCTTTAGGATGGAATGCTCTGTATATATCTGTGAAGTCCCTCTGGTCCAGTGTGTCATTCAAAGCCCTTGTTTCTTTGTTGATCTTCTGCTTGGATGATCTGTCCATTGCTGTGAGTGGGGTGTTGAAGTCCCCCACTATTACTGTACTTTTATCAATGTATTTAATTTTATTAATTGGTTTATATAATTGGCTGCTCCCTCATTAGGAGCATAACTGTTTATAATTGTTAGATCATCTTGTTGGATAGACCCTTCAAGTATGATATAGTGTCTCTTTTCATTCCTTACTACAGTCTTTGGTTTAAAATCTAATTTGTCTGATATGAGGATTGCTACCCCAGCTTTCTTTTGATGTCCATTAGCCTGAAAAATTGTTCTCCACCCCCTCACTTTCAATCAGGTGTCTTTAGGTTCAAAATGAGTCTCTTTTAGATAACATATGAATGGGTCTTGTTTTCTTTACCCATCTGATACCCTGTGTCTTTTGATTGGAACATTTAGCCCATTTAGATTCAGAATAATTATTGACAGATATGAATTTAGTGCCATTGTACTCCCTGTAAAGTCCCTGTTTCTGTAGATTGTCTCTGTTTCTTTCTGGTCTATGTTACTTTGGGACTCTCTCTTCACGTAAAGGATCCGTTTAACATTTCTTGCAGGGCTGGTTTGGTAATCACAAATACTTTTAGTTTCTGTTTGTCCTGGAAGCTCTTTATCTCTCTTTCCATTCTGAATGACAGCCTTGCTAGATAAAGTATTCTTGCCTGCATGTTTTTCTCATTTAATATCTTGAATATATCACGCCAGTCCTTTCTGGCCTGCCAGGTCTTTGTGGGTAGGTCTGCTGCCAGTCTAATGTTTCTACCATTGTAGGTTAAGGAGCTCATATCTCAAGGTGCCTTCAGGATTTTCTCTTTATCTCTGAAATTTGCAAGCTTCACTATTATATGTTGGCGTGTTGATCTATTTTTATTGATTTTGAGGGGGTTCTCTCTACCCTTCAACTTGAATACCTGTTTCCTTCCCCAAGCTAGGGAAGTTCTTAGTTATGATTTGCTTAAATATATCTTCTGTCCCTCTCTCTTTCTTCTTCCTCTGGGACCCCAATAATTCTAATATGGTTTCACTTTATGGTATCACTGATTTCTTGAAGCTTCCCCTCAAGGTCCATTAGTTGTTTTTCTCTCTTTTCCTCAGCTTCCTTCCTTTCCATCGTCTTGTCTTCTATGTCACTCTCTCTTCTTCCTCATTTACTCTAGCTGTTAGAGCATCCATTTTAGACTGAATCTCAGTTAAAGTATTTTTAATTTCAGCATGATTAGATTTTATTTCTGCACTAAGAGATTCTCTAGTGTCTTTTATGTTTTTTCAAGCCCAGCTAGTAACTTCATAATCATTATCCTGAATTCCAGCTCTGACATTTTACTTCTATCCATATCAATTAGATCTATGGCAGACAGTATTACCTCTGGTTCTTTGTTGTGAATTTCTCTTTCTAGCCATTTTTCACAGTGAAGAATGGATGAATGAGAGAACAAAATAAAAAATATCTACCACAACCCAAATGAAATACACACTAGACAAATCTGAAAAGGTCAGAAACCAAAAAAGAAAAAAAAAACTGGGGGGAAAAGAGAATATAATCTCCCAGGTGGACAAAACAGGGTGATCCACTTGGTCCCGGGTATATTTTGGTCTGTTTGTTAGAAGACACTAAATCCCAAAGTTGTAAAGGAAGCAAAAACATATATACACAATAAAATTGAACAAAAGAAGCCAAAAATGAAGACTATATCTATAAAATGCAAATGTAAAAATAAAAGTTAAAAAAAACCCTTAAAAACAAAGAGTTGATAAAATAAGAAACCAGTTGAAAAGAAAAAAAAAAAAAGGAAAATTTTAAACTGAAAGATGAAAAAATCATGAGAAAAAAACTTCAAATTCTATATACTATTTTCCCCTAGCACTGGAGTTTTGCAGTTTTATGTGCTTGGTAAACTTGGTATTCCCCTGATGTTCCAGGTGGTCTTCTGGGGGAGGGGCCTGCTGTGCTGATTCTCAGGTGTCTTTGCTTGGGTGTAGTTGAACCGCCCCTTGCCAGGGAGCCTGGCTCAGTGTAAGCTGCTTTGGTTTCTTCTGTGTGGCTTTTTTTCCCTGAAGGCTTTCTGCACCACTTTAGAGTATGAAAATAAAAATGGCCATGCTCCAATCTCCAGCCCTGGACCTGAAAGATCGTAGCTCTGTCTCTTCAGTAAACCATCAGGGAAAAGCAGTCTTTACTTTTGTGTGCACCAAACTCTGCAAACTCCTTCAGTGCACACCCGCGCCTATCCTCTCAGGGGAGGGAGGAAGATCACCATAGTCCACTGCTTGAAGGGCCCCTGAACGAAGAGCAGTCACCACCCCTCCCGGGTTTAAGGTGCAGGGCCCCCGCACAGATAGTGGTCGACCGGTTCTGATGCTGTTCGTGGTTTATGGAAAACTGGGCTGAAAGTCCATTCCCAGGCTCGCTGACCATAGCCAGTTTCCCTGCTCTGATGCTTGGGATCTCTGCTGGTTTAGGCACCTCTGTTTTTCTGTGACCGGGGGAGATCCTGAGACCACACTGTCCCACCTAGGATTCTGCACTGCATTGCCACCTGAGCACCTTCCAGGCAGGGATATTTCTCACTGGAGCAGACTTCTAACTAAAAGTTCCAATTTTGCGCTCCAGGCTATATCACTTTCTAGTAGCAGGCTTAGGGAGGCTCCCTCCTCCTGCCATTTATCTTCCAATATATCCCCTCTGATTCACTTCTCCACGCCTCCTACCTTGCAAAAAGTGGTCATTTTTCTATTTGTAGAATTCCAGCAATTCTTTTCTTGTATCTCAGGTTGAATTCATAGGTGTTCAGAATGATTTGATAGTTATCTAGCTAAATTCAAAGGACCAGATGAAACAAGGTTCCCTACACTTCCACCATCTTGCCTCCTAGCATAGAACTATATTGTTAATAGAATAGTGGAGAAAGAACAGGACTTGTCAACTCCTTGAAATTTGAAACTTATTTTGCAGTTTGGTCCTTTACTATTTTTTGAAAAAAAGTCCACGTGTGTTTGATTATAGTCAACAAACTACCAATTCGAGTTTGTTAATAATATTTCTAATTAGTCTATATTTACTGATTTCTAGTATTCTTATCAATAAAAGACTTGTATTTAGGGATGCCTGGGTGGCTCAGTCGGTTAAGAGTCTGCCTTCGGCTCAGGTCATGATCCCAGGGTCCTGGGATCAAGTCCCACATCGGGCTCCCTGCTCCACGTGCAGCCTGCTTCTCCCTCTGCCTCTCTCTCTGTCTCTCATGAATGAATAAATAAAATCTTTTTTAAAAAATTAAAAAAAAAGACTTGTATTTAAATCTTTCAATGTGATAATATGTCTGTTTCTCCTTATGCTCTATTGTCTTTTACTTTGCAGTTTTTAAAACTATTATATTAGGTGCATAAAAGGAAAAATCAATGAACTTATGAAGAAAAAAAAAAAACCCGAAGTGAATGATTTTTACCCTAAACGTTCTTTGGTTTGATGTTAGTAGGACAGATTTCAGGCAAGTTTTTGTCTGGAAATGTGTATTTTTTATCCTTTTTTCATTTTTTCCCATCAAATTTGCTTCCAGTATATTTGTAAACCGCATATAACTGGGTTTTAAAAAATCCAATCTGGGGCGCCTGGGTGGCTCAGTTGTTAGGCATCTGCCTTCGGCTCAGGTCATGATCCCAGGGTCCTGGGATTGAGCCCTGCATCGGGCTCCCTGCTGTGCAGGGAGCCTGCTTCTCCCTCTCCCACTCCCCCTGCTGTGTTCCCTCTCTTGCTGTGTCTCTCTCTGTCAAATAAATAAATAAAATCCTAAAAAATAAATAAAAAATCCAATCTGCAAACTTCTGACTGGCTAGTTCATTTATATTTATTATAGTTATTAATATACTGCACTGAATTGTGCCGTTTTACTTTGTAATTTCTATTCTTCCTGTTCCTCAACTCTATGTCTTTTCTTTTTTTTAGAGGGAAATTTATAGCATTCAATGCATATATTAGAAAAAAAAGAAAGATCTAAAGTCAATAATCTAAATTTTCACTTTAGGTAACTAGAAAAAGAAGAGTTAAATCCAAAGTCAGCAGAAGAAAACAAAAGTAGAGCAGAAATCAATGAAACTGGAAATAATAAAGAAAATCAACAAACCAAAAGCTAGTCCTTTGAAAACATCAATAAAATTGATAAGCCTCTAGTCAGACCAAAATAGAAAGAGAGAAGACACGAATTTCTTATATCAGAAATGAAAGAGGGGACATCGCTACAGATCCCATTAAAAGGATAACATTAAAAGAATAATAAATGAATTTATGAACAACCCTACACACAAATTTGATAACTTAGATGAAATGGACTAATTCCTTGAAAGACACAATCTGCCAAAACTCACACAAGAAGAATTAGACAATCTGAATTAGCCTGTATCTATTAAAAAAAAATGAAACATAATAACCTTCTAAAAGAGAAAGCACCAGGCCCAGAATTGATTTACTGGAGAATTTTACCAAACACTTAAGACACTGTACCAATTCTCTACAATATTGTCCAGGAAACAGAGTCAGAGGGAATGCTTCTTAACTCATTCTTTACGGCCAGTATTAGCCTAATACCAAAACCAGATACAGACATTACAAGAAAACTACAAAGCAGTATCTCTCACGGACACAGATGCAAGAATATTAGCAAAAATTAACAAATAAAATATTAGCAAATAAAATCCAGTATTGTCTAAAAAGAATTATGCACCAGGACCAAGTTGGATTTATCTCAGGTTTGCAAGGCTGGTTCAACATTCAAAAATAAATTAATGTCCTCTATCACACAACAGGTTAATGAAGAAAAATCACATGATCATATCAACAGACAGAGAAAAACAATTGAGCAAACTGGGGGAAAAAAAAGAGATAAATCTAGAAACAGACTCTTAATGACAGAGAACAAACGGATGCTTACCTGAATGGAGGGGAAGAAGGGGTTGGGTTAAATAGGTGATGGGGGAATTTAAGGAGTACACTTGTTGTGATGAGTACCAGGTGATGTGTGGGATTGCTGAGTCACTATTGTACACCTGAAACTAATATAACACTGTATGTTAACTGGAATTAAAAGAAAAAACAAAAGAAAAAATAAGATACAAGCATTTGATGAAATTCAATATTCATTCATGATTTAAAAAAAAAGCAAACTAGGAATACAGGGGAATTTCCTAACTTGATAAAGAGTATCTAGCAACCAATCAACCAACCAAACAAGACTCTTAACTATGGAGAACAAACTGATGGTTACCAGAGGGGAGTTTGGTGGGGGGGATGGGTAAAATAGATGAAGAGGATTATAAGTACACTTACCATGATGAGCACTAACATACAGAAGTGTTGAATCACTATATTGTACACCTGAAACTAATATAACACTGTTAACTATACTGAATTAAAATTTTAAACAATTTTTAAAAAGAGTATCTACCAAAAACCTTCAGCTAACATCATACTTAATGGTGTGAAAGTCAAAGCTTTCCTACAAAGATTAGAAAAAAGGCAAGATGTCTCCTCTTACCACTGCTTTTCAAAATTGTACCAGGAGTCCTAGCTAATACATGAAGATATGAAAAGGAAATAAAAGGTACACAGATTGGGATGGAAGAAATAAAACTGTCTCTGCTCGCAGATGATATGATCATCTATGTAGGAAATCCAAAGATTAAAAAGCTCCTAGAACTAATAAGCAATTATAGAATATACATTATAGGAGGGCGCCTGGGTGGCTCAGTTGGTTAGGCGACTGCCTTCGGCTCAGGTCATGATTCTGGAGTCCCTGGATCGAGTCCCGCATCGGGCTCCCTGCTCGGCAGCGAGTCTGCTTCTCCCTCTAACCCTCCCCCCTCTCATGTGCTCTCTCTCATTCTCTCTCTCTCTCAAATAAATAAATAAAATCTTTAAAAAAAAAAAAAAAGAATATACATTATAGGAAACTAATATACAAAAGTTGATTCGTTTCCTATATACCAGCAACAAACAAGTGGAATTTGAAATAAAACATTACCAGCAGAGCACAGAGAATTTTTAAGGTAGTAAAAATACTCTATCTTTCTGTAATGATGGATACATGTCATTATGCATTTATCCAAACCTACAGAACATACAACACCAAGAGTGAACCCTCAGGTAAACTATGGACTTTTTTTGGTGATTACGATGTCTTCATTGTAACAAGTGTACCACTCTGGTAGGGGATGTTGATAATGGGGAAAGCTATACATGTGTGGGGGCAGGGGATATACAGATCTCTGTTGCTTCCTTTAGATTTTGCTGTGAATCTAAAACTCCTCTAACAAAATAAACTCTTTAGGTACTTTCTAAAAATTATTTCCACTAGCAACCCTTAAAAATGAAATACTTAGGTATAAGTCTAACAAAGTAGGTATTAGATCTATATGAAGAAAACTATAAAACTCTAATGAAAGATATCAAAGAAGAATTAAATTAATGGAGAGATATCCCATGTTCTTGGATAGGAAGACTCAATATTGTCAAGATGTCAGTTCTTCCCAACATGATCTACAGATTCGATACAATTCCAATCAAAATCCCAGCAAGTTATTTTGTAATTAACAAGCCAATTTTAAAGTATATATGGGAAGCTGAAAGATCCTGTACAACCAACTCAACATTGAAGAACAATGTCAAAGGACAGACTACTTCAAGACTTTCTATAAAGCAACAGTAATCAGGATAGTGTGCTACTGAAATAGACAACAGATCGGTGGAACAGAATAGACCCACCTAAATATGGTTAACTGATTTTTGACAAAAAAGCAAAGATAATACAATGGATAAAAGATGGTCTTTTCAACAAATGGTGATGGAACAACTAAACATCAACATGCAGAAAAGATGAATCTGTCACAGACCTCATATCCTTCACAAAATTTAACTCAAGCTGGATCATAAACTTAAATGTAAAACACAAAACTATAAAGCTCCTAGAAGATAACAAGAAAATCTAGATGACCTTGAATATGGAAATGACTTTTAAAGAAATCAGTGATAAGCTGGGTTTCATTAAAGATTCTGTTCTGCAAAACACAATATAAAGAAAATGAAAAGCCATAGACTGCAAAAAAAAGTATTTGTAAAAGACACATGTGATACATAACTGTTATCTAAATTGTATAAAGAACTCTTACAACTTAAAAAAATGAACCACCCAATTAAAAAAATGGGCAAAAGAACTTAAAAGACACCATACTCATTTTTATTTTATTTTTTTAAGATTCTATTTATTTGAGAGAGAGTGAGAGAGAGTACAGGCCAGGGGGAGAGGCAGAGAAAGAAGGAGAAGCAGACTTCCCGCTAAGCAAGGAGCCTGACATGGGGCTTGATCCCAGGACCTGAGCAGAAGGAAGATGCTCAACTGACTAGAGCCACTCAGGCGCCCTGACATCATACCCATTTTTAAATTAGGATGTCTTTTTACTTTTGCATTTGTAAGAGTTATTTATATATTCTGGATTCTAGACCCTTATCAGATAAATGATTTCCAAATTTTTTCTCCCATTTCTGTGGGTTATCTTTTGACTTTGATAGTGTCTTTTAATGCAGAGACACTTTTACTGGACTTAATTTTGATGAAATCCAATTTCTCTATTTTTCTCTCTTGTTGCTTTTATGTTTGCTGTCTTATTAAGAAACCAATGCCCCATAAAAGGTCATGACTTACCCTTGTATTTTCTTCTAAGAGTTGTATAGTTTTAGTTCTTACATTGAAGTTTTTCAACCATTTTGAGCTAATTTTTATAAATGGTAGAGTCCAAATTCATTCTTTTGAAGGTGGATATCCAATTGTCCCAGCACCATTTGTTGAAAGACTATTATTTTTTCCCCTGTTGAATGGTCTTGACACAAATGTCAAATCAATTGACCATAAATAGGAGTTTATTTCTGGATTCTCAATTCCATTCCATTGATCCATGTATCTTAGGACTTTTAGTAATACATTAATCATTTATTACATCCATGAAACAAAGTCCTTGAAGGCAGGGGAAACATCTTTATTCACCGTAGTATTTTTTACTCAGCACTTAGCAGACCCTCAAAACATGTTCACTGAACAAATGAAATCAATAATTTACTTTTGAGGAAAGGAATAGGAATGGAGTCCACAAGAAAGATGGGCTCCTTTCCTCTCATACAGTACTTTACCATTTGATGTGGATTTGGAATTTTGGCATTCCTTCTCCATTATTTGCAATGGAATTTTTTTTTTTAAAGATTTTTTATTTATTTATTTATTTGAGACAGAGAGAACGAGAGAGAGAGAGCACATGAGAGGGGGGAAGGTCAGAGGCAGAAGCAGGCTCCCCACTGAGCAGGGAGCCCGACGCGGGACTCGATCCCGGGACTCCAGGATCACGACCCGAGCCGAAGGCAGCCGCTCAACCAACTGAGCCACCCAGGCACCCTGGAATTTTTTTTTAAGTTTCAGGTGTACAATTTACTGATTCAACACTTACTTACAACACCCAGTGCTCATCACAAGTGCACTCCTTAATCCCTACCACCTATTCTTAACCCATCCCTCTACCCACCTCCCCTCTGGCAACCATCAGTTTGTTCTCTATATAGTTAAGCATCTGTTTCTCGGTTTGCCTCTTTTTTCCCCCTATGATCATTTGTTTCTTAAATTCCACACATGAGTGAAATCATATGGTATTTGTCTTTCTCTGATTATTTCACTTAGCATAATACTTTCTAGCTCCATCCATGTCATTGCAAATGGCAAGATTTCATTCTTTCTTATGGCTGAGTAATATCCCATTGTGTGTGTGTGTATGTATATATGTATAAGTATGTATCTTCTTTATCCATTCATTGGTCAATGGACATTTGGGCTCTTTCCATAATTTGGCTATTGTTGATAATGCTGCTTTTATAAACATCAGGGTGCACAGTATCCCTTTGAATCAATATTTTTGTATCCTTTGGGTAAACACCTAGTAGTGCAATTGCTGGAGTGTAGGGCAGTTCTATTTTTAACTTTTTGAGGAACCTCTACCCTGTTTTCCAAAGTGGCTGCACCAGTTTTCATTCCCACCAACAGCACAAGAGGGTTCCCCTTTCTCCACATCCTCACCAACACCTGTTGTTTCCTGTGCTGTTAATTTTAACCATTCCGACTCATGTGAGGTAGATAGCTCATTGTAGTTTTGATTTGTATTTCCCTGATGAGTGATGCTGAGCATCTTTTCATGTGTCTGTTGACCATCTGTAGGTCTTCTTTAGAAAAATGTCTATTCATGTATTCTACCCAATTTTTAACTGGATTACCTTTTTTAGGTGTTGAGTTTTGTAAGTTCTTCATATATTTTGGAACCACAAAGGCCCCAAATAGCCAAAGCAACCTTGAAAAGGAAAAGCAAAGCTGGAGGCATCACAGTTCAGATCTCAAGTTATATTACAAAGCTGTAGTGATTAAGACAGCATGATAACTGGCACAAAAAGAGACAGATCAATGGAACAGAATAGAAAATCCAGAAACGAACTCAACTATACGGTGAATTAATCTTCAACAAAGCAGGAAAGGATATCCAATGGAAAAAGGATGGTCTCTTCAACAAATGGTGTTGGGAAAACTGAACAGCAACAAGCAAAAGAAACTGGACCGCTCTCTTACACCATACACAAAAATAAATTAAAAATGGATTAAAGACCTAAATGTGAGACAGGAAACCATTAAAATCCCAGAAGAGAGCACAGGCAGTAATTTCTCTGACATCAGCAGTGGCAACTTCTAAATAGGTCTCCTGAGGCAAGGGAAACAAAGGCAAAAAATAAACTATTGGGACTTCATCAAAATAAAAAGCTTCTGAACAGCAAAGGAAACAATCAATCAGCAAAGGAAACAATAAAACTAGAAGGCAACCTACCAAATGGTAGAAGATAATGGCAATTATTCATTTTAACATTTACTGAACATCCTGTACAAAAATATGGGCACCCTAAAGTTGGCAACTGAGGAAAAGAGGTCATGAACTCAAACACCAACAATTAAAAGCTGTCAAGTGTTGTCAGATAACATAAAGAAAATGCTCCTGAAGATAGAGCAGAAATCACTTTCAACCAGGATAGCTAGGAGTATCCCCCTCTCACTCATAAAGTCTTCTTGAAGGGCAGTTAATACCTCAAATTTGCTGCCAAAAGAATTTTTTGGGGAAAAAAAAAGGAGACAGGAGTTTGAATTTTACTAATATTGTTTGGGGGTTGATTAGCTCTCGAGAGAAAGAACAGCTATTCTTCTAAAGCAAATTCCTGGGACCTACTGTTTTGGTTTGTCTGATACATATACCTCAAAAGTGTAACATGACCTATAAAATTTTAAAAACATAAATTTTAGATTAACACAGGATTAAATTCAGATGGCACAGGACTTAGGCACCTAAATCCATGGATCTTAATTATAATTTTAGGCCTTCCCTTCACTGCCTCAGCCAACCCAATTATTGTCGTGCTGATTTTTTTTCCCCCCCCCCCAGAGAGGAAGAGAGAGAGAGGGTGGGAGGGAGGGGCAGAGAGAGAGAGAATCTTGAGCAGGCTCCACACCCAGCACGTGAGCCTAAGGTAGGGCTTGATCTCACAACCCTGAGATCATGTCCTAAGCCAAAATCAAGAGTCAGATGCAACCGACTGAGCCACCCAGGTGCCCTTCTGTCATGCTGATTTTGAAGAAAGATATGTATTCAAAGCTTGGATATAAGATTTTTTTAAAAATCTGCTAGTAGAACATGTAAATATAAACTTACATTGTGTGAGTTCTTTCTTATTAAAAGATCTGATACCAAAAATAGATGAAAAAGAAGTAGAAGACAGTGCCATATATGGGAAACAGTCTTTGGACTTGGTTAACAGTTTCTCCTAAATATGACCTGAATCTCTGAGCTTGTGTGTGTGTGCATAAAATGGAGGTAATCTCCTTCCTCAGAGTGGTTATAAGGATTTCACAAGATGATATATATGTCCATAAAGTAGGTAATCAATAAGGTTCCAACATTTCATAATGGGAAGAAAGATTAACACTATTTAAAAAGCCTTTCCTAACAGATACTCAATACCTTTAATGCAGAGGGAAAGATTATCAAAATATTCCCAAAAGCACAACTCTGAAATGCCAGTTTTGTTCTTAAAGGACTCAAAACTTTAATGGTGTTTACATCATACAGTCAGGAAGTAGAACCACCCCTCAAAAAAGAAAAAAAAGCAAAAATGCCAAGATCTTCTCCAACCACAATTATTTTTACTATGAAACAGAATTTCCTTACAAATTAAGTAGTTTTTACAGTGGTGACATTTATCACTGATGTGATCTGTTTAATATGACTGTAGTCAGAAGGGAAGTTGGGCCTGTTATTTTTCCAGAAATTGAAAAAAGTACCATCATTAAGATAAGGAAGAGAAAGATTTTTATCCATCTTTCTGGGACATGTAAGGTGAGAGTGCAGTCTCACAGTTGGAGAATTTGTGGATATTGCTGGAGGAATTGGAGATGCTCTCTAGCAAGCGAGTAATCCCTCTTCCCCGAACACTGCTGTTTTGGCCAGAAATTCTCACCCCAGATGGATAGTCACCTAAGGATACTGGAAATACAAGAAGAGAAATGTAGCAATTTTATGGTTTTATTATATAGAGATCCCTTGATTGACTCTTATCCCACTGTAGACCTTTCATGAATAGGACAGAAATTCTTAGTAAAGGAAAACAGATGCTCAGAGTAAAGGCAAAAGGCTGAACAAGAATATTTTTGTTTTTAGCCCCAGAAACCTTAATTGAAGTTCTTCAGGCACCACTTGAAATTTTATGTCCCTAGGTTTTAAATTTTCCTATCTGCCCAAAGACATCACAAAACTATAAAACTATAGCTGCTACAAGAATAACAGGCTTTATTTTAAATGCCTTGAACAAAATTCTGGAGGCTAAGTTAAATTATATTAAAGTGATACAAAAGTGTACATATCCAAATTGTTTAAGGTGCTAATAATGCCAAATTAAACTCTCAATTCAACAAGATCTGTATCTTAAAGCTAATTTAGAGCATCTGTTTAAGTACCATACCATACGCTATACTTGCTAAGGTACATTCTCAGGAAATAGAAGGTGCTTACCAGTGGGTGTGTTTGGTCTTTGTTCCTGATTAGAAGGGCTGAAATGAGAAAATCCTGGACTCTCAACCCTCAGCTTCTATAAGTAACAAAGAAAAATACAAGGGAAAGTTTTATTTCTTATCCATTGTTGGATCATTTACTTCAATTTCAAATTATTCTTTGTAAAATACCAACTAACACCCATTTATCCAACATCTAATCAACTTTTGAAGAGTACTGCTGTACAGGGAAGCAGAAGGTAGTGTTTGGAGGGGAATTACAGGGTCAAGAGAGGGTATTTTTAAAGATGAGATTATAGCATGTTTCCTGATAAGAAGGATTCAGAACTGAGAGAAACCCTGATGATGCAAGAAAAGAAGTAAATTGTTGGGAGACACATCTTTGAGCAGGTAAGAGAATAAGATCTAAAACATAAAGAGAAGGACTGGTTTTAGCAGGAGCACAGACAATTCATGCATTAAAACAGGAGTTAGGGCGCCTGGGTGGCTCAGTTGGTTAAGTGACTGCCTTCGGCTCAGATCATGATCCTGGAGTCCCTGGATCGAGTCCTGCATCAGGCTCCCTGCTCGGCGAGGAGCCTGCTTCTCCCTCTAACCCTCCCCCCTCTCATGTACTCTCTCTTTCTCGCTCTCTCAAATAAATAAATCTTAAAAAAAAAAAAAAAGCCAGGAATAAAAGCAGAGTACATGGTAGGTGTGGTGGTAGGAATATGTAGAAAATCTCTTCTGACTGCTTCTATTTTCTCAGAGATTTGGAGGCAAGGGCATCAGGTATGTCAAACGAGGATTGAAGTAACCCTAGGAGACTGGGAGAAATGGACAACTGACAGTGTTCCACTAAGGGCTCACGTGAAGTTGGTAGCGATATTTAATAAAAACAGTCAGTATAGACAGTTTCTTTTCAGCCTCATTTAGCTTCATGAGTATAGGAATAGAGTACGTGAAGAGTTAGATTTAATCAGGGTTAGTGTTTGCCAACCAACTACTGATTATATCAGTAGTTTATTCTACTTTGGGGGTTTCCTTTCATTGTTTTATGAACTACTTTTAAAGAACAACATTTATTTATTATCTACTATGTTCCAAGGCAGGGCTCTTGGCATTTTCATATACAGTTGCATTTAATCCTACAACTACTAGCCCTTATTACTGTTCTTGTTGTACAGATAAGGAATCAGCACAGAAAGTTCAAATAACTTGCATAAAGTCACACAGCCTGTATGGAGCAGGCCTGAAATCCAATTCAGGAATTCTAACTCCAGAGTCTATACTCTTAGCTGCTACGTTGTTAGTAGTATATAAAGGCTTACTAGTAAATAAATTGCAAAGAGGGAAGAAAGGCGGTAGGGAAATTAGGTAGATTTTAATCAAATTCTGAATCAGGTCTTATACATTTTTGAAGTAAATATTTTCAATATTTACATTATCTACATTCATATTTTAATTTTTGGAATGAATTTTGGAGATGATTTGTATAAAGACTAATTGTTAATGTTAATTTTCTTAAAACTTCATTAAATATAGTAGAAAAATACACCAGGAGGGAAAAAAGATTTATGCAACTGGGTCCAACTGGATTAAGAAGTGTTTGACATTCCAGGGGTGCCTGGGTGGCTTCAGTCAGTTGAGCAGCCAGCTGACTCTTGATTTCAGCTCAAGATCTGAGAGTCCTGGGATGGAGGCCTGTCCACCCTGGTCTGGCTCTGAGCGCAGCAGGGAGTCTGCTCCCTCTCTTTCTGTCCCTCCCCCTGCAAGCTCTTTCTCGCAAATAAATAAATATTTTTTAAAAAGTGTTTGACATTCCATAAAGGATTTAAAAAAAAAATGTTTTAGAAAAAAGGGAGAACCAAAGTCTCGATCTCTAGCTGCTATTGACCAGGACCACACTGAGTAGCACATATAAAGTGATCAGTAGCTCCTAAAAGTCAGTTACCTGGTAACGCCCTGCATCCAATACAACCATTTTGGGTGTCACACTATTGCTGGCCTCATAATCCTGAAGCGGTACATGAGTCTCTGTGAGCTGGATTCCAAAGAGAGTGGCCAGAGAGTTACTGATGCAGTACCTTTAAAAGGAAATAAGAAAAGCTCATTATCAGAATCTGATCTAATTCATTCTAAAATGATTCATATTTTAAAAATTTCTAATATAAAGAGAAAGCATGTAAGATCTATTGTCCTAAACTGGGGGGAAAAAAGAAATTTAGAGATTTGGAGAAGAAATGGGAATGGGTAGCAATACATATCATAAACTGGTCATTAATGGTAAGCAATACTCCGATTACCAGATAAAATTTCAGGTTCATTATAAGGGAATAGGATTAAGAGTAAAGATTACCAGAATTCTCCAATGTTTAAGGCAGGCAAAGGGCAGCAACAGAAATTAGGCTACAACTTTATAAACACTTTTTTATCCTCAGAACCAACTGTAACCAGCCATGTAAAGGGACCACCAGAGCACCCAAAGATCCAAGGCTCCAGGTGCTTTCACTATAAAAGGAGAAAAGTATCTCTATTTTTTGAGCACTTTAGCAAGGAAATGCTGTTGCTAATGATATTAGGGATTTCATGTCCTACAAGGAAAATTTTCAGTAAGTGCTTCTGAAGGTTCACCCAAATTACTCAGGTGGTAACTATACTAAGAAGTATGACATGGACAGAATAATAAAAGGAACATGAAGTTTAAAAAAAAACCCAAAAAACCAAACCTGTCTTAGGAGAGAATTATGGAAATAGAGGTGAAAAGCAGCAGCAAGCAAAATGGCAAAGAACTCAGTGCAGAATACAGCATTACGAAGAAATGCCTTTCTCCAACTTACGCAATTTTCTTGCAAACAGCTAAAGCACAGAAGAGAATATCGTTTTCTTCATGCCACTTGCACCTGTACAAAAAACAGGACTTTAATATCCTTAATGGCAACAGCACTGCTTAAAGATTTTTATATGCCAGATTTCTAACTTACCAAGTTAAAATCATTTAAGAAAAACTGACACTATTACTCAAAGATTAAGGTTTTTCATTTAACAAACAAAAAATAGATTTTTAAAAAAGGTTTGTTTAAAATGTTATCTCCTCTGATGTAAATTCATGATGCTATGCAAACCATACATAACTGTAACAGGTAAATTCTACCTTGAAATAAAATAAGTGTTACAGAGACGCATTAATGACTGGTTAATGTGCAGTTGTTCGACAACTGTTTACTAAGTGCATACTATTTACCAGGTATTGTTCTTGGCACTAGGGACACAATATTGAATGAAACATGGGCTCTTGGGCGTGGAGCCTAGTTTAAAAAAAAAAAGGGATGGGGGAGGAGGAGGGAGAAGAAAGAAGAAGAAAAAGAATGAAACACAGAAACTCTTACCCACACAAAACTTACTTTCTAGTAAGGAAGACAGATCAAAAAAGATGTAGGCATAATACACAGTAAATTAGATAAAAACAAGTTCTAAGGAGGAAAAAAATATAAAGATGAAAAAAATGATATGAAATGTTGGAGAGGTGACATTTTAGAAAAGGTAGCCAGGAGAGGGACCACTGAGAAGCTGTTTGAGTGGGGACCTTAGAAGTTTAATAATTAAGAGGAACTGCCGAACAATATATTTTTACAATGGAAGCCACTATATACCTGTATCTTTTCACTGAGCACAGTCTACTGAGACTCAGAACAGTACTACCTGCATACTAGCAAGAATTATTTAAAAATTACAAACATGCTAAACACTAAGTGTAAAAAAATCAGTTAATTACACTTAAGTTACTTAACTGAATGGAAGACTACACCTAAATATAAGATCAAGAATTTCTCCTACTGCTTTTCTAAAAAGTGATTCAGTAAATAGGACTCATAAAACTGCAACTCTAAAATGAAGGCTTAGGTTGAAACTAAGCCTATGTTCTTACATATGCACAGAATCAAATATTTAAATTTCCAGTTAGTTTTGCTCCTTTTCCAGAACTTAAACCCCAAGTTTAGTACCTCATATACACATTTCCACTGCAGATCATATCTGAAATAAAAGCAACTGAAAAACCAACAATGTATTCCAGGATTAAAAACAAACCCAAGAATAAACCTATAGAAATCTGATCCCAGGGAAAAATACTTCCAAACCTACAGTTACACTGTTAAAAATGACACTGTTTTCATCTGTTTTTACTTAAGTTTTTATTTAAATTCCAATTAGTTAACATACAGTGTAATATCAGTTTGGGGTGTACAATTTAGGGATTAAAAACTTACATACATCACCCTGCACTCACCACAAGTGCACTCCTTAATCCCCATCACCTGTTTCCCCCATCCCTCCAACCCCCTCCCCCTGGTAACCATCAGTTTGTTCTCTATAGTTGAGAGTCTGTTTCTTGGTTTGCCTCTCTCTTTTTCCCTCCTACAATCATTTGTTTCTTAAATTCCACATATGATGAATCATATGGTATTGGTCTTTCTCTGACATTTCTTCTTGATTCTCTTCCCCAAAATCATCCCACCAATCCCCCTAAAAATAGGAGTGTATTTTCTAGTAAAGAAAAATTCACTCTAAAAATCTGTCAAAAATCAGAATTGCTTTGTACACTTTGTTAAGCTATTAATATTCACTTTGCAGTCTCAAATCTAGCCCTAGCTTTGACACATCTTATATGGGCTTCTTTTATGAAATTTTACTCTAAAGTCATAAGGTCACAAGTGAGTCGGGTCTTTTGGGTAAATCCGTCCAACACTATCTCATTCACTCAAATGATGTGTCACATAAAGGCCTTGACACTCCTCTTTTCTTATCTCAAAAGGTCTCAATGATCTCCTTTCCTCCTATTTCAGGATTACGATCCCGCCTTCTTTTCAAGGATAACCCAGCCTTTCCCTTGCTCATAACCATGATCACCTGACAGGTACAGAGGTTCTGTACCCTAGTCAAATGGAGTCACTAGCTTCTCTTCAACAGTTTCTGTGCTTTCAGTCCTTTGAGTCACTGTTCAGGCCCTTTTCTCCTCTTGGAAGTCCTCCTTTCAACCTAAATCTCTGCTCATAGAAATTCTATTCATCTTTTCAGGAGAACCATTTACCCCATAAAGTATTTCATATATTTTTAGCCCTTACACTCAAGTGATTTCTCCCTGATGTATCATAATCTTTTGAAACACTTTTATGAATTATCAGAAATTATCATATACAACTCCAGTGTCTTTATTGCTCTTGTCAGACAGGAGGCACTGAGGGCTAGGACAATCATGCTACTCTTTCCCATATTTCCCACAAAACCTAGTCTCAGGCCTTATGTACAAGAGCTACCCAATATTGGGTTAAAAATAAAAAACTCGATAAATTGTGCTAAGAAAAAACAATTCTAAAGTGACATCAAAATATAAAACTGCACCCCTTAAAACTACAATTCTGGGGCTTCTGGTTTAAAATGCATAAATTTATCTCCTTTGCTCCCAAGACTCTACCAAATGACAGTCAAAGAATAAAAACAGTAGCAGTCCACAATAAAGGGAAAACAGAAAGAGGCCTCCATGGAAGAGAATTTAACATATGTGGGATACAGAAAGTAAATGAGGGCATAGTAACCAAGGAGGCTAGATAAAGGAAGTCACAGCCTTCAGTCCTCACAGACCCAGCTGCACAGGAGATCTGCCTACCAGAAGTCAAAAGAGGCTCTGAACCCATGCACATGTCCCTGGCCAGAGAGCAGAGGTAAGACAGGAAGCTGAACTTCTTCTGAACAAAGAATGGTCAAGTTCCCTGACCCTGTACAAAGAAGTAAACTGCTCTTAGGAGAATCAGGCAGCGAGAATGGGTGCTGGTACCTCAAGGCAAAGCCCACAATATTGTGGCATTTAGGATTCTGCCTCAGCTTAACATCTAGTTCCCTCATCTTCTTCCCCTACAATAAAGCCCAACTAGTTGATAATCCCCAATGAATACAGAGCATTTACTCAGCTTTGCAGCCCAATTTCTAAACATGAACACAACCAAGGACAATCATTCAAAGAAAGCATGCAACACAAGACAGGAACACAACTCACAACCCCAAAGAATGAGACAATCCAGAGAACAAAAGCAAACAAACATCCTTGCCCCACCAACAAGTACCCCAATGAAATGTGAAATTATTGCATCTATGATCCTACTTTTCTTCCTCAGATCTTTAACCCAAATCAACACTGATGATGGCTATGACAATATGTAACATGATAGTAACTGCAGGCTGAGAGGTACTGAGACCTCCAAAAGTCAGCCGCTGCCCAGTTTTAAAATGTCAGACCTTGTTAGGGCTCTGTGCTGGGTCCTCTTCTCTTTTTGCCCTCTGCCAAAGTGACCTCATCAATATGCTGTAAGATCCATTAAAGCAGAAGACTGGTCTCTCTTCACTGTATTTTCAGTGCCCAGAACAGTGCCTGGCACATAGTGAAATGAATGCTAGCATTATCCAAACCTCTCCACTGAGTTCTAGACCAGGACCACCAGCTGCCTGCTTGTTATTTCTAGAGCTTACCTCACCAGGGCCTCAAAACATTCTAAACTTGCTCCTCTCTCTCTTCCCCATCTATAAACCTAAGCATGGTCTTTATTTCTTTTCAATCTCCCTTCCGTATCCAGTCCATCAGCAAGGTCTACTGGTTTTTACCCAGATGAAATCTACTTATTCCTCTCCGTTTCTACTGTCACCCCTCTCCAAGCCATTTCTTGTCTAGACTAGAGAAATAGTCTAATAGTTATAGACTGTACTTCCTTGTTTGCCCCTTTTCAATATATCCCTTAAAAACTCAGGAGATCTTTTAGAAACCTAATCAAATTCTGTTAATTCCATTTGATAAAATTCCTTCCCGTACTCCCTAAATACAGAGAACTGATGGTTGCCGAAGGGGAAGTGGAAGGGGGAGAAATGGGGAAAAATTCCTTCCTGCAGCTAAGAAGGCTTATGGTATTTATGGTCCTTGCTTATTTCTTTAACCTCACCTTGTGTATTCTCCCCTTTGCTCACTACTTCCAGTCACACTGACTTAACAATTTCCAGTAAACACCAAGCTTTCACCTCCAGGCGTTTGCACCTCTCTGCCCAGGATGCTCTTCCTTCCATTTTTCACATGGCTACATCGCTCTCTTGCTTCAGATCTCAGTTTTAATGTTACATCCTCAAAAAAAAAGTCTTCCTGAATATTCTAGAAAGTAGTCTATCTTTCTACACACTCTGCTTAAAGAGGAACAGTATCTTGTTGATTTCCTTCTTAGCACTGATCACAAGCTAAATTTACCATTTTGTTATTTACTGAAAGTTTCACTTTCCCATTAAAATGTTAGCTTCAGGGCGCCTGGGTGGCTCAGTGGTTAAGCGACCGCCTTAGGCAGAGGTCATGATCCTGGAGTCCCAGGATCTAGTCCCGCATCGGGCTCCCTGCTCAGCGGGGAGTCTGCTTCTCCCTCTGACCCTACCCCTCCCGTGCACGCTCTCTCTCACTCTCTTTCTCTCAAATAAAATCTAAAAAAACTTTTAAAAAATGTTAGCTTCATGAGGGCAGAGACCACACTAATCTTGTTCACCACTGTACCTTCAGCACAGTGCCTGGGACAGAGGAGATGCTCAATAAATACTGGCTGATTAAATAAAAGCTGCCTTGTTTCATCCATCAGTCATACACAGTGAATTAATTCAAAGACAATTATGACAAGAAACAAGGAGAATGGCAGATTTGTAAGAGTTATAAATATTCTAGCCTTCAAAATACCAGGATAGTCATCAATAGCCTGTTTAAGATTCTGATACTCACTTTGTCTAACTGTTCTCAATTTCACCAATACCTACCCATTTCTCCTAAAGCTAGAGACAAAAAATTACAAACTTTAACGTAAAAGCAGAAGTTTAAGAGAAGTGTTTGAAATGAGCCCCATCTGCTTATATTAACAGATTCCAACAATAGTTTCTGTTGGCTACTAAGCCCAATCTCCCTTCTAAAATGCTATATATTGGAATCTTACATTAGGAAGCTCAGAAGAAGGCAGACCCATCCTGTTCAAAGCAATTTATTACCAAAGTGCTTATAGTACTATGTAATAGTTTCATCATAAACAAAACCCATGGCACAGCCCTCAATGTCTTACACCAAAGCTACACTTGTTGCAGCCTGTACTTACCCAACTGAGCTCAACACTATTTTTTCAATTTTAAAACATTTTTTTTCACATTTTAACTGAAGTTGGAATGCATCTTACAATTGAAGGTATTTTACAATTGCTATTGGTCAGTCTAGAATTAGTTGCATTGCCTGAACATGTACAAATTTGCTTGTTCTTGATGATAAACAACTATAACTCATTTTAGTCAATAAACCATTTGAAGATTATTTGAGAAAGTATTGGTTTGTCTCTGAACAACTTCTGCTGATATCATCTGATAAGATCAAGAAAGAACCAGCATCAAAACTCACAGACAAGGTGTTTGTCAGTGGCAAAAAAGTATTTTAATAGATTGGCATATAAATACATATAACCATTAGTAGGATTCATTCTAATTCATATCATTCACTTTCTTTGTAGAATACTTACTCAGTCTATTCTCTTTTTTCTCCTAGTAATCATATATTTTATCCCTCCCCTAAAATATTTTTCATTTTTTTTAATTTAAGTATAGTTGACACACAATGTTACATTAGTCTTAGGTGTACAACGTAGTAATTCCACAAGTCTATACATTACACTATACTGACAAGAGTAGCCACCATCTGTCATCATACAACACTATTACCATACCATTGACTATATTCTCTATACTATACTTTTTTCTTTTTAAAGATTTTATTTGAGAAGCATGTGCACACACAAGCAGGGGAAGCAGGAAAAGGAGAAGCAGACTCCCTGCTGAGCAGGGAGCCCAACACAGGGCTTGATCCCAGGACCCTGGGATCATGACCTGAGCCGAAGGTAGATGCTTAACCAACTGAGCCACCCAGGCGCCCCTATATTTTTCATCCCCAAAACTTATTCATTCCTTAACTGGAAGCCTGTACCTCCTACTCCCGTTCACCCATTTTGCCCATTCCCCCACCCTCCCCTCTGGCAACCATCAGTTTGTTCTCTGTATTTATGAGCCTGTTTCTGCTTTTGTTTTTTAGATTTCACATATAAGTGAAATCCTATGGTATTTGTCTTTCTCTGACCTAATTCACTTAGCATAACACCCTCTAGGTCCATCCATGCTTTGCAAATGGCAAGATCTCATTCTTTTTTTATGGCTGAGTAATATTCCTGTGTGTGTATATACTCATATATATAACATCTTTTTTATCCATTCATCTATGGATGGACATCTGGGTTGTTTCCATATCTTGGCTATTGTAAATAATGCAATAAACACAGGGGTGTATATCTTTTCCAATTAAGTGTTTTCATTTTCCTTGGATAAATACCCAGTAATGGAATTACTGGATCATATGGTATTTCTATTTTTAATTTTTTGAGCAACCTCCATACTGTTTTCCACAGTGGCTGCACCAATTTACATTCCTACCAACAATGTACAAGGGGAAAAAACCTCTTGATTTCCAGTGGAGTGACTTCTCAAGTTCACACCCGAGCCTTTATATGGGGAGTGGAGTCCACCAAACACTGGGGGAGAGACAGAGGGGAAATAGAGAGCCTAAGATTAAATTATAATTATTCCACAATGAGAAGATCTGTAAATATTCAGAATCTTGACAGATCAGAGGACTGACCACAGCAAAGAGACTTAAAAGTGCCTGTGAGGCTCTAGGAGGTAGTCTGGAAGGGAGGGAGGGAGGGAGGGAGGGAGAAGAGTCATTTAGAAACTGTGTGGAGGGGGAAAAAAGCAAAGAGGAAAGGGGAAAAATTTAGGATTTTTCAGGACAAAAGAAAACAAAGAAAAATGGGAAGCCCCACAACCACATCCCTGCCACCCCGAAAGTATTCAAAGAAACCAGTTTGCTACAGTGACAGAAGAGGGAGCACTTGAACTATGAATCTCAAACCTCCCCAAACCACCAGCCCTGTCCAAGAAATACAAAGGAACAACATACCTTCATCTACAGAAAGCTACTACAAGAAAACTGAAAATGAGACTCAAAACACTCTAGCTGATAACTCCTACCCTTACCTTCTTCCCCTCCTCTGCCAAAAAACCATGAAGGGAAAACTGTAACATAACACTCTGTTGAATTAAATATCCTCAAACAAGAATTTTAAGATATGAAAACATGCCCTGAATGAGAAATTTCAAAACTAAGAACAGAAATAAAAAGAAATAAAGAGTTGACAAAACTCTGGAAATAAAAATTACAACAGAAAAGAACTAAATTACATACACATGCTGGACTCCCTTCAGAAGAGAAATTAAATAGAGGAGAACTAATATTAAACTACCATCAAAGACAAATCTCCAGAAATAAGACCTGATTCTGCATACTGAAAGGGCTCACCAAGCAGATGAGAAGACGGATCTGCAATAATATATTCAGAGAAATGTACTAATAAAACTATTAGACTTTAAATATGAAAATATATTCTTGGGGCGCCTGGGTGGCTCAGTCGTTAAGCGTCTGCCTTCGGCTCAGGTCATCATCTCAGGGTCCTGGGATCGAGTCCCGCATCGGGCTCCCTGCTCCTTGGGAGCCTGCTTCTCCCTCTGCCTCTCTCTCTCTCTCTCTAATGAATAAATAAATAAAATCTTTAAAAAAAAAAAATTCTTAAGGTCTCCAGGCAAAAAGATCAACTTAGAAAGGCCAAGAGAATTAAATGAGCAAGCTTCTCAAAAGCAACACACAAAGACATACAAAAAAATACAGCTGTATTTTCTAGAAACTCAAGGAAATACAGGTCAAATAAAAAGTTTTCATAAGGCAAGAACACCGGGACTACTGGTTCCTAAGAGCCCTAATCAGTCTACCAGATCAAGATTCAGCAAAATTTTTTTCTGTAAAGGCACCAAATACCACAGTAACCAGCTTAAAACTACAGAAGATGTAATGAAACATAGAAACACGATAGTAATAGGAAACTTTTAATACACCATTCTCAACACATGACAGATCGAGTAGATATAACTCAAGCAATTAAGACAATTTTTTTTTTTAATAACGAAGTTTGTAGCTCTTAATCTCCTTCACTTATTTAGCCTATCCCCTCACCCACCTTCCCTCTGGCAACTACCAGTTTGTCCTCTGTAGTTAAGAGTCTGTTTGGTTTTTTATTTGTCTGTTTTGGTTTTTAGTGTCCACATATATGTGAAATCATGGTATTGATGTCTTTCTCTGACCTATTTCACTCAGCATAATACCCTCTAGGTCTCTCCATGTTGCCATAAATGGCAAGATTTCATTCTTTTTTATGGATTAGTCATATTCCAGTGCGTGTGTGTGTGTGTGTGCGCGTGTGTATGTGCGTGCGTGTGCGCATGCACGCGGTGCACATGTGTATTGTGTATACCAATCTTCTTAATCCATTCATTTATCAATGGACACTTGGGTTGCTTCCATATCTTAGCTATTATTCCAAATGTGTATTTAAGGGTGCATGTTCTTTTTGAATTAGTGTTTTCATTTTCTTTGGGGAGATATCCAGTAATGGAATTAACTGGATCTTATGGTATTTTTATTTTTTAATTTTTTGAGGAACCTCCATACTGTTTTCCACAGTGGTTGCACCAGTTTACATTCCCACAAGTAGTGCACGAGGGCTGTTCCCTTTTCTCCAACCCGTCTTTCTTAAGAGATGAAACAACTTAAACAACTCAAAGTAGATCTCATGGATAATAAATACACCCTAATAGTAAATATTCTTCTCACACACCCACAGAACATTCACAAAAATTGATTTATATATTAAGTTAGCAAAAAACTGCATAAAGTAGAAATATTATGAACAAAACTGATCACAGTGCAGACACCAGAATTTACTAACCAAACTAGAATGGCCTTTACATCTGGATATTTAAAAGCCTTATATTAACTTGTGGGTTAAAACTACAGAATTTTTTTTAAATGACAAAATACTGTATATGTTAATCTAGGATAAATAAATAAAATCTTTAAAAAAAAATTAGAAAATTAATGAAGTCTGAGCCCCCAAAATAGAAAAAGAACACAGTACCAAGAAAATAAAAGCAGATAATGAGGAAGAGAATTAAAAAAAATCTACATCTAATAAAATCCTGTTGTTCTGGGAAAAAAAAATAGACAATACATTAGCTTCATTTAAAGAAAAAAAAGCACAAATATACAAGAATAACCACTGAAACAGAAGGAATTTTAAAAGTTATAAGAGACTAACTTTGCAGACTTTTAAACAAATTTGGAAACATATAAATGTACAATATCCTAGAGAAATACAGATTACCAATATTGATCCCGTTAAAGTTAGAAAGCCTAATCAAACTGATTTTCATAGAACAGATAAAAGTTATCAAAGAACTGCCCCACAAAAATTTGCGCAGTCCCAGATATGCACAACTTGTGTAAGAAAATGTTAAGTCTTTAAAGACCCAAAAGTAGATTTGAGAAATGGAAAGACATCTCTTGTCTTTAGATAGAATTCAACATTATAAACATTTCAGTTCTCCCCAAGTTAATTTATAAATTTAATGCAATCCAAGGAGTTTTATGGAGCTGGATTGAAGTGAAGTGATACTTCTGAATATACGTTTTTGTTTAAAAACATTAAAAAGATAAGAGAATCAACAAGGATGGGAAAAAACAGAAATGGAATAAAACAAGCAAATGGACTGAACTATATTTCAAAGGAATAATTTAACCACACTGAAGAAGGGGGAAGAACCAACCCAAATAACTTTTGAACAAAGTATTTTGACTATATGCCTTCAGACTAAAAAACAACTGAAAGCAAATTCTGAACTATTAATTTTTTTTTTACAGGGTATCACTTAATTCTCTAACAACTGATTTTTAATTAATGTATTCTAGGACTAAACAAGAATACTGAGTGCCAGGTTTTTCGCTCAGAAAAGGGAAATACAAAAATAGAAAACTGGAAAACAGTATGTGTTGAACTGGAATTATAGGTAATTAGTATGAACTCATGGTGAGACAGACATAAAAATGTGTGTGGAGGGAGTGCCTGGGTGGCTTAATCATTAAGTGTCTGCCTTTGGCCCCAGTCATGATCCCAGGGTCCTAGGATCGAGCCCCGCATCGGGCTCCCTGCTCTGCAGGAAGCCTGCTTCTCCCTCTTCTACTCCCCCTGCTTGTGTTCCCTCTCTCGCTGTGTCTCTGTCAAATAAATAAAATCTTTAAAAAAAAAAAAATGTGTGTGGAGGCTGTGTATATATGTAGCTCTCTCCACCAAGGGGAACTAGAATCAATAATGCTCTAGCAGGAATGAGCACACCTAACACCCACACCCTATCTCCTAAATATGTCTTCCATTTAAAGGAACCAGGGCTCCATGGAGAAATGGGTAATCCAAAGCTGAAGCAGGGAAAGCACAAGGATGAGCCTGGAACATATTAAGCCAGAAAGCAAAGCAGCATTCAGAGAATGATGAAGAAATGTCAAAAGGACACAGAAACCACTGCTTTGAAGGGACTCCCACTGGCCATAAACATCAGTCAAACCTAGCATAAAAAATAAGTTGATAGTAACAGATTATAGCCCATTAAAAAAATAGGAATCCATGAGGCCATACTCATTATTTTTTAAAAATAAAAGCTCTCTTGGGGTGCCTGAGTGGCTCAGTCGGTTGAGCAGCTGACTCTTGGTTTTGGCTCAGGTCATGATCTCAGAGTCCTAGGATCAAGCCTTGTGTTGGGCTTCCTGCTCAAAGGGGAGTCTGCTTGAGGATTATCTCTCTCCACCCCCCCCCTCGACGACTCTCTCTCTAAATAAATCTTAAGAAAATAAAAGTAAAGCTCTTCCTTACAGTAGAATGCCAACTAATAAACATAAAGGGAACAACTGGATTAGAAAAATCACCAGTCCATAAATATAATAATTACTGATTCAGGCAAAAGCCATCAATGGATGTGAAAATTAAGAGGCAGACTGAAGTTTGAGAATATCTACCAAATTTCAAAATATTTCCCTATAAAATATTAATCACAAGGTGAAAACCAGTAACTTTTCAAAGGAGAAATCTGGGAGGCACCATCTTAAGTGATCAAAGTTATCATCAGTAATGGAACAAAAGGACTTCATATGCATCCAATAGGACACACTGAAAAGAACACACTGAGAAGACACATAACGTACGTGGTACTCCTGCCAAAAATATATAAACTCAAACTAATCATGAAGAAATACAGGCAAACTAAAACTAAGAAACATTCTATAAAGTAACCGGCCTGTACTCTTCAAAAATGTCAAGATCATGAAAGTCAAAGTAAGTCATTTGCAAATATCTTCTCCCATTCTGAAGGCTGCCTTCTAGTTTTGACTTTTTTCATTTGCTGTGCAGAAGCTTTTTATGTTGATGACATCCCAGTGGTTTATTTTTGCTTTTGTTGCCTTTGCCTCAGGAGATATACCTAGTAAGAAGCTACTACAGCTGATGTCAAAGAGGTTACTGCTTGTGTTCTCTAGAATTTTGATGGTTTCAGGTCTCACATTTAGGTCTTTCATCCATTTTGAATTTATTTTTGTGTATGGTGTAATAAAGTGGTCCAGTTTCATTCTTTTGCATGTTGCTGTCCAGTTTTCCCAACACCATTTGTATATTTATAAAGAACTGATAAAACTGAACACCCAAAAAACAATCCAGTTAAAAGGTGAGCAGAAGACATGAACAGACATTTCTCCAAAGAAGACATACAGCTGGCTAACAAACACATGAAAAGATGCTCAATATCAAAACTACAATGGACATCACCTCACACCAGTCAGAATGGCTAAAATTAACATAGGAAACAACAGGTGTTGGTGAGAATGCGGAGAAAGGGAACCCTCATACACTAATCGTGGGAATGCAAACCGGTGTAGCCATTCTGAAGAACAGTATGGAGGTTCCTCAGAAAGTTGAAAATAGAGCTACCCTACAATCCAGCAATTGCACTACTAGGTATTTACCCAAAGGATACAAAAATACTGATTTGGGGGCATGTGGGTGGCTCAGTCGGTTAAGTGTCTGCCTTCAGCTCAGGTCATGATCCCAGGATCCTGGGATCGAGCCCCGTGTCAGGCTCCCTGCTCAGTGGGGAGTCTGCTTCTCCCCCTGCTTGTGCTCTCTGTCAAATAAAATCTTTAAAAAAATACTGATTCGAAGGGATACATGCACCCCAATGTTTATAGCAGCATTATCAACAATATCCAAACTATGGAAAGAGCCCAGATGTCCATGAACTGATGAATGGATAAAGGAGATGTGGTGTATGTGTCAGCCATAAAAAGAATGAAATCTTAGAGGAGGGGGGCAAGGTGGTGGCAGAGTAGGGGACCTTGTTTCATCTGGTCCCTCGAATTTAGCTGGATATCTATCAAACCATTCTGAACACACACAAATTCAACCTGACATGCAAGAAGAATTATCTGGACCTCCACGAGCAGAAAAATGACTACTTTTTGCAAGGTAGAAGGTACAGAACCTTGAATCTTCAGGGGAAATATCGAAGATAAATGAAGAGGGGAGGGGGCCTCCATAAGCCAGCCACTGGAAAGTGATATAACACCGGAGTAAAAAATCAGGCCCCCTGGAAATCTGCTCTAGTGAGAGGCACCCCTTCTGAAAAGGGCACAGGGGATGAATAAGGCAGCATTCTAGGGGGATCATTGTGGTCTCAGGATTCCAGGAGACTCACAAAGAACGGGTGAGCCTGAGCCGATAGAGTGCCCAAGCAGTGGAGTGGGGAGACTGGTTGTGGTCAGCGAGCCCAGAGGGGACTCTCAGCTCCGGACACCATAAACTGTAAGCTGCACTGGTAAAGAGATCGCCCTCTGCCTGACCACCCTGAAAAGGACTAGAAGGTGTGGGCTGTTTAACATCCTAGGAGAGATGTAAAACAGCTTGTGCCCAAGACAGGGCAACAGCATTCAGGGCGGTGTGGCCCACGAAAGGACACTGGGGCAGCACCCAGCATGACGAGGGAGCTGCAGAAGAGGGTGCATGCATGAGCCCATGACCACTAGCAGTTGTGGAGTTACAAAGCGCAGAGATGCTCCTGGGTCCCCGTGACTCCCCTGGGAAAGGCGTGGCAGGCACGAAATGCACAAGTCTGTGGAGCTTGATACGTGCAGAAGTAGAGATGGTTTGACCCGGATGGCGTGGGGACAGCGACATTGCGGCTGTGGGCCAGAGATTCCCGCACGGCCATATTTGTTCCAACCCTCTAAAGAGAAGTGGCAAGCCACCAGGGAACAAAAGCCACACAGCCAACCAGCTCACATTAAGCCCATCCCCCTGACAAGAGGTGGGGCAACTCCACGCAGGCAAAGAGGCCTGAGAAGCCGAGCAGCAGGCCCCTCCCCCCCGAAGACAGACGAAGAACAGGTGAAAGATAAGCTTACTTCCCAGAGGACTGTAAAACTCCAGCACCAGGGGAAAATAATATAGGGAGCTCCAGGTGTTCCCTCACTACTCCTTTACAGTTCAGGCTAAAATTTTCTTTTTCTTTTTTTTTTTTTTTACCCTGTTCCTGTTTCAAACAGATTCTTATTTCCCAACCTGTTTTTAAGTCACTTAACTTTTATTTTTTTCACATCTATATTTTATAGATTTATACCCAATACTAGCCCATTTTTCACTCTATTCAATTTTATCTTGATACATACACACACACACACATATAAGTTCTGATTTCTTTGCAATTTGGGGATATAGTGTCTTCTAACATACAGACCAAAAATCAATCAGGAACAGGCAGATCACCCTGCTTTGTCCACCCTGAGAGATGATAATCTCTCTCCCCGCTCCCGCCCCCCCCCTTTTTTTTTTCCTTTCTTTTTTGTTGTTTTGGATCATCTTGGCCTTGGTTGCATCTGTGGTAGCTTTTGACCACTTTGGATTTTTTTCTAAGGTGCATCTTGCTTGGGTCATGGTTGATACTTTGGACTCTGTTCATTCACTCAACCATCCCTCAACAGAATGACTAGGAGGAAGAACTCCCAACAAAGAACCAGAGACAATGTCCTCTGCCACAGAACTTGCTTATATGGATATAAACAAGATGTCAGAGATAGACTTCAGGATAGCAATTATGAAATCAATAGCTAGGCTTGAAAAAAGCATAAGTGACAACATAGAATCTCTACGGGCAGAAATGAGATCTAACCAGGCCGAACTTAAAAATGCTCTGCATGCGATGCAGTCTAAACTGGATACTGTAACAGCCAGGGTAAATTAGGCAGAAGAATGAATCAGTGATCTAGAAGATAAGCTGATAAAAAGGAAGGAAGCCGAGGAAGACAGGGATAGGCAGCTAGGAGCCCATGAAAATAGAGAGGTCAAGGACACCATGAAACATTCTAATGTCAGAATTACTGGGATCCCCGAGGGGGTGGAGAGAGAAAGAGGACTAGAAGGTATATTTGAGCAAATCATAGCTGAGAACTTCCCTAATCTGGAGAAGGATAAAAGCATTCATGTCCAAGAGGCAGAGAGGACCCCTCCAAAAATCAAAAATAGATCAACACCCCAACCTATAGTGAAGCTTGCAAATCTTAGAGACAAGGAAGCTATCCTGAGAGCAGCTGGGGGAAGAGATTTCTTACGTATGGATGGAGGAGCATCAGAATAACATCAGACCTATCCAGAGACCTGGCAAGCCAGAAAGGGCTAGCAAGACATATTCAGGGTACTAAATGAGAAGAACATGCAGCCAAGAATACTTTATCCAGCAAGGCTGTCATTCGAAATGGATGGAGAGATAAAGAGCTTCCAGGACCAGCAAAAAATGAAAGAGTATGTGACCACCAAGCTAGTCCTGCAAGAAATATTAAGGGGGATTCTATAAAAGAAGAAAGACCCCAAGAGTAATATAGACCAGATATTAACAGAGACAATCTATAGAAACAGGGACTTTACAGGCAATACAATGGCACTAAATTCATATCTGTCAATAGTTATTCTCAATGTGAATGGACTGAATGCTCTTATCAAAAGACACAGGGTTTCAGATTGGATAAAAAAGCAGGACCCATCCATATGCTGTCTATAAGAGACTCATTTTGAACCTAAAGACACCTCCATATTGAAAGTGAGGGGATGGAGAACCATTTATCATGCCAACGGACCTCAAAAGAAAGCTGGGGTAGCAATTCTCATATCAGACGAATTAGATTTTATTTATTTATTTATTTAAAGATTTATTTATTTATTTGAGAGAGCGAGAAAGTACATGAGAGTGGGGAGGGTTAGAGGGAGAAGCAGGCTCCTCGCCGAGCAGGGAGCCTGATGCGGGACTCGATCCAGGGACTCCAGGATCATGACCTGAGCCGAAGGCAGTCGCTCAACCAACTGAGCCACCCAGGCGACCACGAATTAGATTTTAAACCAAAGACTGTAGTAAGAGATGTAGAGGGATACTCTATCATACTTAAAGGGTCTACCCAACAAGAAAATCGAACAATTGTAAATATCTATGCCCCCAACATGGAAGCAGCCAACTACATAAACCAACTAATAACCAAAATAAACAATCATATTGATAATAATACATTAATAGGAGACTTCAACACTCCACTGAGAGCAATGGACAGATCATCTGAGCAGATCATCAACAAAGAAGCAAGAGCTCTGAAGGACACATTGGACCAGACGGACCTCATACATATTTACACAGAACATTCCATCCGAACACAACAGAATACTCATTCTTCTCAAGTGCCCATGGAACTTTCTCCAGAATAGACCACATACTCGGTTACAAATCAGGTCTCAATCTATACCAAAAGATTGGGATTCTTCCCCGCATTATTTTCAGACCACAATGCTTTGAAACTGGAACTCAACCACAAGGAAAAATTTGGAAGGTACACGAACACTTGGATGTTAAAAAGCATCCTGCTAAAGAATGAATAGGTCAACCAGGAAATTAAAGAGGAACTTAAAACAATTCACGCAAACCAATGAAAATGAAAACACATCAGTTCAGAACCTATGGGATACTGCAAAGGCAGTCCTTAGAGGGAAGTACATAGCCATCCAAGTCTCTCGCAAAAAATTAAAAAATCCCAACTGTACAAGCTAACCTTACACCTAAAGGAGCTGGAGAAAGAACAGAAAAGAAAGCCTAAACCAAGCAGGAGAAGAGAAATAATAAAGATTAGAGCAGAAATCAATGAAACAGAAACTAGAAGAACAGTAGAACAGATCAACGAAACCAGAAGCTGGTTCTTTGAAAGAATTAGTAAGATCAATAAACCCCTAGCCAGACTTATAAAAAGGAAAAGAGAAAGGACCCAAATTAATAAAATCTTGAATGAAAGAGGAGAAATCACAACCAATACCAAGGAAATAGAGACAATTATTAGACCTTATTACCAGCAGCTATATGGCAACAAACTAGGCAATCTGGAAGAAATGGATGCATTCCTGGACACTTATAAACTACCAAGATTGAAACAGGAAGAAATAGACAATCTGAACAGACCCATAACCAGCAAGGAAATTGAAACCGTAATCAAAAACCTCCCAAAAAATAAGAGTCCAGGGCCAGATGGTTTCCCAAGAATTCTACCAAACATAAACATGAAATTATTTCAAAATAAAAAATACTTTCAATTTATTTCACTTACATATTTCTTATGTGTAAGTCTAAGAATCCTATGTAATAAAACGTCTGTTTAAATAAATATATTCTTTCATCAGTACAAAAACCCTAAGTGATAAAGCACCATGTCAGTTATTTGGTAGTGTGTTTTGTTTCTAGTTGTAGACAGAATGACAATCAATGGAATTTTATTATTCAAAGAAATAATAATTCCAAAGTTTCATAGGAAAATACTGCCTGTTGATGAGAAAGGAAAAATTAATCCTGCCATATTTTCTCAGTTCAAAAAGTCATAATCACTATCACAAAACCACCATACCTTGTGTTGCTAGAATAATCCCACATGGCCACATCTAGGAGGCTCCGAACCCAGGTTTTAGAGGGCTCCTTAAGAAACTTTTGCTGGTAGATCCCCACTACAAGATCTTCTACAGTGAGAAGTTCTAGATCTTGCCTGATTTCTTCCATAGGTAAACAGAAAAAGACAAACAATTACTGAATTTAGGCACAGAGAACATGTATACCAAAACGGAAATAGAGTTATTATAATGCACTTCAACAGTGACCTAGTTTTACTTACCTGATGCCTTTGCCATATGCTTCAAACACCAGTTGACTCTGGCTCTGTCATCAGACTGGAGAAGGGAAAAAAACTACTTTTATTTTCTCCTACATTGAGTTAATTTTAATCAATTGCTGTCCTTTCAAACTGGGGAGGTGGGGGTGGCAGGAAGGGAAAGACTAAAGAGTTTGTGACAACTAAATGAGAACCATAAAAAAGAGCAACATGTATTTTAAAAGACTACTGCTTTTAATAACCAGTTACATTTATAAAGCAATGTTAACAGACTCTCTGAAAAGCAAGGGAAATCTAGGGTAGGCACATGAAGAAACCAATGTTCAGAAAAAGATAAGGTAATCTGTTCATGGTTACACTAAAATAGTAAGGTTAAAACCCAGTTCTTCAACTACTAGCTAAAAGAATTTAGACAAAATAAAGAATAAAGGCTCTCTAAGATTACAAAAGAGGGTCAAGAGATTGCTACAAAAACAGTTCTGAATAAACAGTAATCTTACTTAGAAGGATGGGTGTGTACAGATTAGAACACCCTTTCTTCAGAGTAAAAAGATACTGAGAAGATATTTCAGCAGGAGAAACTAAAAACATGAGATCAAAGTAGAAATACATTCAGCTTTTGCAGTCTTCAGAATCCCTATAAAACCACAGGAATTATTATACCTAATCACATTCAAAACAATTCACAATGAACACGTTTTAACACACACAGCTAACATACAAGCAAACTTACTTTCTTTGGATATCTTTCATGGATCTTTCAGTATCTAAGTGGATGCCTTAAAAAAAATTCTTACAAAAAAAAAAATTCTTACAATGAAATTACCTTGCAGTAGATAGGTGGCCAGTTTCCTGCGTTTGGGTGAATAAACCTATAAAGGTTTTGTAACACAGTTGCTTGGTCATGCCCAGATTCAAAGTTTGAAATAGGAATCTTGTGACTAGAATCACCTGAAGGGAATAAAAAGGAGGAAGGAGTTCAAAATTTGACCAAGACAAATATTATGAAGTGGGTAAGGAAGTAGGAGTTCAGGAAGACAGTACTGGGTAACTCATATTTAAGCACTTGTACCAAGCCTAGTTATGGTTAGGTACTTTTTTATCCCATAATCTTATGGGATAGGGGATATACACATATTAGAGAAGACACAACTGACAATCACAGAAGTTAGCACAGTAGGTTAATAGTTGGCAAACAATGGAGTCAGGACTCAAACCCAGATTTAAGAGCCTCTATGTTTTCACTATTCCCATCTACCTTTCATGAATCTGTTTTATACATATAAGGCTGAAGAACTTAACAGCAATGACTGCTGTTTAAAAGGTTGTAGGATTAAGATTTCCACTTCCAGTAAAAAAAATGGACAAAATAATTCAGACCAACCTCCCACAAAAATTTAAAATATCTGAGGATATCAAGAGCACACACAGTAGCAAGAAATTATTAGATCCAGATGCAAGAGAATACAGAAATCCAGAGAGGCTCTCCAGAGAGCCTAGCTTTGGGGGCAGTTTTCCCCCTGCAGTTATTTGCTAATTCCAGAAGAGGAAATTGAACAGCTGAGAAGTGTGCTTTTGACAGCTTTTGGGACCTGGTTTGCTCGGCCCCCAGCTATCTAGCAAAAGCAAACATAAATCCTCTCTGGATGAAGGGAACATCGTTATAAGCCCCAAATTACTTTAAAATCATTTTTTCAGCATGGCAGGGAAAAGGGTGGACAGGAAGGTGGAAGAGGAGAAGCCTGAGAAGCCAAGGTAAGCTGGAGCCTCTGGAGTAATGGAGGGGAAAGTTCCAGTCGCAGTGTTGAGAAGCGAGCTGCTGAAGCAGCAGCTTGCAGACTTCCCAACAAAGCCTACAAACATCTCCAAGTTTGGATTTGCCACAGGTAGTCAGACAACAAAGAAAGCCTCAGCCATATCCATCAAACTTGGATCAAATAAACCTAAAAAAACGGTTTCAACTCTTGCTCCAAAAACCTTTTCAGTAGCAGCAGCTTTTAATGAAGAGGAAGACAGTGAACCAGAGGAAATGCCTCCAAAGATGAGAATGAAGAATACTGGAAGGGATACATCTACATCCCAATTCCTTCAATAAAGTAAAGCATGGTTTCTCTGATAACCAGAAGCTATGGGAGCGAAATATAAAATCTCATCTCAGAAGTGTCCACAACCAAGACAAATGATGTGTTTTGAAACTGGAGGATGGCGTGGGTGTAAAGTTAAAAGGAATCCTTTTTTAAAGAATGGTAACAGAATATCCTTGGAGCCACCATTTTTTTTTTTTTTTTTTTTTAAGATTGGGTGGTGGTACTCTAATAAGAGTTTGAAATTAGAGTTAATTTATGTTTTGTATTCAGATTTCACGACGTTTGCTAATTTTGTAGTATCATGTGATTAGTTTCCAAAAGGTTACAGATAATTAAAAAAAAATCAGAAATGGTACTTTTCTAAGAATTGCATATTTTTTTTAAGACACAACTATTAGCACATTAAAAGGGAGGCAAAAAGTTATCATCTATTTAAACTGCAAGCAATTACTCTTAACTCCCTTATTAACCTAACCTGTCTGGCTCCCAGGAACAGCCTTATAGAGAGGGAGTATTGTATTGGGAGGAAAATGTTACTGGAATATATTAGATAAAATTAAAATACAGCTTTTTTTCCTAACGGGCCTTTGTTTTGTTTCAAGTCATCATAAACGAGGTATTGCACTGCTATCAGTTGGTATAGATGCTTAGCTCTTTAAAAAAATTTTTAAATTTCATGTAAATTGTTGAGTATTTGAAATAGCCCACTTGACCTTAATGGGTCTTGTCTACCTTCATTAGTCTTCAAAGACCATTTGCTACCAAAGTAAATCAGTATTTTGAATGTGCTTCCCTTGGTGTTTGTTATTAGCTAGTCCCTGTAAGCATTTCCACCAGATCCTGAGGCATCACAAGGAAGCGCTTTTCAAATACAGACCACCACCAAAAATTTAAATGTACATATAATAAATATTTGGCTGGGTTTTTTTTTTTTAAAGGTAGAACCAAAAAAGCAACATTGTATGAAGATGAAAAGGAGAATGATGTACTTTCTGCAACTCTGTTAAAGCTTAAGTTACTAATTTGTGAAAGTGATTTGGTTGGACTTAATACAAGAATTCTTATTTTAGCACAGTAATAGGATTCAAAGTGTATACATATTAATCAATGACCTCTCAAAAGTACAGCTTAGGTACTGAAGGTAAAAGAAAATGTATGGGATCTTTGACCACATATACTTTGTTAGATCTATGTATTGTAGGGTTTTAAAAAAAATTTTGTATATTCTTTTCATGTGATTTTTCACATCTTTAAAAGCATAGACACAGATAAAAGAAACATACAATATAATGATTTCCTTGAAAACTCCTGCAGTGTTTAATTTGGAAGCAGCTTCAGACTATTTTATTGGTGATAACTACTGGCTGGGCTCTTTTAATAGGTAATAGAGAAGCAACCTGTATACATCCCTAACACTTTGTTCATTTGCATTTAAGTTTAGAGTAAGCCCCAAACAATGGAAATGTATATAGAACTATTAGTTCTTACATGATTTAATTATATCAAGATACATGAATTTAACTTGCTTTAATGTAAGTAAACTTTCCACTTTTGTCCATTTTACTGTTTACATTAACATCGCTCTCCTACATGTTCTTTTCTGGACTCAAATGAAATATTAACCTAAGGTCAAGATGGGAGAGGAATGACTGAGATCAATGCCTTTACTAAAATGCCAATAAATTTGGGGTACCTGTGTGTCTCAGTTGGTTAAGTGTCCAACTCTTGATTTCTTTGTTCATGATCTTGGGGTCCTGAGATTGAGCCCCATGTTAGGCTCCAAGCTCAGCGGGGAGTCTGCTCAAGATTCTCTCTCTCCCTCTCTCCTCCTTCCTGCCCTAAAATAAATCTTAAATACCAATAAATTTGTCACACTAAAAAAAAAAAAAATCATTTTTTCAGTCTATATGAATAACCAGGTACAGGGGCGCCTGGGTGGCTCAGTCATTAGGCGTCTGCCTTCAGCTCAGGTCATGATCCCAGGGTCCTGGGAGCAAGCCCCACATCGGGCTCCCTGCTCAATGGGAAGCCTGCTTCTCCCTCTCCCACTCCCCCTGCTTGTGTTTCCACTCTCGCTGTGTCTGTCAAATAAATAAAATCTTAAAAAAAAAAAAAAAAGAATAACCAGGTACATGAAAAAGAATGAAAACCAAACCAAATTTGACAGGAAGAGATCCAAAGGTATTCCAGCTACTGAAGTTATTCAGCACAGATTTTAAATAATCATACTTATATCTGAGGAGATCAAATTATGAATTTCAGCATATAGTTATAAAAAAGGATACAGAAGAATTTCTGACAATGACAGACTAGAGAAAAGCTGAACAAATGAAACACCTGCTTGAAAGCACTGCAGATAAAACAGCAGCAAGGAATTAGGGGTCCAAAATCCTGAAGAGGAAGAAATGCTAGAGAGCTTCATTCTGACATTTGGGTTCATTGGTAATTTGGGCATTTACCAATTCTGGAAGAGGAGATTTAGATTCTGAGAAAATGAGTTTTCAACAGACCTAGACTTGTAAGAATTAAAAATATTACTCTACGGGCACCTGGCTGGCTATGTTGGTGGAGCATGTGACTCAGTCTTTGGGTTGTGGGTTCAAGCCCCATGTTGGGTGTAGAGATTACTTAAAAATAAAATCTTTTAAAAAATATTACTCCAGTATTACTTGAATTTTTAATTATATATTTAATATATACAATTGTCTTCTGGCTTCCATCGTTTATGCTATCAAGTCAATTACAAATTTCACAGAGGGTCCTTTGGTGGTAATCTACCTTCCCTCTTTTTTATAGATCAACGAGAAATAGATGGGACTCTTAAAATGTCTGAACCCAATTTTGTATTATCTCAATCTCTGAAATTGGACTATGGTACTCTGAGATGGCTAGTGACAGTAGCTTTCTGCCAGAATCAATCATAAATTTTTTTTGGAGAGGAATAACAAGTTTTCCTACCTACTGTTCAGCACTCAAAGATAATCAGAAATATGAAGAGATCTGATACCGTGACTGAACATCAAGATAACCAACAGATCCATAAAGAAGATCTCTATAATAGGGTTATCAGACATAAGACTTTTTTTTTTTTTTTAAGATTTTATTTATTTGACAGAGAGAGACACAGCGAGAGAGGGAACACTGCAAACAGGGGGAGTGGGAGAGGGAGAAGCAGGCTTCCCGCTGAGCAGGGAGCCCGATGCGGGGCTCAGACCCTGGGATCATGACCTGAGCCGAAGGCAGACACTTAACGACTGAGCCACCCAGGCGCCCCAAGACTTTAAATGTTCAGGAAAATAAAAAAATAATTGATAATTTCAGCAAAACCATAAGGAACCAAAGGTAAATTCAAAAAACTGAAGACACATTCTCTAACCCATATTAGGACGGCAAAATAACCCTGGTAACAAAATTAGGTAAGACTAATCTCAGTCTTTAACATGATTGCACAAATCCTAAAACAAAATATGAGCAAACCAAATCCAGCAATTTCTTTAAGAGCTATGTAGTGACTATATTGCGTTTACTGCTGGAATTTAAGGTTGGTTTAGCATTAGCAAATTACCAAATGAACAAAAGACACAAATCAAGTGAGACACAGAAAAACCACTCATTAAAAGGTACAACTGGTATCTCTAACCAAGCTGGGAATAGAAGGGAACTTCTTAACCCTGATCAAGAGTGCATACAAAAAATGAGAGAAGAAAAAAGAAACAAAAGGCACAGCAAACAGCATACTCTAATGGTGAAACATTAGAAACCAGAGTTCCTAGCCAGCACCCTAAAACAAATTTTTAAAGTTTTAAATAAAAAATATATAGATTAGAAAAAGGTCATTTCACAGATATGACTAAGGAATTTACTAAAAACTCAAGAGTTATAGTTTAGCAATGGCTGGATAAAACTAAACTACAAAAGTAAATAAAAATATAATTCTAGGAGATATCACTTATAAATAACAAAATTTATAAGCTATAAATTTAAGATATTAAGATCATTGTGAAAAAAATTATAAGTATTATAAGGCCTTACAGATCTAAAAAAATAAGTAGACTCCTGTTCACTGATAGAATATCATGAAGCTGTCCATTTTCTCCAAAATGATCTGAAAATTTAAAGGGAATCCCAATCTAAATGTCAACAAAGCTTTTTGTAAAGCACTGATACTCTGACTCTAAATCGTATGGAAGAACAAAGGATCAAGAATAACGATGATGTTCCAAAACAAAGTCAAGGAACTTGTCTAAGTATTAAAATATTGTGTTTAATGGTATGGGTACCAAAAACCAAGTAGACCAATAGAACAAAATAAAAGATATCAAAAAGACCCAGGCATCAACAGAAATGTGGCACTACATACTGAGGAACAAATTGCTTATTGAATAAATGATGCTGAGACAACTGATTATCCACATGGGAAAAAAATGAAAAAAATCTCTACTTCACACCATACACAAGTCAATGCCAGGTGGACTAAGAACTTGGATATGAAAAACAAAACAATAAAAACTATCATTTGGGGCCTTCAGGTAAAAGAGGATTCTTAAATAAGACACTAAAACCCCTCAAAACGTAAGGGAAAAGATTGATACATTTACTAAATTAAAAATAAACACTTTTAGTCATTAAAAGACGCCATAATGACAATAAAAAAATATAATGCACAAACTGAAAATAGGTATCTGCAAATTAAATCAATCTGCAATTAAGTCTGCAATTAAATCAGATACATAATAAAATTCCACAAACCAATGTAAAGGACAATCCAACAGAAAAATTGGGAAAAGATAATGTTGAGTTAAAAAAAAAAAAAATACAGGCACAGAAAGAAGCACTCAACGTTAATTATATAAAAGTTAAAAAAAAAAGCAAAATTAAATACATAATTTAAATAAATATATATTCACAGGATGCCTGGGTGGCTCGGTTAGCATCCAACTCTTTTTTTTTTTTTTTTAAGATTTTATTTGACAGAGACAGCAAGAGAGGGAACACAAGCAGGGGGAGTGGGAGAAGGAGAAGCAGGCTTCCCGTGGAGCAGGGAGCCCGATGCGGGGCTCGATCCCAGGACCCTGGGATCATGACCTGAGCTGAAGGCAGATGCTTAACGACTGAGCCACCCAGGCGCCCCAAGTGTCCAACTCGTGATTTTAGCTCATGTCATGATCTCAGGGTCATGGGTTTGAACCCCAAGTGGGGCATGAGCACCGAGCCTGCTTAAGATTCTCTCTCTCCCTCTGCCCCTCCCCTCCATCCCCCCAACCCCCACTCATGCATACTCTCAAAAAAAAAAAAATGTACTCACAATAAAACTATTCAGAAAAGAAAGGAAATGATTAGCACAAAATTCCAAATAGTGTCTCTCTTATAAAGAGGGAGGGGGATGCAATCAAGGAGAGATATAATGACCTTCAATGATAGCACACTGCCCTTATTTCTTCTGCTGACTGGAGAATGCACTGCTGTTCATGAATATTCTTTATACCTTAAGTCAATGTTACATTCTTTGTGTATGAAGATTTTAAAAGCTGATAGACCTTTCGTATAGGAAGCTGAAAGCAGTTCTCAAAGCTTTGCTTGTTTTAAAGCAAAACTTCTCCCAAGAAAATTAAGCAGTAAAATGGACAGAATCAGAGCTCCACTGGTTAAAGTGAGGGAGAATGAGAAGGACCAAAGACCTCCTACCCGCACAAACTCATACAGAACCTGAAGTACCCTTTCCAAGAAAAACATGGCAATGAGGATGAGGAAATCAATAGATTCCATATCAATACCTCTTCCAAACTTGAAATTCTTTGATTCTAATGTGCTAAACCATCATGCCCATCCATGAAGTATTCACTTGATCTCACTTCACTTTCACTTAGCACAGGAGCATTTGAAAGATCTACATGTACATTCCTTAGCTCCTACTCACTCTGCATCCACATGTAAATTTGCTTCAGTGTATTCCTCTATGAACCATGATCTTTTCCTAAGCATCAGGTTGATTACACCAGCATAAGCATTTTTAGTTATGTCAACATAGCCATCACTCTAATACAGTCATTTATGTATCTTCTTTAACCGGCACACTTCCCAGGGTTACCAAATTGGCAATTTAAGACCGGTCTAAATTGGTGAACTCCCAAAGCAGCTCACCAATGAGCTTTCCTGAATGAATTGTATTCAATGTTAATTAGTTTAAAAAATAAATTAAGAAAACATTCCTAGAGTCTTTAATAGGTTTCTCTTAATCTGGTTAACTTGAAAATGTTGTAAAAAGAAGCCTTAAAAACTTTTTAAAAATCAAGTATTTATCAGAACCAAAATAATGAACAGTAGGGCCAGTGGCCTGCTCGCAAACAGCAGGGATTCCAATGCACTCAACCAATGAAAAAACCAGAAACAGCTGAAGTAAAAATGAAGTTAATCACCAGCTAAGTTTCTATTTTTGTCTTACCACCACCTATTTAGTTAATAACTTCAGATGATGTAACACGTGGGGAGATTAGCTAGATTCACACTTCAAAATCTACAACAGAATTCCTCTTCTGTACTATATATGTTTTTCATTCAAAGCTATAAAAGGACCAACTAAAAAAATTTGCCCCTACTTTGTTCCACAGTCTACTGCCCTGATCCCAGGCAAACAAAAAAAGTCTAGTACATATTTTTCACTAAGACTGGAAAAAACTCAAAGGACATAACCAAAAGGGACTCTAAAATATTCTTTTCATTTATAAAGAACAGCATTATAAATATAACAAAATAGCTGCTTGTTATGGCAGATTTGAAAAACTTATTTTTAATTTCAAACACTTCTATAGGCTAGTTGTCTACATTTTTAAGTAAAAAAAATGACACTTTTGAATGTAAATTAAAAATAAAACTATTATCATGATTTTCATTCTAATCACAGAGGAAACTGGTTAAAACCTAGTTCGTAGAAGAGTTCAGTTCAGAGTTTAGGTATACAGTCATATCCTTTGGTATCCCACAAGTCTATTTAATTTTAAATTTTTTAAGGATCACATACACCACCTACCATTTCTATGAAGATTCTCCAACAATAACGTTATTCTTCCCCCAACTTATGTTTTATGTGTCCATGTAAAATCTTAACCAGGTACATACACACTCAATGCCTATTATTCTATCCATTCCCCCATACTTACTTGCAGCCTGACAATGAAACCGAAATCCTCGTGGAATTTCACCTGTAATACAAAATATTTTGTTGAGAGCAGCTCTCTGGTTTTGCTAGAGCCATATGCCATAGGATGGACTGAGTCATAACATAGGTAATGGCTATTGCTATGTGAAAATACAAAAAAAATTAAACTTTCATAGAAGTTTATTTTTTTTTTAAACCAAAGGAATGATGACTATTAAAGAATTTTGGTATATTTGGTATATTGTCTAAACTACTTTAAAAAGGAAGTTACTCCTTACAGAAAAGAAATAGTAAAGAAAACTTGCTTAAGGAGTCTTAGCTAGGGGTCCACGAGGCCCTTAACATAGGGCCTCATGTACGTAGATCTAAAAAAAAAAAAAAAAGAAAAAGTCTCCAAATTCAATCTTTTTATAATGTTTTACAACTGTATGAAGAAAAGTAGTTATTTAATTTATCCTAAGCAGCAGCTCTCACAAGTGTGAGTAGGATGATTAGTTTCTGTCATTGAAACACAAGAAAAAGCGCTGGCTTATTCTAATGAATTTTAAAGCAACTGACAAAACAAAAGATGAAGTTCTTCTTTCCCCAACCTCTACCCCTTCACTCTTCTCCCTATATGTTTCTCCTACCTGCCTTTAAAGGTATACTGGTCCTTTAACTATCCTCTTGGGAACCTAATGGAATCCTAGGTCTTCATCACTACTTGGTTTGCTGGGTGGAACAGCCAGAAGAGCTCCTGAGAACATCCAAGAGACTATTACGTGTCAGGCTATCTTCACACCTTCTCTCGTACTCCTTAGAGCAGCCAACGATACGTATTAGTCCCACTTTATAGATAAGCTAATAAGTTCAGAAAGGTTAGGAACTTTGCTCAAAGTTATAAAACAACAGCAGGTTAAAATCTAGTGATCTCCAAGGTGAAGGATGGGTTAAAGAAATAAAAGCACAAAGGCATAAAAAGCTTTTAGAAAATTCCAAGATGTAAGGCCACAGGTAAGCAAACAACAGGCTATTTTTCAGTCATACTATCAACCCAACTCTAATACTTTCTTGAGATTAAAAGCTTAAACTAAAAAACTCTGTGTAAACACCTAATTCTTAACAATTTTTCAACCAATTATAATGAAGTCTTACTACACTTTAAGAACTATACATCAGCCCTTAAGAAAACAAATCCTGTTGAATAAAGTCAACATAAAATGAATACTGTTTAATATCTAGCATCTACTCACTCTACTTACCAGGATTTATAAAACTGTGGAAATCTGCCATAATACCTTCTTGGAGAGAATATTTAACACAGCCTATTTCACAAGGGAGGAAGCGCTGTTCACAATGAGGAGGTAGCTCACCATGGCTAAAAATGTTCAAAAAATAAAAAATGCCTCCAAGGAGAGCTAAAAAAAATAAAAAGAAAAAAAAGTAAGACAACACAAACAGTTGAGAGTTGAATCCTCTACAAAAGCAAAAGTTTTAGAACCATTTTCCTTGTGTTCCCATAATCCTAAAAGCTGGAAAAGAGAAAACTAATCATCTGTACCAGATAAATGAATCAAAATTTTTATAATTACACTTATCAAGAATTACAGTGGTAACCACTCTGCATGAAGCAACGAAATTATTCAAACTTGAAGCCAGCTCTACATAATTTAGCTAAACATAAGCCCCGAATTTTAGGAATGACTTAAGAAAAGCTGTGACCCATATTCAACAAATACAAGAGGTTTGGGAAATAAAGCCAAGTAGAATCAGTATAGAAAAACTCTGATATAAACTATGGACAATTTAGTTCACTCTTCACTTTTTACCAATATAAATAAGAACACTGATAAATTCTCTAAAGAAAGAAATATGAGAATGTGTGAAGGGTCTTATTTAACAGGATTGGCCACATTTAAGAGTGTTAAAAGTTGGGACACCTGAGTGGCTCAGTTGGTTAAGCAGGGAGCCTGCTTCTCCCTCTCCCTCTGCCTGCCATTTCCCCTGCTTGTGCTCCCTTTGTGTGACAAATAAAATCTTAAAAAAAAAAAAAAAAGACTGTTAAAAGTTTATTAATCTTCAACAAAGTCAGAACACAAAACAGCCAGAAGGAATAACAAGGATTCTTATTAGCTAAGTTCTTTCCTAGGCTAGCTCAGTAATTCAACCTCTTTATAATTTAAATGTATTTAAGGGTCTAGCTGTAAACACTTAAATTTAAGAAGTATATTTAGTAACATATAAAGTGGTTATTAACCAAGAGACCAGATTTTTGTATAAAACCAAACAATCTCTCCACTGTTATTTCAACAAATGCAAATTACCCGATCTTTTACAACTTTAGCATTACCATATTTGAACCCTTGTAGGCGATTATTCTGAAATGCAGGATCAAAATGAACAGAACACATAAGTACTGATCAATATATCATTATGTTTTGTGCACCCACACTTATCTAAGCGTTTTGCTTTTGGGATTACTCTACCTTGATCACTTTTTAGAGACAAATTTGACATATCCGGGGGTGAAACATTCTGCCTTGGTACAAGCATGCCTGGCCACCTCAGTGGAGTGGAAACAGGTTTCTAAAGAGGAAGAAAATAATTGATCACATACTCAAACTCTTACTGGGCACTTTATACAAATACTTAAATTCAGCAAAATACCTGAAAAACAGTTCACAGATTACTTCAGTAACCTCTGTAGGCCAATGAGCCCAATGAGTAAATAAGCATGTATTTGTCAGTGACACCAACTCCCAAAGGCAGACAAGGGCAACATCTATAAATATTCTGAATCAAAAGGTGAGTGGTAAATGACCAATTCAACAACCATTTGCCCACTACTGATAATCTAAATTAATCCCCCAGTGGCCAAAAGAACATCATTCGACAAAGTAATTTGTTTTTCACTTAAACTAAAAACCCAATCATGCTGACTTCAAGACTCAATGAGTACATATACAGCATGGCTTACATTTTGAGGGAAAAGGTCTTATAAGAAATTATAGTTAAAAAAAAAAAACCAAAAAACCAAGGTTCTCCCGTATAACTAAGTACCAATTCAACTGATTAGAGCTTCTATTCAAACATACATCCACAAAATAAAAATCTCTCAAACCTAAAGCAAGCAAAGCGCTCTTGAATTTCAATCCAATGTTGACAGTTTAAAGAAAGAATGGAATTTTACTATGTAAGAATGGAAACAACAGGGGCGCCTGGGTGGCTCAGTCGTTAAGCGTCTGCCTTCGGCTCAGGTCATGATTCCAGGTCCTGGGATCGAGCCCCACTTCAGGCTCCCTGCTCTGCAGGAAGCCTGCTTCTCCCTCTCCCACTCCCCCTGCTTGTGTTCCCTCTCTCGCTGTGTCTCTCTCTGTCAAATAAATAAATAAAATCTTTAAAAAATGGAAAGAACACGGAGGGGGAAAAGTCCACAATTACCCTGAATTTTCCTGATACAAATCAACAAGAAAATTTTTATTTCGTACTTTACCATTCTACTACACATAAATGTACCCAAATCAACTTTATTCAACTCTTACCTATAAGGCACACTAACATTTACCAACATGTGCAAGTTTTGTTATTTTAATATTTTAAACACAACAGCGTGCCTGGTTTCAGGTGTAATTTAAAAAGAGAGAATGGTCCAAGCTACTTTTTTTTTTTTTTAAGATTTTATTTATTTATTCGACAGAGAGAGACAGTGAAAGAGGGAGCACAAGCAGGGGGAGTGGGAGAAGGAGAAGCAGGCTTCCTGCAGAGCAGGGAGCCCGATATGGGGCTCAATCCCAGAACCCTGGGATCATGACCTGAGCCGAAGGCAGACGCTTAACGACTGAGCCACCCAGGCGTCCCGGTCCAAGCTACTTTTAAACATTAAAAAAAAGGGGGGGGTCTTTAATCATAAAGGGGTTTAAAGGAACCCTTAGAGATCATCTAGTACAAACCTTAAAACCCAACACTCTCATCACTGATCATGGTTTATTGGTTGCAGGTTTCCTAACAGGAATTCCCCCAGCCTTTCAACACCAAATAACAACATGTGCCCTAGTTAGGAAACCTGTTGGCTTTTTAACAGCATTCTGACACCAGGGGAGAAAAAAAAGAAAAATTCTTCTTTGCGCTAAACTGAATCACCCACTAGTCCACCCTTGGCATTCACCCACTCACTCATCCAGCATTTAGTGAACATGCCTATGTGCCAGGCGGGTAGCGGCTCTTCTCAGGCTAACTTTACCTGCTTCTCTGAAGGCCCAGCGTCCTTTCCCTGGGCCGCTCTCCACTCTCGAGCCATTTCTGCATATTTCTCCTTTTCTTCCTCCCTCAAAAGCTTGGGGACATTTAAGGGGGTTGAGAAAGGAGAGAAACAGCAATGAGGACCGAGCGCCCTAGGCCCCAGAGGCAGAAGCCCAGACATTACAAGTGGTTCCTGCGTTGGTTTGCCCTAAGGCGGGAACGGGGGGCTTCCTTCCCCTCCAGCAGGGGCCAAGGGGTCACTGGCCTCCTTGAGGCCTCTTTCCTTGTCGCCTCGCCCTCCCACTTGCCCAACTGCCTGGTCCGCCCCCCTGGGCCCCCCTGCCCCCCACTCCCTCCAGTCTTACCGCCCAGTCAGCAGAGCAGTAGGGGATGGCATTAGCTACGCGAGCCACAGGCAGCCCTCGCCTCCGTAATTCGGGGATCTTCTCCTGCACAAAGAAATAGTAGGCATTACGGCTGGCCCTGCGGTTTGGCATGGCGAGCGAGGTCAGGATTCGACGACGTGAGCCAGAGACACCACAAGCCGCCGGCGCCCTAGCCGGGCTCCCGCCCTTAGTAACCGAGGCAGGCGCCTGCGCGCGAAGGCCTGCAGCTCTCGACCAATTAGGGCGCTGTGCGCAGCCGCACTGGCCTCACTGGGAGAAAAACAGTCTGAGACTGACTCGTGGGGCAGTGGGGGTGGGGTGGAGGGGGAGCTTGGTCACAGGTGCAGTGCATTCTGATTGGCTGGGTTGAGGCGTTGGCGGGGTTGCTGTCGCGTGGAAGGTTTGGCGCAATTCCTGTACATTATTGCGTAATATGTGTCAAAGCCGGTAGAGGAAAAGAGGACTAGTGAGTGGTTCAAGTTCTTTCATGTTTTGTAACTGTAAAAGGCCAACTCTGTGCCAAGCGCCGTGAAAGGTGTTGGGTGGGGGACAGAGTGAGGAGCACGACAAAAAAGATCTTTTCCCTCCAGAAGTTCACAGTACAATGGAGAGAGTTTGAGGGGAAGATGACAAAACAAGTGCATCAACCAGTATGGGTTTTTCTTTTTTTTGATTATTGCTTTTTTGTTTTTCCCCCATTCTTAAGTTAAACTTGTTATAATTGCAAAGAATATGTTTTTTTAAAAAGCAAATTTTAAGTGTTAGGAAGAAAATGTACAATAAGCTAGATTTAAAATAATGTCCTTGAATAAAATTTTATAGATTTCCTCATAAAGGTGGTGTCATTTTTTTGTTAGTTTTATTCCTGGTATATATTTGGAGCTACTATGAAAGCTTTTGTTTCCATTGCATCTTTTTTTTTTTTATTCTTTAAGTTCAATTTAGTTAACATATACTATATTATTAGTAGAATTTAGTGATTTATCAGTTGCATATAACACCCAGTGCTCATTACATCAAGTACCTTCCTTAATGCCCATCACCCAATTATCCCTTGTCCCCACCCCTGTCCCCTCCATCAACCCTCAGTTTATTTCCTAGAGTTCAGCTTCTCTTATGGTTTGCCTCCCTCTCTATTTTCATCTTATTTTATTTTTCCTTTCCTTCCCCTATGTTCTTCTGTTTTGTTTCTTAAATTCCACATGAGTGAAATCATATGGTATTTGTTTTTCCCTGACTGAATTATTTCACTTGGCATAATATCCTCTAGTTCCATCTACATCATTGCAAATGGCAAGATTTCATTCTTTCTGATGGCTGAGTAATATTCCATTGTATATATATACACCACATCTTCTTTATCCATTCATCTGTTGATGGACATCTGGGCTTTTTCCATAGTTTGGCTATTGTGGACATTGCTGCTATAAGCATTGTGGTGCATGTGCCCCTTCAAATCACTATGACTGAATGGGTCAACCAGGAAATTAAGAATTTAAAAAGTACACAGAAGCAAATGAAAATGAAAACACGACAGTTCAGAATGTTTGGGATGCACCAAAGGTGGTCCTAAGAGAGAAGTATATTACAATACAGGCCTTTCTCAAGAAACAGGGAAGTCTTTTTTAAAAAGATTTTATTTATTTGACACAGAGAGAGACAGCCAGAGGGGGAACACAAGCGGGGGGAGTGGGAGAGATGGAGAAGCAGGCTTCCCGCAGAGCAGGGAGCCCAATGCAGGGCTGGATCCCAGGACTCTGGGATCATGACCTGAGCCGAAGGCAGATGCTTAACGACTGAGCCACCCAGGCACCCCCTGAGACAGGAAAAGTCTTAAATATACAACGTAATATTACATCTAAAGGAGCTGGAAAAGGAACAGTAAATAAAGCCTAAATCCAGTAGGAGAAGAGAAATAATAAAGATTAGAGCAGAAATCAATGATATAGAAATTAAAAAAAAAAAAAGAACAGACCAACAAAACTAGGAGCTGGTTCTTTGAAAGAATTAATAAAATCAATAAATCCCTAGCCAGACTTATCAAAAAGAAAAGAGAAAGGACCTAAATTAACAAAATCATGACTGAAAGAAGAGAGCTCACAACCAACACCAAGGAAATACAATTTTAAGAACATATGAGTGACTATATGACAACAAATTAGACAATTTGGAAGAAATGGATGCATTCCTGGAAACTTATAAACTACCAAAACTGAACTAGGAAAAAACAGAAAACCTGAACAGACCCATAACCAGCAAAGAAGTTGAAGCAGTAATAAAAAATCTCCCAACAAACAGGAGTCCAGGGCCAGATGGCTTCCCAGGGGAATTCTACCAACTATTTAAAGAAGAAATAATACCTATTCTTCTGAAGCTGTTTCCAAAAATAGAAATGGAAGGAAAACTTTCAAACTCATTTTATGAGGTCAGCATTACCTTGATCCCAAAACCAGACAAAGGCCCTACCAAAAAGGACATTTACAGAGCATGGATGGAAAAACTCTCAACAAGATACTAGTCAATAGGATCCAACAATATGTTAAAAGGATTATTCACCACGACCAAGTGGGATGTATTCCTGAGCTGCAAGGGTGGTTCAACATCTGCAAATCAATCAACATGATACACTACATTAATAAAAGAAAGGACAAGAACTATAATATCCTCTCAATAATGCAGAAAAAAGCATTTGACAAAATACAGCATCCTTTCTAGATTAGAAGTCTCCACAGTGTAGGGACAGAGGGAACATACCTCAATATCATAAAAGCCATATATGAAAAGCCCACAGTGCATTTCATTCTCAATGGGGAAAAACTGAGAGCTTTTCTCCCAAGGTCAGGAACACAACAGGGATGTCCATTCTCACCACGGTTGTTCAACATAGTACTAGAAGTCCTAGCCTCAGCAATCAGACAACAACAACAACAACAACAAATAAAAGGCATCCAAATTGGCAAAGCAGTAGTTACAATAACTCTTAATGTCCTTGTCTGTTCAGTCCATCATCTGTGTCATTTCTGGGTCTTGTTCTACTGATTGATTTTTCTCCTTATTGCTTCTTTGCAAGCGTGGTAATATTTGATTTGATGACAATTGTAAATTTTATCTTTTTGAATGCTGCATATTTTTGTCTTCTTATAAATATTCTTGTGCTTTTTCTGGGACAGAGTTATGTTATTTGGAAACAGTTGGAGTATAGTTTTTCCTCCTTTTGAGGCTTGCTTTTATGCTTTGTTATTTGGTATCAGAGCAAACTTTAGGGCTAATTTTCTCCTCCGTTGATAAATACCCTTAGTACTCTGCCTGACAACCCATGAATTTGGAAGTTTTTCCATTTTGGCTGATGGAATCACAAACTATTTCTAGCCCTGTGTGAATTTCAAGGATTGTTCCTTCTAATCCTTTCAGGTTGTTCTTTCTCTGGCACTGTGTAGTTTCCTCCCACACATGCACAGAGCAATATTCAGCTGGAGCTTCAAGGGAGATCCTTAGCAGATTTCCAGAGCTCTTTCTTTGTACTGTTCTCTCTTTTCTGGTACTCTGCCCTGCAAACTCTAGTCACTGTGACCTACCTAGACACCAACTCCATCTCCTCAACCCAGGGAGACCACAGGGCTCTGCCTAGGTTACCCCTCTTGCTGGATTCTGGATACTCTCTCCAGGCAGCAACCTGGGGCCATCAGATGACTCACCTTGTTTGTTTCTGTTCTTGCAGGGATTACTCACCTCTGCTCCTCTATGTTCAGTGTCTGAAAACATTGTTTTATATATTTGATCGAATTTTTATTTGTTTAAGATGTTGGATAAAGTGATTCCCTGTTATTCTACCTTGGCCAAGATTGCTTTACCTTATTTTGATATTTTATTTTTTATTATTTTTTAAAGATTTTATTTATTTATTTGAAAGAGAGAGAGAGACAAAGCGAGAGCAGGACCACAAGCAGGGGGAGTGGGAGAGGGAGAAGCAGGCTTCCCGCCAAGCAGGGAGCCTGATGTGGGGCTCGATCCCAGTACCCTGGGATCATGACCTGAGCTGAAGGCAGATGCTTAATGACTGAGCCACCCAGGCGCCCCTTATTTTGACATTTTAAAACAATATGTAGATTTAACTGCTAAATTTTTAGATATGTAATCAGGACAAATCTCTCTGAGGAGACACCATTTAAAACAAGAAAGGATACTAAAAAATAGAGCTAATCATGTAAAGAATCAAAAAAAAAAGCATTCTAGATGGAGGGAACAGCATGTGTGAGGGTCTCAGACAATAAATAGTTTGGTGTATCATCAGAATAGACAGAAGATTGGTTGATGTTACAGTTGTGTGTCCACTCAGGTGGAGAAGGTGCTTGCTGAGGATGGAGTGATCAGCAGGAATTTGGAGATGGCACTGTCCAGGGTTCAAGTATTACTAAGTATGTGGGTGGTCATTGAAAGATTTTTTTAAAAGTGTCATGATATGGTTTACAGCTGAAGAAGATCAGTCTTTTTACTATTTGGAGAATAGGTTCAAAGAGGCAAGAATGGGCATGGGGTGACTAGTTAGGAGGTCCATTCAGAAGTCCATGTGAGAGGTGATGGTGACCTAGAACAGAAAAGAAACAGGAGAAATGAAGGGGAGAGAATGGTTTCAAATTGTGCTTTGGGGAAAAAAGAACTAACTGATGGATTGGATGTAGAAGTGAGAGAAGGGGAGGAATTCTAGAGTTTTGGCTTAAGTAACCCAGTGGCAAGTCATGTCTTTTTCTAAAATAGCAAGAACTGGGGGAGGGAGGACAGTGCTGGTACCAAAGAGGGTCCAATGCTCCTCATAATTTCTATTACCTGCTCCTTTCCTTCTTTGATACAACTGATTTTTTTTTCAATCTTACCTAAGCAAAGTCCTATGTAAATGGATCAGTTTTTCCCTCTTTCCACCCAGATTGATTTTCTTATTCAGAAATTCTGGAGAGTGGTAGGTTTTGGTTGGGATGTGGATGGCAGGGGGATCAAGAATTTAGTTACGGATGTGTTAATTTTGAAATGCCTCTTATACATTCAAGTGGAGATGTCAAGTAGGCAGTTGGTTGTCTATGCCTGGTGTTCTGGGCTAGAGACAGAATTTGGAAGCAATTTGGGCATAAAGATGGTATTTAAATTCATAGAAATGGATTAGATCACCTAGGCTGAGGGTGAAGAGAGGAAAAAAGTTTCTAGGATGGAGTCCTGAAGAACACCAGCATTTAGAAGTCAGAAGAGGAAAACCCAGCAAAGATGACTAAAAAGGAATGTCTGAAGAAGCAAGGAGAAAACCAGGGAAACCAAGACAAGAGGAATATTTACAAGAGGAAGTGCTTCATTTATTCAATAAGTACATATGGAAAGTCTGTGGAATACCAAGCTCAGTTTTAGGGCCAAGAACACATTAAACATTACAAAGTTTATAGTGAGGAATGCAGACAATAAAGAAACAATTATGTATATAATAAGATATCTGAACATATTATTGGACAATAAGTCCAATGAAGAAAAATAATGCAGGATAAGGGAATAGGGACTGATTGAAGGTGCAATTTAGGGTGGTCAGAAAAGACCCTATTTGAGGAAATGAAATTTAAGCAAATAGTGGAAGGAAGTGAGGAAGCAAACCATGAAGATGTCAGGCAAAGAGCATTCCAAGCAGAGGGAATAGCAAGTGCAAAGACCCCAAGGTGGGCACGTGTCAAGTATGAGTGAGGAACAGCAAAGCAAGGCTGTGGTTGCAGTTAAGCAAGCAAGTAGGAAAATAGAGATGGATATTGGAGAGGGAGTTTGGGCCGAACCATGCAGGGCTTACAAGGCCATCGTAAGAACCTTAGATTTCACTTAAATGGGTAAGAAGCCATTGGAGGCTTGGAGGACATCTACTATTTTTTTTTAATATGAAGTATGAAGTGATTTTCAACTAAGTGAATGTTATGAAACCACCAAGAACACATGGCATTTTAGGAAAATATTTTTCCTAATGCTAGTTTTTTTCTGATGTTAGTTTAAGTTAAGGCCCTGACCTTGTTCAGTGTGCATCCTGTGCTGATGATAATAGTAATCATAGTTAATATTCACTGAAAGTGGGGCGCCTGGGTGGCTCAGTTGGTTGGGCGACTGCCTTCGGCTCAGGTCATGATCCTGGAGTCCCGGGATCGAGTCCCGCATCGGGCTGCCTGCTCGGCAGGGAGTCTGCTTCTCCTGTTGACCCTCCTCCCTCTCATGCTCTCTGTCTCTCATTCTCTCTGTCTCAAATAAATAAATAAAATCTTTAAAAAAAAAAAATATTCACTGAAAGTTACTGTGTCAGACTCTCTGCTAAGCACTGCACAAAGGCCATCTCCTTTCTCCTCCTTACAACAATCTTGTGAAACAGATTATAAAATCATCCCCATTTTGCAGAACAGGAAATTGAGGCTTAGAGTAGTAGAGTCCCCAGCCCACACAGCCCGTGAGTGCCTCTGACCTCTATGAGATTCCTGCTTCTTTAGCATCCTTATTGCAAGCCGTTCATTATCAATACTCAAGGATGTTTATTACATAATGCTTTGCCAAAGCAAAAGGAGGAATTTCCAAGTTCCTCATCGTCTCTAGATGTTGCCCAAATGCACAACCATACTCTTGAGTAACTCCGCCTGAAGCCTAGTTGATTCCTCTGCTTTCCCAGTCAGGTCATGCAGATTCTACCTTGTGTCTCCCTGCAATGTCTCTCCCACTTACTGTTTGCTTCCCATTTCTGCTACCCTGTAGCCTAGTTTTGGTGCTCGTTCCTTTTTGGGCTCTCGTAACGAGCTCTCACATGGAAGAGGCTGTCTCTCTTCCCATCAATCCATCCTACACGCTGTGGCCAGAATAACTTGGCTGAAACACAGGTTTAATCTTACTCTTCCCTGAGAAATCCTTGTGTGGTCCGTAGCCTGTGGAATTAAGTTCAGACCTGGTAGCCTGGCTCCCCTTGGTCGGCCCTCAGCCTCCCTTTCTGGCCCTGTTGCTGACTCTGCCCTTTGTGAAGCCATGTTCCAGGCAGCAGACCCCACTCTGCTCTGTGCCTGTGGCTTGTGTCTGAACTACCTCCTGTTGTGTTTCTGCTTTTAGAAGTTCTGTCCAGATCATGTTTAAGGTTTAGCTCAGGGATTACCTTTTCTTGAAAAGATCTCTGACCAGCACTCCTAGTGAGTAACTGACCTCTTTCCGTTTGCTCACCACCACCCCTGGCGTTTGTCCTAATATAGGTCCTGTCACACCCAGTTAAAGACCATACGTCTGTCTCTTCCCCACCCCAATACACACATTGCTACATCTCAACTGTAAACTTTTTGACATAAGGGTCTGTGACTCATTCATCTTTAAATTCCTTTCATCTTAACTCTCCAGACAGCATGGTATCTAGAATATAGTAGGCGCTCAATAAATGTGTATAGACTAAATGAATGAATTCAGGGAAGAGAGAAGAAAAGATGAGGAAAAGAGAAGAAGACCCTAAAACAGTTTGTGATTAATTAGACAAAAATCCACATGGCTCATCTCTGTGTCTAAGGCACCCACTCAGAACTGGGGTGGGAATATGAAATTAACAACTCTATGAGAGAGCCTCAGGACACAATGCCAACACGAAGGTCAAGGCTGCTGTTTTTTAACACTAGCTTTTGAGAGCCCACAAATGACCCCTCTTTTGTGTGAGCTGTTTCCTTTTATGCTCAGTGTTCTGGCTCTCTCATTCTAGCTCCCTTCCTTGCCTGTTTTCTGGGGGTGAGGTCATCAGATAGACATACTTGTTCTGGCTCACTTCTCTCTCTTAGGTCCCATCTTTGACCTGTGCCAGGGAAGAAGGCCTCTAGGAGAATGCTTAGGGCTGAGAAGCAATCCTCTGGCTTAATCATCAAGACCCACTGCCCAAGGCCTTGACAAAATACAGGAGACAGGCCCTCCTTCATCTTTCCCCCTTTGGGCTAAAGGATACTGCTCCATCACTGAAATCTGCTCTGCTGCAGATTTTTGGGGGCAGTTAATGTTGTTCAGGTCTCCAAAGGACACGAATATTGAAACAAAAAGAAACAAAAGGGAGCGCCTGGGTGGTGAAGTTGGTTGAGTCCAATTCTTAGTTTTGGCTCAGGTGGTGATCTTGGGGTCCTGGGATCGGCCCCGAGTTCGGCTGTACGCCTAGCATGGCGTTTGCTTAAAAAGACTCTCTCTCCCTCTGCCTCTCCCCCCTACCTCCGCATGCGCTCTCTCTCTCTCTCTCAAATAAATAAATAAATCTTAAAAACAAAAAAGAAACAAAAGCAAAAACCAGAGAAAGGGCTCATGAAAGAGAAGCAAGCTTACTTCATCTTTGGCTCTGTAACTCACAAAGAAATTAGAGTTGAATTCTCAGTCAGTAAGGGCTCCCAGGGCCTCAATTACTCATAATTAACTTGATTCACTGCTTAGGATTGAGACAGAATTAGAGCAGGTGTACATTGGGGGGCTTTGTGTCTGGCCAAAGATACAGTCCTGACAAAAACACCTGTCACTTTTTTCTGCCTCTCTCCTTCCTCCGGGGATGTCCCAGAAACTGAGTGGATTGTGGCACAGTTGTATCTTGTGTCCAGCAACTTTCTCTACGTTGTATAAATATTAGAGGATCTAGAAAATTATGCAGAAGATAAAAATGAATAACAATCCTACCCAGAGATAACCATTCCTAGTCTTTTGTTGTTTCCATCTTTTAACTGCATTTCCCATATTTTGGACCATGCTGTAATACAATTTTATGTTCTGCTCTTTTTTCTGTGCATTGTCCTTAGAAATTGTCCTCTGCAGGGAAATTGTCATTAGAAAGCCTCAGGTGGAGGCTGCCCACTGTTGGTGAAGTCTGGCCTCCGGATGGGTCAGGCAGACACCACCTAATTCAGCAACCTACACCCCTGTCCTTAGCTTTGAAGCGTGAGACAGCAGGCTTTTGGGTTAAATCTGCTTCAAGTACATGGAATTTTCAGCACATTTTCCCAATCTTTTACTTATTATATACTTACCACTGTTCTTGGCAGTACAGCTTTTTAAAATTTTTGGCATCATGCACCCTGCATTTGCATTTCCTTTCTTTAAAGCATTTTCTTAATGAAACAATTTATTCCTCAATATGAAAGGACTTCCAGATTGAAAATGTTTCTAGTTTCCAGTATAGGGCACCTAGAATCTCTGATTTTTTTTTTTCAGTTCCTTGCTTCAATTTAGATTTTTTTTAAAACTTATAATTCATCGAAGGTGGTTTTGAAGATATGGGAGATGGGGAAGATAACAAACCTAAAAGGTAGCACAAGGGAAGGAAAGCTGAACAAAACTTAGATAAGAAACACGGTATCTATTTTAAAGTCACAGCTCATAGATTCTTCCTGGAAGTCAAGACTGGAGAGGAGAAGTAGAAATGTGATGTTATCTGTGTGCTTTAAAAAGACCTATGTTAAGCAGAATTCATGTACATGCATGCCTGTGTGCCTGCAATGAAATCATGTTTTAAAGAGGATTCAGCCACATTATATTTATAACCATGGGGTTGCTACCAGCTACCAGCATGTCTCCTTGCGGTGGTTCACTTCTCTTCATGTCCTAATTCTGTTCTAAAGTGTTCGGCTTTGATGAAGCAGTCAGCTAGTCCACTCCCCCTGCATCCCTGTGACACACAATTCTCGCTATGGCTTTCTTCGAGTCCTGCTCTGGTCCCATCCAGGCCTACGTTCTGACATGTTTGTCTCTGGTTGCAGCACAGAGTTTGAAGTATTGGGGATTCAGACCCTGCCAGGGCTGTGAAAAGCTCATCTCTCCTGGGGGATCTGTCCTATCTGGCCAGAAGAAATGGATAACTGGAGCATCACCAGATCTGAATATGAGGCTCATTTGCAAGCAGCCACTCAATAGCTCCCCAGGGAAACAATAAAAGTAATTATGTAGTACCTCTTAAACCCTAGAGTGCTTCAGAAGTGCTGGAGGAAGGCAGTTAAGATGCAGATTTTCAGGCCCCACCCAGAGTTCCCGATCTTGGTTTTTACAAGAGCCAGGGAATCTGCATTTTAAGCAAACACTTTAATGTGATTCTGAGGCTGAAAGTTCAAAAACCACACTTGGAGAAACACCAGGATTCTGATGTCCTCCCCCTCTACCATCAACAATACAGTAAAATAATACCATTGTTCTGCCTTTTTTTCTACTGCCATCCCATAGGCTGCGTGTTTTGAATCCTTAGGTGTACCCTCAAAGTTTCTCTTAACCTTCCATCAGCTTGGTAATAACGGTGCATTTGGGAGGGGCACACACTGTGATTTAATCCGGTTTGGCACCTCCTTAGAGATGGCTGGGAGCCCCAGCCATTGAGGAAGATGCAGGCTAAACCAATTGTTCCTCTCCAGCTGGAAGGTAGACATGCAGAGTGATACACAGAAAACAAATTCCCAGGTTGGTGGACAAGGCCCCGGTGTTCTATGACTCACTCTAGCACAAGCTCCTCCCCCAGTCTCCTGCAACCCTGTTCACATGCACACAGGTGCATACTTAGAGCACACATTCGAAGCTCACTTCTTCGGTGGGCACTCACTTTCCACTTCCAGTGCCCATGCATGTAGGTTCTCTTTGCTCAGTCCATCTCCCGTTTCCAATATCTCAACTCTTAAAAGTTGTCCAAGTTTTGCATAAAACACTATTGTTCTATACGTTTAGACCCTAAACACGGCCCATACTTTTGGGCATTGTGTGCACCTGCCCATGCACACACAGTCACACGCATGCACATAATAAATGGCAGAGCATAATACAAATACATCTTCATACCAACTTTCCGGTCTAGGCGTCCCTTTTATGGCGTAAAGGGCATATGCGTTGGAGTCAAAAGACCTCAGTTCAAATCCTACCTCTGCCATTTACTAGCTACCTAATCTTAGAGAAGTTAATTACATTCTTAGGGCCTGAGCTTCCGCATTAGGGTTAAATGAGAAAGCTTGTAAAACACCTAGGACTGTGCTGAGAACCTAATAGGGAATGTTAGGTACCTCCTTTACTCTTATTTTCTATTTTTCTTTTCTTTTCTTTTTTCTTTATGAAAGGAAATAGTCCTCCAAATCTCTCTCACATAGCATATTAGTGAAGGTTCTTAACTGCAAGTGTCAGAAATCATCTCTGGCCAAAATACACAGAGAGGGAATTTATGAAAGGATATTGGGTGGCTCACAGAAATGCCAGGAAGGCTGAAGAGCCAGGTGCAGAAAAATGGGCTGGAACCCAGAGAGATCTGCACAATACAAGACCACAGCCAAAATCGTACCTCAGAGCAAGTTGGTGGCTTGACCTCTGTCATAGCTGCTTCTGAACACTGGGTGCTCCCGCCCCCTTGGGGCCAAAACCTGATTCTCTGCTGTTTCTGCTTCTATTTTTATTGTTATGTTAATCACCATACATTACATCATTAGTTTTTGATGCAGTGTTCCAGGATTCATTGTTTGTGCATAACACCCAGTGCTCCATGTAGAACGTGCCCTCTTTAATACCCATCACCAGGCTAACCCATCCTCCCACCCCCCTCCCCTCTACAACCCTCAGTTTGTTTTTCAGAGTCCATCGTCTCTCATGGTTCGTCTCTGCCTCCGATTTCCCCCCTTCATTCTTCCCCTCCTGCTATCTTCTTCTTTTTTTTTTTCTTAACATATATTCATTATTTGTTTCAGAGGTACAGATCTGTGATTCAATAGTCTTGCACAATTCACAGCGCTCACCATAGCACATACCCTCCCCAATGTCTATCACCCAGCCACCCCATGCCTCGCCCCCCACTCCAGCAACCCTCAGTTTGTTTCCTGAGATTAAGAATTCCCGCTTCTTTTATCACTTGCTCCAGATTCAAAAAGCTCTGAATGAGAGGGTCCCTGGCCATGCCTGTGGCCTGGGCCAGTACCCCAGCTGGGGTGGGTGGGGAGGTGCTTTAGACTTCCACGGTTGGATTTCTAAAAAATAATGATGTAGGCAGGCTGAGTCTGAGGTCCCACAGGACCAGCTAAGAGGGCTCCTTGGCTTTGTGCAAGATAGGATAGAAATCAAACGTGAGAGGAAGTGAGAACAGAAGGTACTGAAGACAGAGAGAGTAGATACTGACAGAGCATCTGAGGAACTCAGAGAGGAACAGGAGATTGAGTCTTGTCTTTGCTTGGGGTCTGAGTATTTTATTGAGGATTGTGGTCTGGTGTACATGTCCTCCCATATACCCAGGAACCAGTCAAAACAAGGATGAGTGCTTAGGTGTCCTCCATAAGTCACTTATGCCCTAGAGCATAAGTCTTGGCATCGAGATGTCTGGAGTTAGTGATCTACATGATGACCTCACCCAGTCACTCCTTAGATGTAATCTGTTGTGCTGGAAGACTCCAAAGAAATCATTAACTCCTTGACCTGTACAAGGAGGACAGACATTATCTGTACTATAAGACATGAGTGAGGTGGGGATGCGGGTCCTAGCAAGAATAGAGGCAGGAAAAGGAGCGAAAATGCAGTCCTTCATGGGTCCTTTTAGTTTCCCTGTCTCAATAAGAAGGGAATTCAGATGTCAAGCAGTCATAAAAGATCAGTGTCCAGAGTCCTTTCTCACCATTTCTAATGTTCACATCTCATCTCTTTCACATATAAATTCATTCTAAAGTCTGTGGTCTTTCTCTCCAGGAACTCTCCTCTAGCCTAGAACTACTCTGTTTCTGAGGCAATTTTACACCTTCCTGCCTTGTCTCCTTTCTTTTCTCTGTCCAGAATTCCCTATCTTGCCCCCTTTCCACCACCAATCCCTGACCAGTTCAAATCTTCCCCATTCTGCAAATGCTAATGAAGCCATTAGCATTACCATTTCTTTCTTGTGGTGCTGACCCCCCTCCCTAAATTGCTCCTTCCATTGTGTTCTGAGGGCACTTTCACTATGTCTCCATTATCACCTTTGCTCCATTTTACTACCAAAATGTGTTCAATGGCCTAACCTTCCTCCCTCTCCTGGACCCAAGATGAAGCTCTTTAAGGGCAGGAAGTCTGCTTTATTTACATTGTAGCCTTGGTTCTTAGTACCTAGTAGATGCTTAATACATACTTGTTAGCAAAGCATAAGTTTCTTCTCACTTGCCTCTCAACATACACACTCCGACTCCTTTCCTATATATGTGACAGATCCGTTTAAAAAATGGAAATAATCCATGTGAATGCACCCTGCAAACCGAAAAGTGTTGGACAAATACATTTGATCTTAGCCAAAAGGCTGATTCATGATTAAGAGTTGGACGCATGTAAATGACATAAGTGTTTATTTCATTCTAGTTTTACATATTTTCTGTTAAAAAGCTATATGCCCTTATTACGCCTCACAGTGTTTTCACAGGAGAAGGTTACAGTGCGGGTCTCCCTCCTACCTTTCCCGATTCTGCAGAGCCTCTTGTGTCCTTGCGTTGCCAAGAAGAGAAGCAGACTGG
>NC_058408.1:58909095-59038208 GCF_002201575.2 Neomonachus schauinslandi
GGTTACCCCGAGCCGGACGCTGCCGCCGGTCCCCACTCGGCCCACTCCTTCATCTGAATGGGAAGTTGGGGAACATGGACGGGGTCGTGCTGGCGCGGATCGCTCTCTTCTGGCTAACAGGTAGGAGTCATTTTCTACCCACGCGAATAACTTTATGTATATCCCCTCGGTGTATATGTATATCCCACCCCACCCCCACCCCCATTTCCCCCCTGGCTGGGCTTAAAGCTGCTTAGCAGGTCAGCCTTACGTGGGGGAAGGGGCTCTGTGTGTGCGTGTGTGTGTGTGTGTGTGTGTGTGTGTGTGTGTGTGTGTGATGGAGGAGACGGGGGGAGAATCCCATTACAAGTGAGACGGATCGAGATGCAGGTGTTTGACTCCTTGGGCTATTGTTTGGGCATTTCCTCACCCACACAACGGTTCTTCTGGGTCTTACCCTGAGTTTGTGATGCTGTGGGCCCTGGGAAGAGCCTGGTTAGGAAAAAAAAAAAAAAAAAAGGAAGAAAGAAAGCTCGGAGGAGACATCAATTAAGAGAACTGGTTTCTGGAGGTGAGGGGTGGAGGAGTGTCTCCCTAATTCCTTCCCTAGAGAAGCCAGGAGACCCAGCCGCATTCTCTCTGTGGCTCCGGGGTGCAGTGGGGCGCGGGATGAGGAAGGAGATGGGGACGGAGGCTTGATTGGTTGTGGAGTTTAGGGCCCTGCTCTCTCTCGCTTGGTACCATTTGAGGAGTGGTCCCATAGCGGAGAAGAACTTCCTCCCGAAATAAACAGCCTCCCCTCCCCCAATAAAGATAAATTGCAGAGATATTCAGAAGGTAGAGCTTCTCCTCAGCATTAAAGTCACTTCCGCTAGCTGGATACTCCGTGTTTCCCCCTCCCTTTAGTGGTGAACTTTCTCCCCACCCGCCTGTGGTCTGGAAAGTCTCTCGTTGCCTCAACCGAGGGTCCTGCGAGGTTGAGGGGCCAGTGGCCAGGCAGGGTGGCTAGCCCTGGGGGACTCACAAAGTAGCCCAGCTTGGGTGCTGGTGAGGATGGGTAGGAAGGTTCGGTAGCTTGGAAGGGGCTGAGACAAAGATTCCCAGCAAGGTGCAGATGGAGTGATGGAGGAAAGGAACAAGGGATCAGAAAGGTTTTGAGGACAGGGTGAGGGCAGTGCAGGGCAGGAGAGGAAATAGAAAACAGCACCTCCAAAAATGAAGTTCTGTCCCCTCTGGGGGCACCAATCAGAAGATTTGGAAAAAATCAAGTCAGTAGGAAGTTTAAAATATTTAAGGCAGTCATTGAAATAGGGTAAATGTATATAAGAAGAAAAGGAAAAACTCTATTTCCCTTAGCTTCGGAATAAGATTATTGATTGCCTCAGTTTTGTTTTGTTTTTTCCTCTTTCAAATGAAGGACCCCTAACCCTGGTTCTGCTCCATGCTGGCTTTAGGTTTGGGGGATGGGGGTGGGCAGGGCTTGTCTGCAGAGTTAGCCTCTTCTCTTGGCTGCTCTGAGTTCATCCCTCCCACATTATTCAAATATGAATCATCTCTAATTTCAGGGTTTGGCTGATCCATGTCTCCCCACTCCCCTGGCCTCCCAGTGCCTTCCACTTTCACCCTCACTGATTCTGAATGTCCTTGATTTGCCTCTACTTCTATGTTACCATACTAGAAGGGCACTTAGGCCTGAAGCCTGGATCACCACCTCCCTGAGGTCAACTAGGCATCCTGGGGCAGGAGGGCTCTGAGTCCGAGATGCTCTTCCAGACACCCCAGGGTGTGCCCAAGAAAAGCACTTGAGGGATTTGCAGGGAGTGGGAGCAGAAGGGGTTCATATGGCCCTGCTAGATGGCTAACAGCTTTTTATGAGCTGCAATCACATCATTGGAAGGGGCCACAGGCCATCTAGGCCAGCCCTCTCAGTTTATAGAAATGGAGGCCCAGAGAAGTGATAGGCACACAGCAAATGTGAGATGGAGCAGGGACTCGAACCCAGTTCTCTGAACCCCAGGCCAGTCCCATTTGCACTCTTCTGAGCTGCCTCTCTGGGGTTTTTTCATTGCAGGGGGTTCTGTTTTGTGTTTATTTTGAGGGGAGTTGCTGCTTTGTCCGTGTCTTCTTTGCTCCGTACCTGGAGAGGTGGCCCCCAGCCTGGTGGCAGGCAACAGGTCAGTTACGAGGGCCAGCTCAGCTGTCTGATGGCTGGGCTTCTGTGCTCTGCACGTGGGGCTGGCTCTCAAGATCCCATTGAGCATGGCAGGCATCCCCTGCTCCCAGCTTCGGCTTCCCCCCTCATCCCCTCAGGCTGTCAGGTGTGCAGCTGGACAAGCCGCCTCTCAGCCTCAGCAGAGTAGAGTAGCTAACAATGGCGGCTGGGGGGTGGGGGTGGGTGAGGAGCAGTCAAGGATGAGATGGATTCAGACTCATCGTTCACAGAAAAGCCATGAGAGGAAAGGTAAGAAATTTCCGTCCGGCCCAATCAATGAATTCTCTCTTGAGGGGGTTGTACAAAGGGAGGGAGAAAGGGAAGGACAGATTAAAAATGAGTCAGAGAGCTGGGAGGAGGGGGGTAGGGACGGGACACATTCATTCTCCTTCTCCCTCCCTTTCTCCTGCCCCCCCTTTCTCTTCCTGTCCTCCCTTCGCCCTCCCCTGTTTGTCTCTTTTAATGCAGGCTGAGCAATTTCTAATCAACCCTTTAGTTTTTTTTTCCCCTCGGTCTCAGGCAGCTCCTTCCTTGTCTTTCATTGCTAAAGTCTGCCTCATGATTTCTTACTGTCATTGTGATGCTGCTTCCTGTAATAAATTGTTGTTGTTCTGAACCAACACAATGCTTCTCAGCTGCTGTTTGAGCAACAGGTGCCATCCGGCAGTAGGACCTGAAGGAGGGTTCACTCGGTCTTTGTTCCTGAATTCGGATGGCGTCTCCTCCTTTCCTGGCGGGAGAGGCTGTGAGAAACCCTGGCGCTGGGTCCCCTCGGCGAACACACTCACAGGCGGGAGCAGGCGATGCGTTTTCCTGGAGACTCCTGGGTCTCGCTGTGATGAAGATTGCTTGCTCTATTAGCATTTCTTTTGGTAGCCTTTGGGTTTTATTCATTCATCTATTCATCCACTCTGCAGGCACATATTAAATTCCTGGGCTTGCTAAGCGTTAGGATAGGTGCCGAGGATAAAGAGAGAGAAAAGACACAGTCCTTCTCCTCCAAGGGTTGTCAGTCGAGTCAGTGACTCAAGTGAGTTTTCTGGTGATTTTGATTTGGGAGCAGAAGGTCTTCCGATGAGAGCTGTGAGCCTCACAGGGGCCAGGAGAGCATGGAGGGGGCACCCCCAAGCCAAGCCTGAAGTGGAGATTGGAGCCATCTTGAAGGGAACTCCTAGGAGAGGTGGTGGCTGAGGGAAGACAGGTGTTCACGCCTCGTCAGTGGCTGAGTTACCACCACGTCCAGGCATGGTGCTGGGGTTAATAAGATGAGTAAGACACAGCCCTGCCTTCCAGCACTCGCAGGCTGGTGGCAGGACACAGTGATGGAGTAGCCTGTGCCCAGGCAATAAGGGAGATCTGCACCAAGTGCTGTGGGGTGCTTCACGGTGGCTCCTAACCCAGCCTGCGGCGGGGGGAGGGAGGTGTCCAGGGGTGTTTGTTACCTGTTCTGGTTTGCATTCCAGTGGATACATGGTGACTGTGTGCCGAGAGGCTCGGATGCAGAGAGTTAAAGCGTTAATATTAGCCCTGGAGAAGGAAGAGTCGCTTTCAGAGACTGCTGACACCTCAACTTCTACTGTCCCCTTCCCTGTCCTGCATACCTTTCAATTTCTCTCCCTCTTCTGTTCTTCTTTCCCCTGCAGAAGAGACCTTGCTCTTACCAGAGCATCTTCTTTCAGCACTCTATCACAGCCCTCCCCACTCCCCTCCTTCTCTCAGCCAGATGCTTCTCTCTGGACCAGAGGAGGGGGCTTGTCTCAGTTATCCCTCTTTAGATTTTAGACTCACATGATTCTGCTGGTTGGCTAGTTTCTACAGACTTGGAATTATTACTAGTAGCAGTCTTAGTGCAATACTATGCTTGTAGTCTTAGTGCAAGTACTTAGTGCTCAGTACAGTGTTCATAGTGTCAGTACCAGGACTTGGTTGGTGGAAGGAACCCTGACCTGGGAGTTAAGGATTGGTTTCTAGTCCTACTTGCTCCATAGACTGACTATGTAACCATGGGATCTGGGTCTCATAATCTGTTGAATGAGATGACTTCTGAAGTCACTTTCAGCTCTAAGATGCTATGGTTTAGAATCTTTTCTCCATTTAATTTTGATGAGTTGGAAGTCACAACTAAAGAGTGACAGGTCCAGTCTTCCTTTTGTAATTCACCCAGTGAAAAGCCCTTTTTTTCAGCCTTTCCCTGATCATTAATGATTGGAATGAAAGACACCAGCTGGGGAGGGAGAGCTGTTGTTAGGATTTTCAGAGGAACAGATGGAATAGCACTCAGGGCTTGGGGGATAGGAGAGGATCCACTCCGAACGATGAAATGTGGTCATACTGGGACTGGTAAAGGATGGCAAGCACTTTGGACCAGGTGGGATGCATCCCACTATAGCCAACATGGCCCCAGGATGTCCCTTCTAGTCTCAATTCACCTTTTCACGCCTTCCAACATTTTAGCTTTTATGCCTTCTTTTTCCCCAATCAAGAATATAAAAAAAGGTATGATGTGGTTGTTGTTCTTGCTTATTTATATGCTATAATGCTTTTCTGTATGTTAAAGGACTTTCATCTACATTATGCCTTTTGATCATTCTAAGCAAGAATGGCTGATACTACCTCCTTCTACGTAAGAAGACAAAGGCTCAGAGAATACATAACTTGTCCAAGTCCATGGTATCTTATTGATTAAAAGGATAAGAAACAGTATCGCTGACTTAACATGACTTGGTTGTGTCAAGGGCCAGAATCCAAGGGAAATATTCTTTTCTGCTTACGGTGGGTCAAAGTAGAACTCTTGATTTAAGTGAACATACCTGGTGTCTGTTACGGGGCACTGGGTAGTGAGGCTCAGAATTCATAGAACTCAGGGAAATATTGCAGGGAAAAGTGAGAAAAAAATAGCATTTAGATTTTCCAATTAAATTCTAAGATCTAAAGGAAAGGCGTAAATGAGAAGCGAGGCACAGGAGAGCAGAGGATGTGACCCAGTGACAGCAGACACTGCTGGCATCTCAGAGCCCATCTGGGACTAGGGGCTGGTGCTGTGCACCCAGGAACCACACAGGATGTTAGCTGTGGCATATGTATGCTTAACATTTTGGTCTTCGAGATAGCTTTTGGCTCTCTGAAAGTGAAAGAAGGCATTTTGGATGACTCGTGTTCTTTATGGGCCCAGAAACAAAGAAGAACCCAGAAGAACGTGCTGCTTCCCCTGTTCTCCTGCAGTGTCCACCGTCCAGGAAGTGGTGCTCTGCATTAGGAGTAGAACCCTCCATTCGGCTGGGATCCTGCATCATCACTCCTCCCGTGCCCTTGGCTCATCGGGAGGCAGACTCAGAGGCAGTGCAGGGAGAGGGATGAGATTCAAACTGACCTGGATTTGAATACTAGCTTAATATTTTACCTTATTTTCTTTGGCGTTAAAAATGGGAAATTAGTGTACCTTACAGGGTTGTTGTGATAATTAAAGTGGAATTATGTAAAACTCCTAGCACAATGTTTGGTACACAGTAGGCCCTCAATACTAACTGTGAGCCCCAAATAGGTATATTAGTCAGCATTTTGATACAGCAATGAGCAGCCTCCAAATCTCAACATTTAGTTCTTGCTCATATTACAGGGGAGCTGAAGTCAGCTGCGAGTCAGTTGTGAATTGGCTAGAATTGGTAGACTTGACTCAGTTCCAAATGTTTATTCTTATTCTGAGACCCAGGACGAAGGATCAGCCACTGTCTGGGCGTGCTTTTGTTGTGGCAGAGGGCTCAAGAGGGCAGCGGGAGGGCCTAGAGTGACCGGAGCCAAAGCATGCACATGCCTTTTAAGCTTCTGCTTGGACATGTCTTATGGCATGCATGTCATGCAGAAAAGCCCAGGGTTTTTGGAGTGTTAAGTGCACTCTGCCTATAGGGAACAAGGACATATTGGGAAAAACCAATATGATCTATTAACTAGGTTAAATCGTTCGACAAATGTGTCGAGTACTTACTATGTAGCAGAGTCTTTAAAAGGCTGCAGGGGGAGAGTTTGTTGTTGATGACAGAGACAGACAGCTAAATAGGAAATTCTCAGACAAATGCGATGTCCTTCTCTGGGGTGCCGTGACTGCAGTAAGAGCAAGAAGAAACTTCCAGAGGGAGTGATAGCTGAGCAAGTTTGGAGGGATACGTAGGAATTGCTAGGGGGAAAGTGGGATGGAAGAAGGGGAATTTACAGAGGGAACAGCATGTGCAAAAGCCAAGAATCAGGGAGGATGTGATTTCTGAAAATTACAAATATTTTAGTATGGTTGGGGAATGAAAGAGAGTGGCCCTCTGTGAAAGGAGGCCAGTTGTCCCTTGTGCTCCTAAAGTGGCTGGAAGGAGTCTTTAAAAGGATCAGAGCAAAGGTGTGCCATGATCAGATGTGCATTTTGGAAATCTCATTTGGACCACAGTGTGGAGAGTGGGTTAGAGGTGGGCAAACTTGCAGCAGAGACTATCCGGGAGACTCCTGTGGAAAGAGAGACAAGGCATAGTGAGAGCCCAAAGTCACAGGGGGCAGTGGGGATGGGAGAGGTGGGCCGAGTGGCTGGAGATGGAGGAGTAGTGGTAGCATGGTTGGATGTGCAGGTTGAAGGGGCAGGAGTGTCAAACATACCTCAGGTTTGTGGCTTGGGATTGCTGGGGGTGGCATTTATGGGCATGAACTAATACAGGAGGAGAAACATGTAAGGGAGGGAGATAAAGGTTTAATATTTTGCATTTTACTAAAGTACAGTCTAAGGTGCTGTAACAAAGAGAATCTAAAATACAGTAAGTCACACAAAATAATTTCTTTCTCTCTCCTCTAACAGTCCAGACCTCCTGGTGGTGAGTCTACCATTCCCAACATGCGGCTGCCAAGACTGCTCCCATGAGAGCCATTCTCAGCCCGTTGGAGCAAGGAAAGCAGAGGACCAGGGCATGCAGCTTGTGATGCACCTTTAGGAAGGTGGCCTAGAAGTTGTACATGTCACTTCTCCTCATGTACCTTCATCCTGAATATATGGTCACAACTGGCTACAGAGAAGCTAGGAAACGTAGTACTTAGTTGGGTTGGCTGGCTGTATTAAGACCTGGGAAGTTCCTTTCCTAATGGAAGGGGACAGTTAGTGTCTCCTTCTATAGAGTGACACATTGGAGGTGCCTGTGTAACATCCACACGGAGAATGAGGTTATGTATTTGGGTCTGGAGCTCAGGTGAGAGATCTAAACTGGAAACACAGATAACAAGGTGGTAGAGGTTGATCAGAACTTTCTTATGGGAGTTTCCTCTGTCCAAAGAGCTGGTCCATCCCAGAAAGCTGACCCACCCAATGAACCAGGACAGTTTCCAAAGTACATCTGCCTTGCGGGATAGGGACTAACCTCTTTTAGTGCAGCTTTGGTCCCATTGGAACAGTAGGTAGGCCAGCTAGACATTACTCATGAGCTCATTTCAGATCTCTGGAAGACACGGCAAATGAGACAGAAAAGAGATATGCTTCTGGCTTTTATCTGCACAGTGGCAGCTGAGAATGGGAAAGCATGGCTCAGTTGGACACACAGGACATATACTTAATGAATGGCAAGCTCAGTGTGCAAGAGTACCAGAGTTATGGGTAGCAAATAATAACTAGGCCATGAGCAAAGCCTACCTGGGCAAGGGCAGCACTGGTGTTTACCATAGCTATTGGTGCCTTTGGGGACTATTGGGGAGAAAATATACAAGAATGCTGTCATATTTTTAAAAAATCTCCAAATGGTACATCTTGTCACCCTAACCGTAAAATGGATCGAGCAATCAGGTGTCATGATAGCAAACAAGAGAAGCTTATCCTGGCCAATTTAGGTAGGAAAGGAACTTGCTGGAAGGCAGCTGATTAACTTAGAGAGCCAGTGGGAAAGCTGGATAATCAGGCTTAGGTATTAGGCAAATACCAAGGGAATGTCTACGATTCTTTGTAAAGTCTTTTTATTTTATTTTTTAACCCAGGTGTATCAGGAAGACGAATGGTTCCTATTTTTTTGGGGGGGGGAATCCAATCTGCATTCTCTTTACCTTTAAACCTTGAGCCTGCAGGGCAACATTTCTCCAAATACTTTGCTCCCATCCTGACAATGCTACTGGGGGATGGACAGGCTTTATTTCCTCATCTAGACTATGGACCAAACCCAGAGGAGATGTGTGGATACTTCATATTCATCTCTTACATTTAGAAAACCTGCCCATCAGTTGTCCCTAAGCAGTGTCTTAAGAAACTGAGACAATATGTTAAAAGTGTGAAGACAAAAGATAAATTTCTTAAAGATCATCTAACCTGAAGGCAGGAAAAGGAAGATTTGTATTGTCATCCTGAATGAAGAGAAACCTTAGGAATCTGAAGGCCAAGATATGCTGGGAAACATGTATTCTGAGGTCAAAATTCCACTTCTGGGACTTTAAGACTTGAAAGATGGATGAGCTGTATACAAAATTTTAAAGATGCCCATCTTTACAACGATGATTTTCCATGACCTTCAACAGTAATCTTTGTTTCTATAAAATGGAGCTGTGCAGGGTGCCTGGGTGACTTAGTCAGTTAAACATCTGCCTTTCGGCTCAGGTCATGATCTCAGGGTCCTGGGATCGAGTCCCACGTCCGTCTCCCTGCTCAGCGGGGAGCCTGCTTCTCCCTCTGTCCTTGCCCCTCCTCCTTGCTTGTGTGTGCTCTCTCTCAAATAAATAAATAAAATATTTAAAATAAAATAAAATAAAATGGGGCTGTGCTTATAGGTCTCCCTCTCAAAGATGCTGGCAGGCAGGAATAGCTTACCAGTTGAGGAGTAGGGAAAAGGAACTTGCTTTGGGAAAAAAAATGAAAATGCTAAAATAAGAACAGCTTTGCTTTAGATACTGCTTTTGTTATTCTTGCAAGAACACAGTTCCTTGTGTATAGAATCCTTTTCTTTTACATGAGAATTGGGGCAGGACCTTATTTTGCCGCATGAAGGGAGGCATTGTCTGCACTTGGAGCTGATCTTCCTTGGCCTAGTGACTAGCTGAGTTTGGGGCTACTCTCTGAGCTGTCACTCACACTTACTTTTAGGCAGCTTTTCTAGTTATTCGTCAGAATCCATTCTCTGCACTGGGAATAACCTGCTAAGAAAGGTCATTCAGACTCACTCCTTCATTTATTCTTTCATTCTTTGATTCATTCCACATTGTGTGAGCTTCACCCATATTCTGTGGCTTTGCTCTGCACTGGGGATCAGAGTCAACCAAATCCTGGTCCCTGCCCTCAGGGACCTTAGAGTTAGAAATTAAGTTTATATTGAATTTCTCAAGATCCGGGACTGGTCTTTCAATTGATTTTTCCCAAAACTTAACATAGTGTTTTAAAATATGTTTTTGATTGAATTTGAATTAGATAGTCAAGGGCAGTTTCTCTGTTCATCAAGGGCACAGTAAAAACTATAGGAATTGTCTGGGAGTCTGAGAATGAGGATTCCCTCCTCTGCAAATGCACAAGAGAACATAATCTCCAGTCTTCACACATGACCTTCAATATGCTGTCTGGTGCAGCTTTTAGTCAGGAATCCTAATTTTTATGGATGCCATCTATACAGGATGATCCCTTACCTTGCTGCACTTCTTTTTCTGTCTTTTGCTCTCTTCCCTAACCGTTTCTCTCCAGTGTTCTACAATACTCGCTTTCGTTTGTAGGATGAAACGCAGATTCTTTCCTCACCTCTGTAAATCTCTTTATAAGAGCACTGACACAGAAGTCCCTTACAGTGTCACAGGTGCCTGGACTCAGAGTCCCAGCCTTGCAGGACCCACACTCAGTGCTTCTCTCTCTCTGGCTGCCAGGGCCTCCTTCAGTTACATGCTCTTGTGTTTCTCCAGGTGAAAGGAATAACAGATTGATAGTTAAAGAATGAAAACGATTTTCATATGTCTGGGGTGTGCTTGGGGGCCAAATCACAGGGAAGACCTTACATGCCATGTCTAGGCATTCGGATCTTATCTTGGAAATCAGTGGAGGCCTTAAAGCACGGGATGGACTTGATTAGATATGTTAAAAAAAATTCTAGATAAAAAGTGTGGAGAATGTACTGGGCTGGAAGTACAGAGGCCACTTAGGAGGCTATTGTAAGACTGAGGAGGTAATGAAGGCCTATGTAAAGTTATGGTTAAGAGCTTTGCAGCCAGTCAGCCTGGGTTCATACCTGAACATACATTCTCTGAGATTCAGGTTCTTCATCTATAAAATGAGTATGATAATAGTACCTACTTTATAGAATTTTTGAAAAAATTTATTAAGATTCATTAAGATTCATGAATAATGCTTAACGCAATTTCTGACACATAGCAAGCATTTCATAATTAATATCTAGTAGAAGGAATAGAAACCTAATTTAAGGAGGTGGCAATGGAAATAAGGAAGGGTCAAATTTGGGAGATGTTGAGATTTAGTGACCAACCAAATGTATTCGGGGACAGAGAGGAAATCATCAAAGCTATGATTTCGATCTGGTGATAGGATGGAGATATACTGGCAAAGGAGCTAGAGGGGGGCGGGAAGGATTGCTTTATAAGCAAGGAGCAGGGGAAAAGAGATTATGACTGGGGTTAGACATGTTGAATTTGAAGTATCTGTTGAAACATGCAGATGAGGCTTCAGAGAGTTGAAGGTCTGAGACATAATGATAGTTGGAATTACGGGAAGGAATAAGATTTCTTAGATCAAATGCACAGATGAACACCACAAAGAGGCTGAATATTTTTGTTTACCGGGCATACAAAAATATTCTTTTTTTTTTTTTTAAGATTTTATTTATTTATTTGAGAGAGAGAGAATGAGAGACAGAGAGCCTGAGAGGGAAGAGGGTCAGAGGGAGAAGCAGACCCCCTGCCGAGCAGGGAGCCCGATGCGGGACTCGATCCAGGGACTCCAGGATCATGACCTGAGCCGAAGGCAGTCGCTTAACCAACTGAGCCACCCAGGCGCCCCATACAAAAATATTCTTATTAGCCTATATACACCCCAGCATAAGAAGTACTAGGTTTTGGCGTCTGACAAGTGGTGAAATAGAAAAAACTCTGTAGGAAGTAGAATCAATGCTCAGGACCCTAACCTCGCCCCAGGGCAGATCTCTTGGAAATGGGAACCAGAGGGAGGGTGTTCCCAGGCCAGATCTCAGTGTGCATGTGGGCTTGTCCATCTTAGTTTTCACCCAAATTATGCACGATCTCTGAGGGGCCTGATCTGGAGGTAGGAATGGAGGTTCCATGAGAGGTGTTTTTTGAAGTGGGGTGGTTAGCCACATCAGTTTTAGATTTGGTTCAGTCATGTGTAAGGGATATAGAAAACAATACCAAATCCTCTGGAGAAGGGGCTGGTATCATGGCCCAGGCAAGCAGGCTGGAGCTCAGTCCCAATTGGGCAAATGGTTTGCGAATCAGGAAGAAACAGTCCAAGATAAACACAGGTTAAGGGAAAGAGATGCTGCTTAGTGGGTTTAAGGAATCCAAGCCCTGACCTGGAATTCAGGGTTAGGGCCAGAAGAGCAATTCTAGATCCCACCCTTCAATGGGAATGGGTTCCTAATAGGCATGGTCAGGGCAGGCTCAAGAATTGGGTGGCATTCATCCTACAGTGTGAAGTTTATAGAGCTAAAGCAGAGACTGGAATTTTCAACTTTCTCTCTAACTCTTCATTCTTATTTTCCTTAAAGGTCCAATAAACTGGCCTTTCCCTGAAATTTCCAGTCCTGTCCTCTCCAGTTGTCTAACTCCATCCTTAGCTTAGAGTCCCAGGGTTCCCATTATACCTGCACATATGTACACATGGTTACCCTCCATTTTCTGATTTCCAGGAGGTGCATAAGGGTTTGTGCCGTGATGGGCACACCCAGGCACTGCCACTATTGAACTTAGAGTTACCTATCCTAGCATTCCTGTGCAATTTTGCCCATTCTGCACTATACACATTCAGCATCTCCCATCTTGATATCTGTGCTCACCTAGCTCTAGGTTCATAGCTTCACAGAAGTCAACAGACTGTTCTTGACAGTAGCAGCAACAGCTATATTTATTGAGTGTTTACCATGTACCATATTATGCTAAGTGCTTAGGTTAAAATTTCATTTAACCCTCAGTCAACTCTGTAAGGTAGTTACAATTATTATGTACCAGTGAGGAAATATTTACCAGTGAGGAAACTGAAATTCATGAGTTGAGAAATTTGCCTTAGGTCATGCAGCTAGGAAGTGGTAAAGCTTGGATTCTAATTTAGGACTAACTCCAAAACCCATGCCATTAACTATCACGTTATAAAAAGGCAGATGTTTCTGACACTGTATTCCTTATTCTTTGGAGCATGAATTTATATTGTATGTCATGGAATAAGCTGAGAACCAACTAATCTCTATTAATAATTAGGAGAGTCCAAGGGCACCTGGGTGGCTCAGTCAATTAAGCGTCCAACTCTTGATTTCGGCTCAGGTCATTATCTCAGGGTTGTGAGATCCAGCCCCACGTCGGGTTCCATGCTGGATGTGGAGCCTGCTTGAGATTCTCTCCTTCCCTCTCCCTCTGCCCCTCCCCCCCTTAAAAAAAATTAGGGGAATCCAATGGCTTGGTCAAGTTAGGCTAATCTCATTAACAGAGAACACAGCTGGGAAAGGAGGTTATTCTTAGTAATCACCTAATGAACAAAACCCCACACTTAACTCTCTGTCAAAAAACAAACAAACAAACAAACAAAAACCCTGACGAAATAAAACAAACAGAAAACAACACTTTTATTTAGCAGCTGCCTCCTTCGCTGGTTTTATTTATCCTACAAAGGCTAGGAAATGTGATTTCCCAGGTATAGCCTGAATAGGTAGCAGAGAAGAAAGGTGGCGTGGTCAAGTACAAAGCGTTGTACTGGGAACAATGCCTGTGGTTGGTTATCCAGCCTCAACCACTGCTAATTGAAGTCCTTTGACTTCTGCCCTTTTTGTTACCTAGAAAATTGGAGTGTGAATAAGGATTTGGGGAAGAATTACAAAGTTAAGAATTAATGCAATAGAGTTTAAGGAGTAACTGTAAAGAAATTTCTTTTCCCAGTCCAGCTCTGTGAGTTAGGGAGCAGTGGAATTAGCACATCAATATTTGGGGGGTGGTGGAAGGAAACAATGGAGCCTAGAAACTGACAGTGAACTTCCAGAGAGGACTTATTTGGCCCTTGATGGGGCTGATCTACATATTCTGGCTGTAATCAAACCTATTGGTGGTGAATGTTCATGGAGATTCAGGAGCCTCAGTGTGGGAGGTGAGGGAAAAGGCAGGACATGGGAGGGAGGATTAGTCAAGAGTACTAGGCATGGTCACAGTGCTCTGCTCTAGAATCTCCTCCCGGCAAGTTGTTTGTTAACAACCCTGTGAATAAGGATTATGAGGCTCATTTTGTAAGTGAGGACTGCTTAAGAGACTTCAGTAAGGCCTCATTGCTAGTCTGTGGCCAGATGGGATTCAAAGCCCCATCTATGTGATTTCAATGCTATTTTACTATACTGTGCTATTTATGACACATTTAACTGGTTTTCTCTACAAAATCCTAGAAATTCCCATAGTAATAGTCATTCATTTGTGCATGCATTCCGTCCTTTATTCTATAGTGCTTGGTAGGTTCAAAACACTAAGATTTGGTAAATCTCAAATACTCGCACTTCCTCATTCCACAGAATGCAGAAACTGTTTTCTCCCCAGAAGAATTAGAACCTGGTTTCTCATAATGGAGAGACACTGGTCTGGAAATCAGAAGACATGAGCACAAATGCGGTATTTTGCCCTTGTCGAGGGTGCTTCATACGAGACATTCATAAATAAATGTATGTTTGAACCGTAAGAGTGAGTGTGATGCCTAGTGTCATTTTGAACACTGGCCGTAATAAAGGATGGAAGGTGCCCCGTGGAAACTAGTCCTTCCTTGTGTGTCTCAAGTCCACTGTAATTCTAGGGTGAAACTTTCTGTCTCAAGCTTCCTGAAGCTGACTTGGCAGGCTCCTGGATTTAATTCAGAACCTCTTTATCGTGTCTTTTAATTCATATTCCTTTTTTCTGCCTCTCATCATCATTCTGTTTCTGCTTCTAATGTCAGATCAAGCTAGACACTCTTGCCTCTCCCATTCAATTGAGAAAGTTAAGTTCTCTTTGCTTGGAATTTCTAGATCTCACCATTGAGTTAATAGAGACCTTTTGCCTCTCAAACACTCCCCTGGTCTACCATTCACTGCAATTTCCCTTTCTTGGACACCAGGCCTCAGGTTGGATCTTTTCACCACTTACACTTCTCATCTGCTTTCTAGCCGTTTTTTTCCTCGCTTTTTTCTGATTACCCTTCAAAGCTTTTGAACTTAGTCTACTGCTTTTGATCTGAAAATCTTCATTTCTCTTAAAGCTTTCGTTTTTCCCTTCATCTCTGTCCCCTTTGCTTGGTTATCAGCTGGAAGGGAGGTCATTTCCTCCTGAAGTCATACTTCCCAGCTTCATGGTCTTTATTTATCAAATATTTGTTGAGTACTTCTGGGCTTCACAAGCTGGGACAGCAAGATAAGACATGTTTCTTACCTGACAAGTCTGTTAGGGGTGACAGGCATGAAAAGAAATACTTGCAAAGTAATTATAAGAAATGTCTAGAAGAGGATGCTGAGGTTCTGATGGCACAAAGGAGGAGGTGACTAATGAATTGAGGGTCAGAGAAGGCCTACAGAAAGCCTTTAACCTGGGCTTTGAAAGGTGGAAAAGAGTTTCCAAGGAAAGAAGTGAGGAAAAAGCATTCCAGAAACCAGGAGTGTCATGTGCAAAGGCCTAGAGGTGTGAGATAGCAAGTCCCACTTGGGGAAATTGTTACTTGTTTGGTTATTCTTGGTGCTCACATAGAGGTGCCACCAGAAGTGAGGCTGAGGAGGTAAGAGGGACTAGATGACGGGGCATCTTCAATGCCTTTCCAGGAACTTTGGGTTCTATCCTGAAGGCCATGGAGGTTGAGGGAAGGGTTTTAAGAAGGAGAGCCATAGCAATCGGATTTAGAAAGATCATCTGAATTATATAGCAAGGAGAATGGATAGCATATGGGCAACTGTAGGTGGGGAGACCAGACAAGAGATTATTGTAATATAAGCAAGAAATGAAGAGGGCACCAACAAAAGCAATGGTAGTGAGGTCAAAGAGGAGGGAAGATATTAAAGATGTTAAGGGGTCAAGTGGAGGGGCGCCTGGGTGGCTCAGTCAGTTAAGCGTCTGATTTCGGCTCGGGTCATGATCTCAGGGGATTGAGCCCCAGATCAGGCTCCCTGTTCAGCGGGGAGTCTGCTTCTCCCTCTCCCTCTCCCCTTCCCCTGCTTGTGCTCATGCTCTCTCTTTCTCTCTCTCAAATAAATAAAAACTTAGAGAGAGAGAGATCAAGTGGATATGGCTTAGTGACTGACTGGATATTGGGAGTGAAGGCAGGTTTCTGGACAACACGACCAGATGGATGTGGATGCCATTAACAGTGATGGAGAAAGCGGGAAGGGACAGGTGAGGGAGGTGAGGTGGAGAGGTATGACTGTGTGGTGTGAGGTGAGGTCCGGAATGTGCATACCATTTGGATATATTCATTCTGTTTTGCAGCCATGGCTGATGGCCTTCAAGTCACGGTGCTTGACAAGAAGAAGGTGGCCATGCTTTTTCAGCCCACTGTGCTTCGCTGCCACTTCTCCACGTCCTCCCATCAGCCTGCAGTCGTGCAGTGGAAGTTCAAATCCTACTGCCAGGATCGCATGGGGGAGTCCTTGGGCATGTCCTCTCCCCGGGCCCAGTCTCTCAGCAAAAGAAACCTGGAATGGGACCCCTACTTGGATTGTTTAGACAGCAGGAGGACTGTTCGAGTGGTAGCTTCAAAACAGGGCTCAACCGTCACCCTGGGAGATTTCTACAGGGGCAGAGAGATCACAATTGTGCATGGTAACGGTACCTTTGCTTTGAATCCAGGAATAGAAGGGAGATTCGTTCCACTGTCCCACACACAAGGGGATGTCAGCCTCTCTGCCTTGCAACCCCTCAAGATTTTGACTTTATGGAAATAGAAGCTTCAAGAAGCCTAGCAAATTACTTAAGGGGACAGTGAGGGGAGAAAGGGTGAAGGGTGTAATATCTAGAACAGACACTGAGATGAGCTTTGGAAATGGTCTTTCTCAAACCTGACCTCTCGTCTGAGGAGCTTGTTGTCAGAACTGAAGTGAAATAGATTCTAGCCAAAGAATGTCCTCAAATACACCTTGACATCAGCCTCTATGGCCCTTTCCCAAACTCAGAAGCAGACTTCCTAAGAAGTTCCTCTGCTGGGAGAAGGGATGTAAGCATACACATTACAGAACCAGGTAGATGCCTTGGCCCAAGCCCCAGGTGGTTCTGTATCAGTTCTACCCTTTCTTCTGCTCCCTAAAGTATTAGACAAGAAAAGGGCCTACGAGTCTAACCTGATCTATTTGACCATTTGAATTTTGAAGAACTCCTGTGAAGCCAGCTCATTTCTAGGAGTCCAGAGTAATTCTGGAATGTATCTGGCTTTTGGGGGCTTCTGCAGACCTGGTTAGTTGAAAGCAGTCTTCTATTCCCAAAACTGGACCAGGACTAGACCACTTTCTGGGGACACCCTAAGTCTTTCACCTTGGGGATGCTAGTGTTTGTTACTGGGTTTTTGTTTGTGTATTTGTTCATTTGAAATAGAGCAAACATCTTGTCAACCACCATCTAGGTGGAGAAGTAGAACACGGCAGCCATTCCTTCTGGAAGGGCCCCTCTCTCACCTTCCATTGTCCAGTATTTTCCTTTCAGGGGGAAGTTTTAGGAATGGGCACTTCTTTTTATGATAACAGATGCAGATCTTCAAATTGGAAAACTCATGTGGGGAGACAGCGGACTCTATTACTGTATCATCACTACCCCTGATGACCTGGAGGGCAAAAATGAGGACTTGGCAGAGCTGCTGGTGTTGGGTAAGTGAAAACCATCAGCAGCATTTATATCTTAGACTGCTTGCACTGTTCCCTCCCCTCACTTTTCCCTGAGCATTCCAGCAGCTTGCATACGCAGGCTTTATTTCTTGTGCACAAACTGGTTTTAGAATATGCTCTTTATGAGCCGTAGCCCTATTTATTGTATCTTGTTTCTTGGAGGCCCTTTTTGGTACTGTCCTGATGTCTCTTCTGCTTTCTCAGGGTTGTTTTTTTCCCTCCTTTCCACTTGTGTACCTTTAACCCCAGTTTCTCTTTGTTCTTACACTTTACTTACCTTTTTTTGTGTGCTAAGCGTTGAAGAAAATGCCAGAGGCTTTGAAGCAGAGTAGAGACACTGAGAGATAAGAATTCATTGGTGAGTGGGGATCTCCCAAGATGTCAGGAATCTTTTTCCATTCAGTTACCTACACTTAAGATGATCATGAGGAAGGGTGGCTGTAAATTGGAGAGTTTAACAATAAAATGTGCCTGATGGAAAGAGCTATTGGAAAATCTGCTAGGGTTTAATTGGAAGGCAATGCCTTGAAACCTAAAAGCGTCTGAATCACTCTCAAAGCAAATATAACTAATCCTTATTAATATTAATTTCTTCATAAAAGAAAATTCATTATCTTCGGCTATTTGTCCTCTTTTGTGGATTGGAGGAATGTCAGTGGGAAGTGACCTTGTATGAAACTGCAAATTGAGCACATATTTCATGTTCTATAAATGTTGGTTGTACAAGAAAATTAGAATAAAAATACAGAAATTTAGAAAAGAAACTGCATTAATTGTAGGAGGAAAGGTAAACACTTGAGGCCATTTTTTAGATGAAATGACATTTTTTTGTAGTTTCCAAGAAGCCAGGTGATAACACTTTGGAGGAATGTTTAACGGTGCTTTCTTTTAAAGGCAAATGAGGTTGAAGGTTAATTTTACCCTATGTGGGAAACTCAGGGCCCAGGGAGAAAGTGGAATCAGCTATTTGGGATTTTTAGTTTTACTCTATTATGACTGTGTGCTTTTGGCAAGTCAACTGTTCTGCTGCCTTACTTTTATGGTTTATAGAATGGATAAAGGTGATTATTTATTAATAATTAACCCTTTAATTGGTAATAATTAACCCTTATTAGAGGGTTGACTTAATTCAAATACATATTCTTTGGGTCTAACATTTAAAGTATAGCTGCTGTGATCTGTAGAAGAATGGGAAGTATGACAGATATACAAAAGGAGGTTAAAAAAAAAAACAAAAAAGGCTTATATTGACATTGTGAAAGAATGCAGGGAAATCAGATTTGGGATCTGCGGTGAGTCTGTAAACCAGAAGGGAATAAAAAGATAAATTTCTGCCCAATCACACAACTCTAATGGCCAAGCTTGAAGGAACAAGTGGCTCATTGAGCCTGCAATTAGCTAATTGCGGACACAATTATTTGGCCAGTGTAGCCATTTGCAGAGAGGTAATTGCCTGTGCAGGAAAAGGAGGCCAGGTAAAAACCACTTGAAATAATTTGTTCCCAATTCTGCAAAGTATAAGAAGAGCATTCTCCTGGATCAAAACATATAGTCATTTGGGGGAAGATACTATCCTTAGGACAAAGAGAGGTGGGTGAAAGAAAGGCTCAGATGAACATGGTCATCAATGATGGGAGAAAAGATGAAAAGAAATCAGTGTCACTCCAAAAAGAATGGTAAAGGAAAACTGGGGAGGCTGCAAATCAACTCATCATAGTAGAAGCAGCATCTCTGTGAGATAAGCAGGTACATGCTAGAGGTCTGCGGAGGAGAAACACATCATTCCACTGTGTTCCATATTAATTAGAAATGTTCAGAGTAGAATATATTTGCCATGTGAACTTTTTAGGGCAACACTAGTTGTGTTACTTATTTAAAGAAGTTAGTTTGAAATCTCTGAGAATTTTCTGGACACGGGAAGCACTGTATTTACTTCCCAGATGCAAAATTCTGAGTCTTCTTTGTCTTGACACCCTTTATAGAATGTTTCAAAATATTGTCACAGTTTTTAAAATTCTAATTATTTGGTTGTTATATCCTACAGGCCTAATTGTTAGGTATTCCTTTTATGTGAGACCAAAAGAACAACCTGATATCTGAGGTCAGTCTCAAGGAGATGAAGACCTCAGGGGACATATAACTGGGTCCAACAGTTTTCTAATTGCAACCTCCATGAGCCACCGATTCAGTCATTGAATTTTACATTAGGAATGGTTGGAGGAGCTCGGAAGGTTTGATCTGGTGAAGGAGGGCTTGGGAAAGGGAGCATGGGAAGTATCTCCAGTTGAAATTGTACAGAAGAGGGACTGTGGCTGGGTAGAACTAGAACCAGGAGTAGAGGTTACAAGGGGCAGGAGTCTATCTCTGTATGAAGAAATAACTGTTAACAATTGGAGACATCTGAAGATGGAATAAGCGTTCTCAGGAGTAGTGATTTCTTTGTCCCAGGAGGGTGGAAAAATCTTAGGAGTTGTTATAAATGAGACATGTATGTATAGGAAAAGATGTTTAGGTACTTTTGAGCTTCATTTCAATTTTAAAATTTTTGGATTGAAAAATTTTGATGAACATGAGGGATGTGACTACCTTGACAAGAGAATGACCTCCCAGGACTTTAGTCCTCGTGAGAGAAATAGAATGGGTTCCAGGTTGGTTACAAGAATGTACAGGGTGATGCTCATTCACAAGGAAGCCAGAGAGAATAGACTGTGGTCTTTTGCTGTAGGTCAGGGTTAAAAGGACTAATCCCACAAGAATGAAAAGAAACTATTGATGGTGGCTGGAAGGAGTTGAGCGTAGCTCTTCTTGGAGATGATCACGAAGTGGGGAACAGAAAACTGGTTGGAATTTCAGCTGGCCAGTTAGTAAGGAAAGGCGAATTAAAGGGATAACTTAGAGGCAAAGTTAAGAATTTATTTTTTTCCATCATACTCACAAAGGTGAAGATGGAAAAAGTTGACAGAACAAGACTGTGAAGTCTCTTACATGTCGGACTAAGAAATTTGGACTTCATCCTGAAGACTTTGGGGAGCCAGTAAAGAAATACTAACAGAGGAATGAAGTGAGATCTCAGGGTCAAAACAATAATTAGCAGCAGGGTAGACAATGCCAAAGGAATGCTAGAACAGAGGGATGGGCTATGGGGCTGCTGTAGCAGCATCGGTGAAAGCCTATGAGATTCTGAACCAGAGCAGTGGATAGCGACAACACAGAAACATTTCTGAGATGGAAGTGATGGATCTTGGTGACTAATGTAAAAAAAGAAATGAGAGAGAGGGATGAGTCAAAAGGACACCATGATTTCTAGCTAGCTGGGTAGCCAGCTGTTCCATCAACTAAGAGAGCATACAGGTTGGAAAGCAGGTTGGGGAGGCAGGAGAATGACTTTGGTTCTTGGCATGTTGAGTATGGGAGGCCTGTGGGACCCCAAGGTAGGGATGTCCTGCTGACAACTAGAAATGTAGGTCTGGAACCCAGGGGAGAAGCAAGGATCAGAGATAATAGATTTGAGAATCCTGAGTGATAGAGCCATGAAAGGATAGCTGAGTCACCCAGGGAGATTATATAAAATGGAAAGGGCCAAGGACAGAACCTGTCAGTCTTCTATTCTAGTTTACTTCATGTGAGTAGTAACACTGGTACTGCATATGTCCTTGTCTTGATTTCTCCCACAACATTGGAGGCTTCTCTGTAGCACTGGACCATGTGCTCTTCAGAGTAAAGGACTAATGCTCATTTGTCTTTAGATCTGTAATGCCTAGCAGAGTGGCTCATGTAAAGGGGCTGGTGTGAATGTTTTTTTAAATGATAAATGGGTAGAATCTGTAACCAATATTTTATGCCTCTTAAATGTTAGTGCTAAGGATGTATTTGTTGACTCATAAAGGGTCAGTACAATAAATGTCTACAGTCTCAAGTGAGATGACATGGTTTAATCTCACTGGTCATAATTCTTTATCTGGCTATTTAAATTATTACTGATGATAGGTCCATCAAGAACTGTGGTTGGAAGCAACAGAATTGGACTCTGGCTAACTTGCGCAGGAAAATGATTTGTTGGAAGGGTATCATAATTGAAAGGAAGGCTGGAAAATCAGTCTCTAAAAAGGATAGTATGCTAGGGTAACACTTGTGAGCTTCTGTAAACCACCCCCCCCCAATTTCAGTGACTTACTACAGGAGAAATCTGTTATTTCCTCTTGTCCTGGTCGGATATGGGTTAGGAGGCTCACCTGGGTAGCTCCCTTCCATGTGGCGGAGTAGGGCTCTAAGCTTCTCCATTGTTCAGCTCAGCTGTACTGGAGACATTTGCTCACAGCCGCTCAGAAAGGGAGAGTGAGAAAGGTCATGTGGGACCTTTTTAGGGGCCAGGTCTGGCAATGACGTGGGTCACTTCTGCTGTTATTTTGTATTTCCCCAGGAAAAAAGTAGAAATGTTTTGATGAGCACAGCACAGTCCTTGCTGCGCCAGAGATGCTCTCGGGTCTATGTAGCAAGAATTAATATCTTTAGGACTCCATAGCCAGAGAAAAAAATCATTTTAACTGTTTTTTGTTTTGTTTTGTTTTCTTCATTTTTCCACTCAAGAATTAGTCTCAGGAGAGTCCCAGTTGTCCCAGTTTGGACAGGTGTCCACTGCTTAGCCTTGGGAGGTCAAGAGCTCTTGGTGGCTAGTCCACCAAGATGTGGAGAAGAATCATTTTCCCAAAGTAAATTGGGGCACTCTTACAAAAAAAGGAAGAATGGATGTGAGATGTAAAAAAACAAAAAAACAAAAAAAACAATAGATGTCCACCAGAGTGATACCATTACTATGTCTGCTATTCATGTTAATGTACTCTGATAATAATTTGTAGTTCACAGATTTTTTTCTATAAGTACCATGTGAGGTAGGAGAGCAGGCATTATTTTCCTCATCTTCCAAATGAAGAAATTAATGTTCAGGTTTTATAACAATTACCCCTGTAAAAAAAACAGTGATGATGATCAAACCCAAATGTCTTCATTCCTAACGATACCACATGACCTGTCTATATTAAGAAGCTATAGAATGCTCTTCTGCATAAGCCTTATTTATTTATTTATTTAGAGTGCGAGCACAAGAGGAGAGGGGTAGGGGAGGAGGGGCAGAGGGAAAGGGAGAGAGAGAATCTTAAGCAGGCTCCTTGCTCAGCCAAGAACCTGATGTGGGGCTTGATCTCACGACCCTGAGATCATGACCTGAGTTGAAATCAAGAGTTGGAAGCTTAACCTACTGAGCCACCCAGGTGCCCCATAAGCCATGTTTTAAAAATTGTGGTTGCTGCTTGAGGTCATGGGTAATAATTTTTACTTGTCCCAGTTTTGCTTTAGTATTTCACTTTATTTCTTAGGGAAACTGCCTATAACCATTGACCTAGGCCCTTACTTCAAAGACATGGTTGTTTTTGCCTGGATTGCATACCTCCCCCACTGAGCATGACCCCACCCTCCTTTTCCCAGACATGTGAACCATCTACAAATCACTGTGGATGCTTCTATCAGAGGTTTCAGAAATATCTGAAGACAAGTGATTCAGAGAAATGGGAAGACAGCCACTGATTCAACATTAAACACAAAAACTATACTGAACATTCTTTAATCTCTTTTTGATGATTCAGAAGGTAAAATCATACTGAAGTTGGAAATACACTTGGTGTTTTGGGTGCTTTGAGATGACTGTGACAGGTACCTTAGAAACATTTAGACATTTGGGATCATAGAGCCATAAGAAGGGAGTGTCCAGAAATCTGCCACCCTGAGATTAGATGTTGGTCGAAGATCTGCGGCAAGGACAGGATGTTTATAACCTGGAACCATGCCACTGTTTGGATAGGAGGAAAGTTCCCTTGGGCAGCTCCAGCTGGCAGGAAAAGGACTTCACCGTTCAGGAAGGCTCAAGCAGAGAAGTTATTATTTTAAAATCTAAAAGCAGCTCGCCTTGTTCTTACTTCTTTCCATGTGCAATATGAGGGCCTGACCCCTTCTTTCTGATGTCCCATATGGTAGCTTGTTTTTTAAGGGCCTTCAAATAGAAAAATGAGGGAAAGGGCCCAAGTGGAAACATGGCTGGGTGAACACTCCTGATTCTGGACTGAGAATAGAGTAAGAGGACATGACCCAAGGGGTGTTTAGATTAAAGCTAAGGAAGGCTTTCCTAATGGTAAATAACAATTTTTAGAAATTATGGTTGGTGGGGGAAATTACAGAAATTTCCTCTCTGATGAGCTTTCAATATGGAACAGGTTCTCTTGTCTAAGATACTAGGATACCCAAGATAGCTTTCAGAGTCCTTTCTATGATTTTGAGTTTATTTAGAAGACCCACAGATTGCAGAATTAATTCTCTATCTAGGGTGATGCCTAAAATACTGCTGTTTGTTTTACTTTAATATTTTTTGTTTTAGAAAAAAAAATGATGCATGTGTATTGCGAACATTTCAAGCAGAACAGAAATGTACAAAAGAAGAAAATATCTCCTAAAATCTCTCCAGCCAGAGCCAATGACTGTATTCTTCATAACTCTTCCGATTGCAAGGGCTAGACACTTAACCTGGCTTAGAGAAATTTTTTGGCTTAGGTAACTGATAAGTCTAGGTTCAAGCATGTCTGAGTCCCAGTGTTCAGATCATATTTTAAAGAATCTCTGTCTCCTCTGTGTTAGCTTAGTTCTCAGGCAGGCTCCCCATTTGAGGCAAAGATAGCCCCCAGCAGTTCTAGACTTCCATAGTCTTTAACGCCTTCCATCACCTAGGACAAAGTGCCTTTCTCCATAGTTTCAGCAAAAGTCCTGTTGTTGGGGGCTGGCTGTGCTTTGGGAAAGGAGCATTAAGTATGCCAACAGCCCCAGTTGAACCATACGAATTGAAGGGAAAAAGGAAAAGGAGTAGCTTCCTAAAGGGAAATTGGGCAGGTTGTTTCCAAATGAAGATGGCAGGCAAGAACAAACACTGTTAATATTTTGTGGAATTCATCCATTTGTGTTTCTTTATAGGCCAAATGCAATGCTATTCCAGGAAGCCAGAAATAGGTTTGCTCCCAGCAGGTCCTTGTGAGTAGGCGCTAAGTTGGGATTGATTCTTCCCTTTGATGGCGATGCCACAGAGATACCTTTGTTTTCCTGTGTGCTTCTGTTTTCCCTTCGATCGCCTCCTGTGATTTATCCAGAGGTACTGAGGCAAGGGGTGGAGGAACAGACATACATGGATTTTTATAAAATCAAGTTATTCACAACACTGTGCCTGACATTGTTATTGTGGTCTAAAATACACCTTTCAGCCTGTTAGTATTAAGGAGCCATGAAGAATACAATCAGAAATCAGGGAATTCTTGGGAGGGCATATCTCAGAACTTGCCATTGACTTTAGGGATTTTTGACAGGTGCCTGTTTCTGAGGCTGAGCAGAAATGCTCTAGCACTCACCCCTTGTCAATGCTGCCTCAATCTGAATCCCATTGCACTCCCACCCCCGTGACATTAGTTCTGGCTGTTAAGAGAGGCTACTCATGGCCAAGCCTCCTTCCCCTCCTTCTCTTCGTCTTTGCCAGCCCCAGCCCGGTGCTGCTAACCAAGGAGATTTGCCGATTAAAAGGGCTTCAGCTCTGAGAGTTCCCATGGCAACAGCCTCCTTGGAGGTCTTTGTTGCTTGCTAAAACTTTGATCTCTCAGAGTGGCTACTGCTGTTTCTCTCCAAGATTTACAAACAGAAGAAGAGGGAAAAAGAATGGGGGAGAAGAAAGAAAAAGTTTACTCCTGGCAAGAAAGGAGAGAAGGAATTAATTACGGAGCCACACTCGCCATAAATCTGGGGTTTACTCCTTTGGAACATCTTTGGATTTGGGCTGTGCCCATATTTTCATTTGTAGACTCAATAATACCTCAGATATCTTGGCCCCATGTGAAAGACCTTAACTAGACTTGATTCCACTAGGAGGGCGGAGCCATCCTTTCTGTCTTCAGTAGACACCTGTGCCTTCACATTTCCAGAAAAGCCGAGATCACCATGCTGGCTCCCATGCAAGGAGAGAGAGAGAACTAATTAGGAGTGAGCTCTTTAGGCTTCAGCCCCATCGCCTTTTCTCCCAGTCCTCTCTCCTCATCCTGGCCTGCTCTGCCCTGAGCTTACCTAGATGCCTCTGTTTGGAAGAACTAGAAAGTTAGCCAGGCATCAACCAGAATGTGATTCTGGTTAATGAGTGTCAGTGACAACCATTCTACTGTGTAAGCAGTGGAGTGCGGGTTGTGGTTGCTCTAAAGACTTGGGATCATGCCTTTTAGTCTGTGCAAGAAGTCTCATGTCGCCTTCAGACCTCTCTACTGCATAATTGCAACCTCATGCTTTGATGGGCACCATGATAGAGTCAGTTTTGGTTCAAGTATGATTTGCATTTAAATTTTGATTTATATTTAACTCATCTTTTTTGCATACTATGTCCCTAGCACAGTGAAGATACAAAATAAATAAATGACACTATCTTGTCTTTTGGTAAAGATAAATATTATATTTCTGAAGCAATTAGAGAATACAATAAAAGATTAAGACTGTATTTGATATTAAATATCTAGGCTATTGGTTCTCAAGAAGGGGCTATTTTGCCCACCCCCCAGGAGACATTTGGCAATGTCTAGAAACATTTTTGGTTGTCACAACTTGTGGGGTGCTGTAGGGGCCAAGGAGGCTGCTAAACATTCTACGATGTACAGGACAGCCCTCCTACACCCAACAAAGAATTATTTGGCCCCAAATGTCAATAGTGCCAGTGTTGCAAAACCCAGATCTTGACCAAAGGTCCATCTGGATACTGGACAAGGTCTTCTGTGAAGAGCATGGGCTTTGGGGTCAGATATCCCTGGACTCAGTGCAGCAATATAACCTAGGGTAAGTCGATGTTGACGAGCCTCGGTTTCATTATCTGTAAAAGTGGGGAAGGGGTAATAAAGGTTACATGGAAGACCTATTGTGAGGATTAAGTGGCACATAATAAGAACTCCCACCAGTTCCCATGCCCCACATTTCATTGCTAGTGTGTCATCCTTAATCTAAGGGAACCCTCTCTAGGGAATTCTGGGTTGTGGGACTCCTGCTAGAGAGCCGATTTCCCTTTCGCCTGTTCCATAGGCAGAGGCTTTAATGAGCCATCTGTGAATTGGCAATCCTATTACTACTAGATTCACGTTTTCTCAGTGACATCTGTGTGGTGCCTTGCCAGTGGTCACCCTAATCAGCCCTGTGGGACTCTTCCTGCTAGTGGCTTTCAGGACATCCTGTCCCAGCATGCTATGTTTTGGTTACTATATTTTGGCTGCTGTTGGAAGTCCCCATTTCTCAGTGATGGCCTTCGTTAATTACAGGGTGTTTAGTGCCTAAACACAAGGATTACATCACAGGCTATTTGATGAAGTCTGGAGGGGCTTGGGGAACACCTGACTTGGATTGGGATCTGGATGGCCCGGGGAAGACTTTAGATAGGGTGACTTTGTAATTTACTGTCTGAACCAGGATACTTGGGAGTGAAAAGGGAAAACTTTTAATAATTTCTGTCAAGACAACAGGCCTAAACTTGTCCTGTCCAGTCAAACTGGTGTGGTGGTCACCCTATAAACATGACCACCTTGAAAGTTCTCCTTTGGTTTGAAGAGAACAGAACATCCGGAGAAGCGGGGTAGGGGGGCAAATTAGTGTCAGTTCATTCCTTCACCTGCTGAACTCTTGCTGCTAGCTGCTATTTTATTCGTGGAGACCCAGGGATGTGCACATCTCCATTCACTTACTAGAAACAAGCAGAGGCGCCCAGCAAAGAGATGGCGGGGGGGGGGGGGTGGGGGGTTGCCTTAATGATCGTTCCCTGAAATTTTTGCACCAAGATGTCAGGAGGGTGAAGGCTGTCCATTTAGCTCTTCACGACCCTGGGTTAAGAGAACAAACGAGGTCTTGAAGGCGCTCTTTGCCTTCCCTAATCCCCAGCCACCCAGTCCCGCGCCGCGCTGCACCAGCTCTCCCCTCCACCCCCCTGCTCCCTCTCAGCCTTCATCCCGCCTCACTATTTTTGCTTCACTTGTTGCTCATCACTGTGGGAGGAAACTCGGCCTTCAATTAGAGCGCATTCCTGAAGCCTGCGGTTGCCGTGGTTACCCGGGCGCGAGCTGGAGCAGCTGGGTCAGCCCGCCAGCTTCATTGTAGTCTCTGGCCTGGGCGCGGGAGGGACAGGCCCGCAGAGGGGAGGCACCGGGGGCCGCGGGAGAGTGGGTGTCACCGAGAAATCGGCTCAGCCCTGGAAAGAAAGAATTGCGGCCCTTGAAAGCCGGCCAGGAAACAGTCATTCCATTTTTCTCCACAGCCAGCTGCCGCCATTCAAGTGTGCACGTTCGCGTTCCCACGCGGGCGGTGCCCGGACTTTGGTCTGGGAAATGCCCCCTGGTGGAAGCCCCTCACACGGAGAGAGGCTGGGAGGCTGGCCGGGGAGGAGAGGGCAGGGACTCTGCAGTCAAATGCTCTACCCCTGAGCTATACCCCCGAGGGCAGGGACTCTGACGGTCCGAGACCTACCAGCAGTGTCCCCCTCCATGGCTGCCTCCGACCACCAGGGCTTTTTGGGTTAAGTAGCCATTCTTGGTATCTTTGTGTTTCAGTTGCCCGTGCCAGTCGGTTGGATGGAGCGCGGTGAGCTCAGGAAATCACACTGGGCACCAAGAAAGTCCCATTTCTTCCTTCCATTAAATCCCACCTTCCTCCATGCCATTTTGGAGTCAAATCTAGCTGTCTTCTGCATTTCATCTCAGGCCAAGTTGTACATGTTCTATGACTAATAATACTTGGCATCTATTCTCTCTCTGGGGGCAAGGAGTCGGTTCACTACAGCACTTTGCAAAGGCAGAGTACTTTGCAATCATTTCTGTTATTATTAGTTTGTAGCAGCATGGTGAATGTCTTTGAATTAGCTCATACTGTGTTAGGATGTATTCAGTAATCATTTTCTGGTCACAACTTTAAAAGCTACTGAAAATTTCAACCATCTCTAACATTTCGTACGTCCAAAAATTATACTTTAATTATATAAGTAGAGCAATAAAGCCGCAAATATAAATTTCAGAGTTGCTCTCTGCAAATATTAGGAAACTAGAAAGCTGTTGCTGCACATTTCTAAATTAAGGAGAAGCAAAGCTTGATGGGGAATGAGATATTGGGAAAAAATACTGGAATGGGGGTGAGTAGACCCAGGTTCTACTCCTGGTTCGATTATTAGCTATGTGACTTAGAGTAAAGTCCTTAATCTCTCTGAGCCTCAGATTCCGGAAAACATGGAGTGGGTTATGGATCAGATGACCTCAGATTCTTTCTAGCTATAAAATCTAATTCTGATATTCTATGTGAATAGAAGTCGTCAGTGCCAGGGTGCCTGGGTGGCTCAGTTGGTTAAGTGTCCAACTCTTGATCTCAGCTCAGGTCTTGATCTCAGGGTCATGAGTTCAAGCCCTGCATTGGGCTCCATGCTAGGTGTGGATCCTACTTAAAAAAAAAAAAAAAAAAAATTAAATTAAAAAAAAAAAGTCAGTGCCTTAGGCCAAGCTTATAATCACTGCCAAAAAGCCTGAAGCATTTATTAATAGTTAATTGCAGATGGTCCAATACTAGTCATTTTGTCACTGTCAGAATTATTCACTACAATTTAAAGTGACCTAAAATGTAAAAGATATAAAAAGAAAAAAGTACATGCATGAAATGCTTAAGTCTTTATAAATATATGCAAAAGAAAGGGAAGCTATATCCACATTTGTGATGGATAATCATAAATTATATTTATTGAATGCATGGTTGCTATGGGAATATAGAATAAAAACAGGGATGTGTGTGCACTTGGGAAATTTCCAGTCTATTTGGGATTCCAAATAGCCATAGAAACAACTTTACACTTAAGGGGGCCAGAGAAAACCATCTGCTCTCCTCAAAGACTTAAGAGAGAAACATTTTGGACGGTTAGGAGCTGAGAGACCAGGGGGTGGGTACAGTACATCCCTGAAAATGGATCTAGGGCATGTTAGGAAAGCTTGGAAGTGGGATGAAGCCCAGATGTGCATTAAACAGAAGGGAGAAGAGGGGAATTGCAAGGAACTGGGGAAGAGAAGCATTCTGAACATCTGATCATCCTGAACAGAAAGGTCATTAGTATGAATATTGGCAAACCTGAGGAGGACTCCAAGGTAATACATTCAAAGAAATGAATGAAGATAACAATTCTGTCAGCAGTGGTGACATCATAAGTATGAAGGAAGTATTGTTTTTTCTCCTTTTGTGAGTTCCAGTGCCTTAAATAATTTAGTGTCTGTTGTCAGCAAGTAAGTGAATAACAGATCTAAGATCTGAAAACAAGTTTGTCCTAAATCTAGGATTTCTGTACCTTCTGTTGCACTTTGAAGGTCTGGACTAGTAATCAGAGCTTAGACTTAAGTTTTAAGAGTAGAGACAAAAACAACTTTTTTGGCTAAATTTTGTATGCGTATTGTATTTCTCTGTAATGACTGCCTTAGAAACACCATAGCCTGGTAGTGTGCAACTTGTGGGGTGGGGTGGGGTGGTGCTTCAGTCCCCCTAGATAGCAAGATGGCATTTGGTGGGTGTTGCAAGGACTAGAGGATGCTCCTGGCATTGAGCCCTGAGTCCAGGGGTGCTAAACATTCTCCAGTACGTAGAATAGTGCTTAATAAATGAATGAATGTTTCCTTCATGTTCTTTTTCCATCTGGGATAAAAAGTACTCTCATGAACGATGAACCAGAAGTCCAGCCAGAAGCTCAGCATAGCGGGCAGTGGGGATTTGCTACTGGAAACACTTCAAGGTCCCCGTTGGGTGAGATGGCCTGCTGGGGGGGCCGAGCACAGTGCACAGCCCCTCAGGGCAGCCTCCTTCCAGGGTTCTGCCAGAATGGATTTCAGAGTGTGTGTGGTAAGGACTTGAACAAAGCAGGAGACTGAGAAGTGTATTAGCTGGTTTTGTTAGTAAAGAAGGTAAGTAAATCCTGCCTTGAGGAGCCTGGCCTACCAAGAAAAGAGCATCTGAACCTTGGGGAAATGTCACTAGGACGTGGTTCATTGTAGAATGTGCAAAGATAAGGCCACAGGGAGAAGAGAAGTGGGAAAACAGGCAAGGACTGTGTTTCTGGGGAAAGGCCTCATGACCAGGTGGAAGCTGATGTCAAAAATGGAAAACAAAACAAAACTGATGATAATTGGATTTGGCAGGAGGAAAGTCCTTTGACCTTAATAAGTTTGTGAAACAGAAGCAGGTAACTACAATTGGTTCTTAGATCGACATTGTTGGACAAGCTGCACGGGCTAGACGGTGAGCCTCTCAAGCATAGCGTTCACGCCTTATTCCTCTGTGTCTCCACCTGGCACAGTCCACATTTCTTGGTTGACTGAATGATGAGTGAATGAATTGGAGACATTCCAGAAATGAGCTGGTTTTCAGGAATATGTACAAAAGAGTTCAGTTGGGGATAACTTCAATGTGTCAGTGGTAGGAAACAGCTGAAATAGGGAATTATATAGGTAAGATACAGGGTCGTTTTATTCACAATGCATGTTTCTGCCCTGATCATTCAACCCAAAGTATTGTGAATGTTTTTGGCTGCGAAGTTTGTGATGGTAATTGTACGAAGCGGGCACGTGTGTGTGTGTGTGCATGTACAAACTATTAGTATGCCTAATTTGTTTGGTCTATTCATGTGGAAATTTCTTAAAAGTAATGGATTCTGCAAGGTTTGGGGAAAACCGTTTGAGGGCTTACATAAAAACAGTATTTTCTACTGATAGTTTGAGCTGTGGTTTGAAAAGCATAGATGTGGTCTTCTATTTGCAGGGTTTGTTTTCTATCCTTTCCTCAGACATTAAAGTGACTTGTAATTGCCCCTCTTAAACTGAATCCTGGAAGAATAGCAATGATTCACAAGTGTTGGCAAAGTGCTACTGAAATCTGCAAAGTATTTACTGGAATTGTTTGGACTTTCTAAGATCAGACCTTCAGTGGATATGATAGAATAGGAAGAAAAGATAGAGCATTTCTAGCTGGCAACAGCATTTCGTAGGAATTGTTAGTCAAGAAGCTGGAAGCAAAGTGATTTTCAGAAATACACGATTCCAGCATAAATCTACTTTTAAAAATGCCTTTAGTCCCAGAAAAATATAAATTGTGGTATAAAAGCCAGAGAGATTTGTGCACTCTCTGCTGTTGACATGATAGGGTCGTATTGTCTGCTATCCCCAAACTCCTACTATGTCTTGAATTCTGAAGACATTAAATTTCACCCACTGTATGGCAAGATTCTGTCACCCATCCTGGGGCGAGCACTACACAGGTGCATTATGGGAAGAGTTCATCTTTCCGACTGATGCTTCAGGAAGAATGAGAAGCTTGAGGTATGTCTTTCTGTTGGAGTGACAAGCTTTGTGAATCTCCTGTCTGTATTTTTGATACCACCATATCCTTAAGCTTTTAAATTACAAATGTAAAAATATAACCTAGAAATGAATCCCTTCATTGTTCTTCCATGATGCCCATTCCAGCTCCCCAGAAATAAGAAGGGCGAACAGTTTGGTGTGTAATACTCTTGCTTTCAGATTTTAATTTGAACGTAGGTTCCCAGAGCTCCTATTCACCGACGTTCTGTGTGTAGAAACAATGTCAGAAGACCAACAAGGTAATCTAAACAGCCTGTGGGGAAACCCAGCTTTTGTGTTTTACGTGCTCATAAATATATTGGTTTGTATATACCCATCGGTGGTTGCAAGTATGTGATCTCTGGGCTCTATACAGCCCCAAAATATATTTTGTATGGCTTGTCCAGTGTGTTAAAAAAGTCTATGAATCTGTTGCCAACATTTGAAAATCAGGATATTTCACACAAAAGTCTGTGTCTGGCTAATCTTGAAAAATAGGAAGACCTGCAGCTATGGAGACACATTCCTGTGGGGCAGCAGTTGGCTAGAGGTGAGTAGTAGCAACCCTTCTAGACACATAATCTGCCATTCGCTTCACCCCCAAATGCTCCCTGTTGGATTACATTTGGCTAGCTGCATTTACTTGCATTACCTGTTGTCCCTATAAACATCAGAGCTGGGTTTGCAACTCTAATCGTTAAGTATCAGATTTGAGAGCCAAAAATATTATAGATAGGGGGACCATATACTTAATTGTCCAAAAGAGGACACCTTGAGGGTAAAAAGTAGTGCTATTAAGATTTACACCAGGACAGTGGGCACACACTAGGACATGTGATCTCCGTCTTTACAGATCACTTTTTTCAATCACTTCTTCATTTGACTAATGAGAAAATTGAGACCTAGAAAGAGGATTGCCTATGGTAGTCACCAAGTAAACTAATGACAAAGCTGACTCCCAGTACCCTGACTCCCAGTCCACTGCTTTCTCCAGTATAATGTCATCTATAGAACATATATGAGCTCCATATTTTCCTTGAGCATATGGATTTCTTTCTTTTTTCTTTTTTTAAAGGTTTTATTTATTTATTTGACAAAGAGAGCAAGAGAGCACAGGCAGGGGGAGCAGCAGAGGGAGAGCGAGAAGCAGGTTCCCCACTGAGCAGGGAGCCCAATGTGGGGCTCGATCCCAGGACTCTGGGATCATGACCTGAGCCGAAGGCAGACACTCAACCATCTGAGCCACCCAGGTGCCCAAATATATGGATTTTTTAATAGTTAATAATTATCACACGGCTAATTCCCTGTGAGGGTGTACAAATCTGTAGTTTATATCATCCATAATATTTCTATTATGAATGTAGTTAATTACAGGCTATCGCACATCTAGAGATGTTTAAAACATTGGTAGGCTTGAGAGCTCAAGAGTAGACACAAGAAAAGCCTTTTCATTTCACTAGATACAATAAGAGATACATTCAGAAGTGCTAATTGTCTGAATTTTTAAAAAATCACCATTAAGTAAGTATCCGATAACTAGCTTGCTAAAATGCTGTATATTGACTTCTTGATCACTGGCTATTGGCTGGTAGTTAATATTAATTATTATGTCTTTAAGAGATGGCCAACATCCCAAATTCCCCAATCCTTGACCAGTTGTTTCCTTGTTGAGTTTCCAGGAGATACTTGTACACAGAACACTCCAGATGAGACCAATGCATGCGCTTAATCACTTGCTCAGACTCTGGTCCCAAATCCCTGTCTGCTATTCTATCCTAGGAACTGGATTAGACCATATGTGAGTCTCAGAGGCACGTCTTAGCATTTCATGAAGGCTTAGGCTAAAGGCTAGCCTGAGAATTCTCATTCAGGATGCCTTTTTCTAATGTTCCACTTGGCTCCTGTATGTTCGTCCAAGAGACCTTGCAAACAGCAGACCATCCTTAGCATGTTAGCTGCACAAGATAGAAGACAGAGAGAAAGAAGCCCTTCTTGCCAAAACCTAAAACAGAGCTAGCCTAAGTCACTCATTCTATAACTTCCTTGACCTTGGAATGTATTGTGGTCCCAATTAATTTTTCAAATGAGGGACCATTACCCACGCAGGACATGGGACCAGGGCACATTTTACCATATTGGCTTTGCATGGTTAGGGAGAGCCAAGAAAAAGTAAATGTCCTGGAGCAGCTGCTTTTTCTTTGACTTTTATCAGAGCTTCTTTTCTATGGAGTGGTTTGATAGAGGAGGGGACCAGTGACCAATCATGACCAACCTTTAGATTCAAAATACAAACCACACAAGTGGGTAACTTTTTTCCTAATGCACCTCAACGAACTAAATGAGCCAAATCCATATGCATGAAACAGACCCGTCAAACTGTGTATTCAGTACTGACACGTGGCTACTGAGCCTTTGAAGTGTTAATATTTTGGCTACATTAGTATGAGTAAAACATAGTATTAAATTTCTTTCTTTTTTTTTTATACTCTTTAATGTGATTGCTAGAAAAGCTAAAATAACGTGTAGCTCACATTATCTTTCTATTGGACAGAGCTGTTCTAGGGGTGTGTGTTATGCACATAAGTGAAGTACGATTCAGTTGCATGCTTAGGTGGTACCACAGTGGCTTTTTGCCATCAGAAGTCTGAAATGAGGGCAGTTTGCTAGTTGCTTCATCAGGCAGCTTGTTTATTAGCAAGGCTTCAGTGTAGCAGAAACATCTGGGACAGGTGCAAAAGTCATATCAAGGCCTTTACATTTATCTTGATATGAGAACATGGTGAAAACATTCAGTGCTTCTTTCTATAAATCAGGCTAGCTGTTAAAAGGACTAACCTCCTCCCCCACATCTCCCACAGTCTTGGTTCCTGCGCAGCTCTTTGCCTTCCAGAGCCCCGAGGGGCACCTGTTCTGACACCAGCCCTTAAGCTCATCTGCTGTATCATGCAGAAGGCACTTGGGGTCATTCAGTGCCAGCTGTGGGTCCCATATGGAAAAGCCATGCCACATACATATGTATGGAGTATTTCAGAAACCAGAAGGAGTGTAGAAGAGCGTGTAAGTCATCTAGCTTTATCTTTTCCTTGCCTTTGAAAATTTTAATCATTGAAACATCTTTAGGCTATAAATAGAATCATGTAGTGAGACAGTTTTGGGTTAAAACCAAATATGTACTTGTGTTTTGATATGGACATAGGACTGTGTATGGATGTATGAAAATGTAGGTTGCACGGTTAGATACAGATGGGTTTGACTTTCCGATAAAATGTGTGGAGAAGAATGTATAAATGAATGGAGATGCTGTATGTCAGTCTGCTCAAGCAGGGCTTTTCATATTTGAAGCAGAGATTTCCTCCTTCTATAAATAGTTGGAGAGAAAGTTCTGTTCTGCTTCCATCTGGTTTAGGTGCAAAGTTCACTTACATGGCTGCCAAAGATTGATGGAGAAAGTTTTTCTCTTGACTGAGCTCAGCCTCTGTGACTTGTCTCTCCTACCACAAAGAGCCTGGGTCCATGGCCGTGGGTAGGGTTGGTGCCAACCGGAGCCAGCCTTGAAGTAGTATTTTCCTTTGGAGTAACCTCTTTCCTTCTTCTTTTCCTTCCACCTCTTCTAGGCAGGACAGGGCTGCTTGCTGATCTCTTGCCCAGTTTTGCTGTGGAGATTATGCCAGGTATTCAGTCATTTAACTCTTTATTTGCTTAATTTGCTGTCACTCCATCTGTCTTGCTTCTGCCTTAGTCACTAATTGCTCCTCTAATTTATTTGCACATTTGTCTGTATGTTTCTGTGGTCCTTTCCAGGATGAACTAAGCCCAGTGGAAAAGACTTTAGATTGTATTTCTTCTGTTACTAGGCCCTAAAAGAATAATGATAATTAAAATAGGGCTGCAGTGGGGACCCGGTACTTCAGTGTCAGGCCTGGCAGGCTCTTTGGCAATCTCCATAACCATTCAGTATCTCAATTGTATCTAGACAGCTATAAGTATCCCTAACAGAGTTATTATTTATCTGCATTTCCTTATTCCCTAAATTATATGTTTACCCATTCATTAGTGTACAATCATGTTACTCTGAATTGCCTTTTATAACTTTATCAAAACATTTTTTCAAGCCTTATGAAAGTAATGCACCCCTCCTCCCTTGAAAAGTACACATTTACAGACCTACATTGCTTTGTATGCAATTTCAGGAGCTTCTTGGGCCCCCTAAGTCCCTGGGATCCATAGACCATATGTCAAGGAAACCCCAAATGCACACCTCTGTCATTTTATGTAGCTTAAGTTGAGTGCACCAGCCTAGACAAGCCAACCTCAGTTCGGGGCAGCCCCAGAGTCCGTAATGGAAGGAGGTTCAGAGAGAAACAAGAGTGAACTATGGGAAAGGACATATGCAAACTCAGGGAATAGGAAAGACTATGATTCAGTCTTGCTTTAGAGGGCTTCTGCCAAAGGGTTAAGAGCTGTATAATAGTTGGGAGCAACAGAGAGATACAAAATATTCCTGGCCATTGGTGTTGACTTCATTCAGGTTTTAAAACATCCGAAGTCTTTACAGTTGAGATTAATTATTCTTCCATGAATTCTCCTGTTTTGCCAGTAGCTGGCCAACCCAAATATGGACAGTCTTCACACTGATGTTGATCCCAAGGACACAAACAGATACCTCTTTGTGATTCCCCCTTATCCAGAGTTCTGTCAGTTTGTACCCATTTGTTCATCTCACACACAAACACACACACAATGTTACAAAGCATTGCTTCAAACTAGATATGTCCCAGTCCCAAGAAAGAGTTACTGTATTTTTCATATCTGGTCCTTGCCCCTTGACTGTCCCTCCCTTTTGACTCCCAAGAATCCTTTCATGGATAGCATTCTTTTGTTTCTCCGAGGTAGCCTGCCAGTCTGTATCCTTGACTGCCCGACCCTCTTGTAGCCACCGAGGCATGCCATGGTTCTGTTCCTCGGGGCTCATATCTGTCTCAGGCTACGTAATGTTATTGTGTTGTAGCTGAGGACCAGGACAAAGCCCTCAGCTATCTACTGTCCTCAGCAGGAATGCTCTCCAGACCATTCTCACCAGGTGCAAGACCTTCTCATTTCCTTACTGAAGAGATGGTGACCTGGTTAATTTGAATGTATTTCAGATGGATGAGTGAGGAGGGACATTCAGGAAACATAAATTGTTTGTTTTCTTCCTGAGGAAATTATGTTCTAAACAAAGGTCAGATAATTTTAACATTAACATAAAGCCCTTTATATTACAAAAATACCATATTTTCAAGCTCCAACTGAATGTCCATTTAATTGAAGGAAGATTTAATAACCAAAATTCAAGCAAAACATTATGTACTTGAAGTTCACTGTGAAGGGACTTCTGGTAGGTGGCTTTCAATCAGAACGAATCACTTTAATCTTTGGGCTTTGAAATCCTGGCTCACTCCAGTCTGTCCCAGGCCTCTAGGGGGAAGCTGGGTCCTATAGCCAAGTCCCGAAAACATGACGTAAAGTCACTCGAGGGTCACAGTCATTTTTATGTAAGCCAAATGGAATTTGTTTCCTTTCTCGAATCTTGTGGATGAGCACATGAGGTAGAATTTGTGTTCGGCCTCTGGAAGAGGTGTGAAAAGAGCAGAAGGTAACAAACAGCCGGTGAGGTTGTCAGAGCCCTGAGCCGTCTGAGCCGGCTATGCTGGCTGTTTAGCATGGTCACCCCGAGTGCCATCAAACCAAGCCACTCCTGGGGTCTGCAGACAGCATATTCTCTCCCTGAGTCTGTGTCCAGTTTTCTCTAGCCCAGGTTTGTTCCACAGATAAAAGCAAAAGGTTTGGATCTCAGCCTTGATGCTGAGTACAGGAAAGGTGTTATGGAGGCGGGGGGGGGTGTTTGGTCAGCAGGGAAGGTCGATAAATACGTAGGGGACCCGGACCACCTGAATATGTTCTGATTTAGACCATGTGACATGGCGAACTTTTTCTCAGGACCCCCATTGTTATGGGTAAGAATAACCTGACCACAAACATATTCGCAGAACCCAGCACTTCATAGCTCAGCCAGCAAGATTCCTCCTCTCCCCAGCCAGGAGTGTTTCTGCTCTGGCCCCATACTCGTTCTGACACTACAGTTGATGTGGTAAACCCTTTCCCCAGGAGGGGGCCCTGAAACTCCCCCACCACCTTGTGCTGGTCATTCCATGTGCTCAGTATGACCCTAGGCAACCTTCTTTCCTCTTCTCCATACCCCCGCCGTGTTGAGTCACTTCTCACTCTCGAGCTCCTCCTGAGCTGGGGGGGCTCTGTGCCCTGTCATGAGATGCTTACTGCCCCAGGTCCCCCGCCCCACTGCTCTGACAGGAGACAGCGATGAGTGTGGGCCTGTCCTGGCGGTGGGCCACCTCAAGCGTGGGTTTCTCTGTGCGTCCTTCCAGAGTGGGTGTTTGTTGGCCTGGTGATCCTGGGAGTCTTCCTCTTCTTCGTCCTGGTGGGGATCTGCTGGTGCCAGTGCTGTCCGCACAGCTGCTGTTGCTACGTCCGCTGCCCGTGTTGTCCACATTCCTGCTGCTGCCCTCAGGCCTGTGAGTAAAGTGGCCCGTGCGGGAGACACAGTGATCACAGGGGAGGTCACCTCTCCATCAGACAGCTGTGTGCCCTGAGCCCCTTCTCCACCTCCTGTCCTTCCACCGTAAAAGTTGGTTGTTCCAGGCTCACCGCTCTGCTGGGGGCCCCTGGCTCCCCGAGATGGCCATTCTTGTTTGCCTTCTCGCCTGCATGCACTTCTCCCTACTTTTTACCCACACCACTCACCCCTGCATTTGCATTTCTCATCGGCACTGCTGATGAAAGGAAGGGCAGGTTCCAGATGGTCAGGTTGTGGGTAATGCTTTTGCCCCCTCTGCAGGCCTGCAGGCTGGAGGAAACCTTCCCCGCTCGGGCCTCTCAAACGCAGAGAACTCCTCTTTTTACAAGCAGAGTGTGCAGACGGCAGCCTTGGCATCCCATCCGGCCACGGATGAGTTTTGTTTATTCCCGTGACAAAATGGTCCACCGGGGGACTGGTCCTCATCTGGGGATTCACAGTGGCGCCTTACCGGCCGAGCCTGTGCAGCCACTAAGTTGGGCCCCCCTGCCAGAAACCAAATACATCCTGAAGGAGGAAGACATACATGTCTCTTCAGTGTCCTTGGGAATAAAGCAGTTTCCAGGAGGAGTCAGGTTATTTGCTCTGCCTTTGAGATCACAGAGCAGAGCCACGTGCAAGCTCATTGCCTGCCTTGCCTCTCTAGAAGAGGTGTAGGATCCTCCTGGAAGCAGCCCCGGGTGGCCTGCGGCTAGGCTTCCTCCAGAGGGACTGAGGCAGCCTACAGACAGTGTGGTTAAGAGTGGGCTGCTGGGGTCACTGCGGAGGCCGCCATGACAGCTCCTAGTGCTGCGTCATCACTCCGTTGCCGGCTGCTAAACACTGTAATTCCTTACATCGTCGCCTTTCGGTGGAGCTGGAGGAGCCCAAGGGAGCGGGGGAGAGCAGTTCTGCTGAATCAGTTCAGGCCTAGGCGAACACGCACGCACACATGCATGCGTGCATGCACACATCCAGGCGCCCCCTTAAGCGCATCCTCAGGCAGTTTTGGTGTGAGGGTTGTGGAGGGTGGGACGATAATATAATCTCTTTTGCTCTTCATCTCCCTCCACAGTGTACGAAGCAGGGAAAGCAGCAAAGGCTGGGTACCCTCCCTCTGTCTCCGGTGTCCCCGGCCCTTACTCCATCCCCTCTGTCCCCTTGGGAGGAGCCCCCTCATCTGGCATGCTGATGGACAAGCCGCATCCACCTCCCCTGGCACCAAGTGACTCCACTGGAGGAAGCCGCAGTGGTAAATGTAGTTCCAGACCGCCCGGCCCCATGCTCCTCTCTGGCTTCCACTCTGGCTCCTTACTGATAGGAACCATCAGCTCCATGATTCTTCCTTGGAAAATGATGATCTCCATTCCAGAAATGGGATCCCTCCAGCTGTATCAGATATCATCTGGAGTGCATGTCGGGCTTTCCAAGGACTGCAGGATGTAGCTGTCCCTGCTCTCTTCCCAGGCTCCTCAATAACTAAAGTGATAAGGAAAAGAGGCAAGGTACCCTTTGAATGTTGATCATCCAGTTAATAAATAGTTATCTCATCCCTATCTAGTGTTCAGGACTGTAACAGGCACTGTGAGGAACATTAAGAAGTATAGGACATGGTTTGCATAGGAAGCAGTGTGGCCCAGCCAGGGAGAGAGAATGGATTTTTATTAGGACAGTTAGATACTACAAAGAGTGTGGTACTGGGAGTTCAAAGAAGAAAGAGCTGGAGCAGTTACAGAGGGTTCAGGGAAGAGGTAGATTTGAGCTGGGCCTAGAGGAACGCAAAGGACCAGGAGAACAGAGAAGGGGGTGCTCAGGAGGGATTCATGGTGAGAGCCTGGAGCTGGAAGAACAGGGTGGGTGTTTGACAGTCTCCAGCTTGGCGGACCAGAAGAAAGTGGAGGGCTTTGGTGGAGCCTCATCCAGATTAGGGAAGGCCTTGAAACCCGCCCAGAAGAGCCTGGGGCTTGGTGCCGTAAGTGAGCGGGAGCCACTGCAGGAAGGTTCCTGAGTTCTTGGAGAGGTGACACGCTGACAAAGCGAGTGGTAGTGGAAGAGAGTTGGATCAGAGATCCTGAGCTGAGATGTGACTGAAGCCATTCAGAGGCTATGAGAGCATCTGGGCCTTGATAGAGGCCATGGGAATTGAAATGAGTAGGCAAATCTGAGAGCTACTTCAAAATATGACTTTAGGGAATGAAGGAAAGGGAGGCTTCAGGATGAGCCCAAGTTGTCTAGTGCTGCACATTATAGACAGAATTAAGTAATTGATAAGGAGAGCTTATTTGGATGGAGATTAGCCATGTTATTTTAAGGCATGATGAATTCGTGGTTATTGGCAAGGGCAGAGGTGTAGAGTGGTGGAGGGGCATTCAGAAATAGCTTTCCTAGAGGCATTTGAACAGGATTACAGAATAGTAAAGGTTAGATGTGTGTGAAGTATCTTTAGGAGGTGATTTTTAAATTCCTAGGTGTGGATGAGGCAGTAGTGTTGGTAAAACAGACATCTGTCCCCTGGAGGTATCTGGACTTCTTTCGGTGGAGCAGGGAAGAGTATCTTGCCCACTGAATGAACTGTCAGTGCTTGACCGTGGAGGAGTGGATATCCTCAGTGACTAATTAGTATTTGTGTTTTTTTCTCTCCCTGGAACTATTAGTAGAATTCTGACGTCTGAGCCTGGGAATGAGTCACAGACTGAGAAGTAAAAGTTAATGATCAAGGACACACAGAGAATGAGAGAGATAAAGACAATACAGTTCATTTCCCCAAGGACGGTGCAGGCCAGGGGACATTAATGGAATTTGTCTCATATTTTATTTGCAGCTTTCCCTTTCTCCAGTCTTTTTATCCTTCCCACCAGAACTATTCCCTCTTACTTTTTTTTTTTAAACGGATTCTCATAATGAAAAGATTCTTATTCACAGGATGACAAATACTTCCTCTCTCCTGATTTCAACCTTTTTCTAGTTCCTGCTTGTTGTAGTTCCATCATTTTGGCCCTATCCTGCCATACTAACCAACTGCAATTAGAAGTGGCTTGGGGGCGCCTGGGTGGCTCAGTCGGTTGAGCATCCAACTCTTGATTTTGGCTCAGGTCATGATCTTAGGGTGGTGAGATCAAGCCCCATGTCGGGCTCCACACTCAGCGGGGGTTGGGGGGTGTAGTCTGCTTGAGATTCTCTCTTTCCCTCTACTTCTGCCCCTCCTCCCTACACACACACTCTCTCTCTCAAAATAAATAAATCTTAAAAAAAAAAAATAAATAAGTGGCTTGAAAAATAGGAACATTTCTTATTTCACATAGCAAGAAATCCCAAGGAAAGATGGCTCTGGAGTTGGTTAATTGATCAGTTCAGGTGGCACCACTGAAGGACCTAGTCCTTTCCATCTTTTGTTCTGTCCTTCTGGGCTGGCTCCCCTCAGGATCCTATGATGACCGCCATAGTTCCAGGTACTAAATGCGTTCAGAGGTAGAAAAGCATATGCTTCTTTCTTGTGCTGCTTTTCTCAAGAGTGAGGAAACCTCTTCTAGAAGCCCCTCCCCTTCTAACAGACTTCTCCTTGCAGTTTTATTGGCAAGAATTGTGTCTTGTGCCCATTTCTATACCAGATTGGCTTGAATTAATACAAGACTCATCTCTTAGGCCAGAACACTATCCATCTTGGAAATGAACAAAATCAGGTTTCTCTTAACAAGGAAAAAGGAAAGGATGCACAGCTGGTGTCGGACACAGCTAGTCTGGCCCAGGGTGTCATTATCTGGTTCATTGAGTCAGGACGGAATTCTTCATAATCCCCTCAATGGACACATTTCTGTACTCATGGTCTCATGGCTAGACTTACTGATGGCATTTGGCTATTTGTCTTTTAAGAAAAAGGTGGCTTAAGCCAATGTTTCATGTAGCTTATTTTTGAAAACATGTTAGAGATGTAAAGAAACGCTGATTTAAAAGATATAAATTTAGCCTATTTTATATTTATATGCTACTTTAATTTTAGGGATTTTAGGGTAATCATCTAGCAACAGTGATTTTTTTCAGATTACATTTGTACACAATACCCTTTTGAGCCCTCTGGGTAGTTGAAAAGGCAAGGTTACCAGATGGGAGCGATAAGAGGCACCCTGATTCCTTCCCCTGTTCTTCATTTGAGATCTCTGTTCCAACAGAAGAAGACTGTCGCCTCCCGTCCTGCTCTGGTTACAGCCTCTTCATCTTTGTCAAGGTTCTCTCTTTACTGAGTATCCACCCTCCATCCAATCGGAAGATTGGCTCTCGTCACCAGCCTTTCCTTCTCTAGTGACTCCTTCCTCGCTGCATTCAAACCATGCTTAATATAACAATTTGCAAAACCCTCATAGTCCTCTGATGTTACTTCCCTGTCCCTTTTCTCCTCTCACAGCCAAACGAGTTTCTTCAGTGTTTTGAATATTTTCATGTCTCCATTTCCTCTGCTCTTCACCAACTTCTCGACTAACTTCCATCTTGCTATCACTTCCAAAAAGCAGTGCTTGTGAAGATTGTCCTATTGCTAAATATAATGGATACTTCTCAATTCTTACATCCCTTGACTTCTCGAAAGCATTTACCACCTATGTCCCCACTCATCTTTCTTTGCCTTCCTCAGCACTTTACGTAGTCATTTTCCCTACCTATTTTGCTATTTGCTGGCTATCCTTCCTCTGCACACACCCTGGATGTTGGTGTTTCTGTTTTGTCCAAGGTCCTCTCCCTGGGGAATCTTACCTACTCCCATGGCTCAGTCATCTTCTTCATGCTCATGACTCCCAGTCATGTTCTCCAACCCCTCCTCTGCTCCTCAGTCCCATATATCAAACTGCCTTCTGGACATCTCACAGCCATTTCAAACTTAAACTCTAGGAAATTGAATTAATCTGCTGTTTTTGGACTTCAAACGAACTCCTACATCCCTTATTGCTGTGGATGGCACTGTTGTCCACCTAGCAGCCCAAACCAGAAGCAGGGACCTCACCCTTATCTCTTCCTCACTTCCCTCTTCTGGTTCGTCACCAAGTCCTTCAGATTACACCTCAAAATAACCTTGAATCGGTTTACTTTCCTCCGTCTCTATAATACCATCCTAGTCCTTGCTCCCGTCATCCTCCTCCTTGATTAATGCAACTCTCTCCTACCTCGGCTTCCCACCGCTTCTCTTGCCTTGCTCTAATCCATTTTCACATCTACCTGGCCCCCACTCATCCTTCTTACAAAAGAATTGAGTAGGCAAGTAGGGTTTTGAAATGTCATTTTTAAAACTAAGAAGGATGTGTGTCTATATATAAGCCTACTGTGTGTATACAGAGAATATGCAAATTTTAAGCATCACTTCTCCCACAGTGGAGCTGCGATCGCCCTGGGGGTGGAATCTGGCAGCTGTTCCATCATCCATAAACAGCCTTACTTAGCTCATTAAGATAGGACAGGAAAAACAAGGCGATAGCCATGGGTATCTGCTTTAGAGACTTCTTTTGCAAGTTGTGTAAGTTAGATTTGGCTGGAAAGGAGAAATTAGCTGAAAAATAGTTAATTTTCAGCTAACTGGGTCAAAAGTATCCGCTTAATTACTTTAACAATAAAAATTTTTGAAGTGATAGTTTGGTATCAAAATGAATATCCCAATATTCCCTCTCCACTAAAACCAAAGTTGCCAAGGCTAATAAGTTAGAGGAGCTGAAGTATGAAGAGCCACACCAACCAAAGGACTTGGACCGGACAGAACTTGAGAAAGATAAATCATCCATCCACCCTAAACTGAAACATCCCTGGGGGAAAAAGGTCATTTTCCAAAAAGTGCTGGACGTCGGGCCAGTAGTCTAGGACACATCTTATTAAAATATTACCCTATATCGGAGTTCTCTGATCTTCAGACAAATTACGGATTAAAAAAACAAAAAAAAAACAAAAAACAAACAAACCCAGCACCTTTTACTGGGAGAATTGCCTAGCTTTTTAGCTACTGAAACCAAATGATGATACCTCTAAAGTCTAAATGTCAATACTTTGCCTCTGTCCTTCTTGGCAAATTAGAGGGATTTAGGTTTCTGAAGACATTAGCTGGTGCGACTGAGAAGTCAAGGTTGAAAGTATCAATTCTGGTGGAGTCTCTGTATAATGCCAGTACTGAGAGCCTCATTTGAGGCTGCCAGTAGTTACTGTAACTTCTCAGGGACATGATAACCTGTGCATACATGATCAAGTCGGTCTCCTAATGAGGATGATAATTTGTTATAATGGCACAGAAAACAATCTAAGCTCTAGTCCAAGTTGTAGTTCACCGAGAGGTTTCCACCTGGTGCTGAGAGTGGCCGCCACCTCCCGCCACAAGGGGAGAGCTGGTACCTTGTTCCATAACAGCAACCCCCCACCTCCAGCCCATCTCAGTATGACTGAAGGTTTACCGTAGTAGTGCTTCACATATTAAAAACACCCAGATAAAGCCACAGCTCAGGTAGAGTAGGCCCCTTCCCTAATGCCTATCAAATGCTAGTTTTCTCCTTTAAAAAATAATCATCAGCAATAACAACAAAACTTGCCTAAGCCTTGCTGCTCCCTCAAGCTACCATTCAAGTCCTCCCCTTCCTGGTCAAAACCCCCCAATAAACCAACCACATGGCTGCTTCTGTCTTACTTTGTAATCCCTTGTAATGGAGTTTCTATTCCTGATTTCTGTTCGTTCGTTCGTTCATTCATTCATTCATTCATTCACTCATTCATCCATTCATCCAAACACAAATGTTTTGAGTGTCTACAGTGTGCCAGGCTCTGGGCTAAGTGCGGAGATGCAGAGATAAACAGAGAGAAGTGGTCTTTATCCTCAGGAAGTTGACAGTCTAGAGAGGGAAACTCTACTGAAAATACTGTTTCCAGAGAAATCATGAACTTCACCACCATCCCCAGACTGGCCCAGTTCAGCTCAAACAGACATATATTAAGTGCCTACTAAGCAGTGTTCTGGGCTTTACCCGGATGTAGAATAAGAATTCTTTTCCTTCAAGCATCTTTGGGAAGATTAGACATTTATACAAATAATTTGGAACAAACTGGAATATATTGAGGGTCATAACAAAAGTTCAGAGTAAATGATTTATAAGAGAGAAATGATATGGAGAGAGAGAAAGAAGAAATAGAACTTTCTAGCTATGAGAATCAGAAAAAGCTTTTTGGATGTGGTGTCATTTGAGCTGCCCCTAATAATTACAAGGAACTCAAAGTACTCTAATGATTTGGTCTTTGTTGTCTTTTTTTTTTTTTTTAATTTGTTTCTATATTTGTCTTCTTTATGAAGAGAAAGGTTGGGAAGTATTAGTTGCATTTTACGGACATGAAAACTGGGTCCTTGCTAGGTCATGATTTGAGGTCCCTCAATAAACCAGTGGCATGCCTACAAACCCCTGGTTCCCTACTTCCTAGCCTGTGTTTCATCCATCAGACATAACTGCCTCAGAACAGACATAGCAGTTCCGTGGGATAATTGCATTTTAATTGAACTGTCTGTACAACTCTCTAAACGCCTCTGCAGAAATGGAAGAGTGTGTAGCTTGATAAATAAAATCATTCCTACTAATAATTGCTTCGGCATAAGGATTATGGATCTAACCTCCAGGAGAAGGTGCCACTTAAAAGCGTATGCTGAGATTCATTAATTTTTTAAAGTAATTCCACAATTTGAGGTGAATATGAACGGCCCAGAATGTTCTCATATAGAAAATCAGTGCACCTGAAAACAGGTGTGGGGGCGTCCTTTCAGTCTTCAGTGCCAGGGCTGTGATCGGAGTGCTGTGCAGTACTGTATTTTAATCTTCCATGTGCATCGTTTGTGTGCGGGACTTTGTCCGCAGCCAGGGTGACATGACCAGAGAGCAGAAAGCCGAGTCTCCTCGGGAGGCGCAGGCGGCCATGTGGTTTCTTTACGGTATTTGCCCTACTTTGGGAACCGAGAATGTTGGGAGTTGGGTTACTTGCTTCCATCCCATTGTATAGTCCTGACTGGCCAGAAGATAGGACTGATAGGACTGTGCCTCAGATCACACCGCCCTTGGCCCACCTACGAGCATTTCCTACTCTGGGCTTTCTTGTCTTCCTCTTCTGTCTCTCCTTACCACCTCTACTTCTGGGCTCCAGAGGGGTTTCAGTCAGATTACGTAGTTCTAGCCCCAGCGCCACCAGTTATTCTTGAGTAAGTTATGAAACCTCTCTGAACCAAAATTTTCTCAACCATAAATTGAGGCTAATAGTAACTTCATTAGGGGTGGTGAGGAACAGATGTCCATATAAAGCATTTAGCACAGTACCTAGCACATTTGCAGTGCACGGTGGGTGTTGTCTCTTACCATTTGTTCTGTCCCCATTCCACTGGGTCCTTCTCTCTCTCTTATTTCTCGTATTTGTGAACATTACACTTGCCTGTGTCTGATCACCCTTGGGGCTGGTATTGGCCTTGACTGATACTAAGTGGTGTGGGGCTTAAACAGCCTTTGTTCCTGACAGTATGAGTGATGGGAACGTAGGAGATGGTATTATCTCTCATGCTTTAGTTTTGTTTTTTATTAAGCCCCCAAAATAACACCTGCTTGTAACCACATAGCAGCAGGTTGAATTAATCATGCCTAGAATATGGTATTCCCTTTCCTGAAAGGGAAATGTCAAAGAAATAAAATGGAACCATAATTAGCAATCCATGTGTTTTGCACCTTATTTTGCACTAATGCATCTTTAGTCTATCATACTGGCTCCCATGCACCACCCTGTTGTGGAATTTTTGCATCATCTCCTGTGAAACTAGAGGCTTTCGGGCCACCTTCGTCAAGGTCCCTGATGTTTGGGTGTCTGTTTTATTTTCACGTTCTCCCACCAAGTGAAGACATGATCCTCAGATGGTACAGAGTCATCTGTGTCCTCAGTCTAAAAAACTGTCTTTTTAGTGTGAGTATGCTTCCGTGAGCTTTAAGTGGAGCTATAGGAGGTCAGCAAGTAGGAAGCAGAAGTTAACAAATGACCCAAAATGTACTGTAATAGAACTTTGTTGTTTACCTGCTGTTCCTCCATTCCAGGGGCACCATCTGATAAAAGGGATCGCAGGTATGGTTCCATAAGTATAAATATAGATGATTCTTTCTGGCGATTTCAAAAAGAGTTGTCATAAGCAAGAACTATGTGTTTTACTTGGTAAAAATAAAGGGAGGCCCCCTCCTGCTTTTTTCAGCGCCCCTTCCTGTCCTTTTCTCAACAGTTCGCAAAGGTTACCGGATTCAAGCCGACAAAGAGAGAGACTCCATGAAGGTCCTGTACTACGTTGAGAAGGAACTGGCTCAATTTGATCCAGCCAGAAGGATGAGAGGCAGATGTGAGCGTCTGTTGGTTCTATGTGATCTGTGCATCATGCAGGCGTTCATGGCTAAAGGGGATTGGGGGGTTACCAAACTTGGGCAGCCCTGAGCTCTCAGGGCTTAGAACTAGCAGGGGTGCTGGTGGTGTCCTGAAGAAAGTAGCTCCAAGTACACAGAAGTGTGTACCACCTTGGCTTAATGCTGTTTCTCACCACGAGGCAGTCAGCGTTGCTGGGCCTAGGCAGTCCTAGGCTTAGAAATGTTTTATTCAAAGAGTCCTTCCCTACTACTCTCTTTTAAATACATTCAAAATAATGACTAAAGATGTGAGTTTTTTTCCAAAGTGAAAACCCCTACCATTGGACAGCAGTCCAGCTGCCGACTTGCTACATGGAGGCCTCAGTGAAGTAGAAGGACAAGTCTGCCCAAGGAGTCTACAAAAAAGAGGCCTGTGTTCCCTCTGAGATGCCCAACAGCAGAGATTGAAGGGCCAGCGAAGAGGCTGCCCCTCTTGTCAAAAGAACTTTTAGATTACTGAGTTTGTAGGTGGCAGGGCCCCAGCCTTCACTCACAGCCCCTGGACACCCTGCAGCTGACACAGCTCATTACTTGGGGTGGATTCTGAATGACCATCTACGAAGAGACAGCGCGGGGCAGGTCTGACATGGACGGGCTAGTTATTGGAGGGTCCTGGCAGGCCCGGTAGTGAGGTCACAACATCTCTCTCTCTCTCTGAACCCTCCGCACCGTGGAAGCTGAGGAGAGGCTTGATGGAATTGTTGGGGAAACAGTCCCAGACTAGAGGTGCTTTATTCAGATTAAGGACAACATATTCCTCCCAGTCTGCAATGCTAAATTCATCCTGTCTGAGCTGCATCCATTGCTGCATCCTCCCACCGCACTGGCTATAAAAAGACCATCTCCAGATTGGAATGTCAGGAATGTAGATGTCACTGCATTTGACAAGTTAGTTGTAATGTGTTGTCATGGAGCCCTGTAAGGGGACAGAGAGAGCGATCCAGGAGAAGGCGCCTAGGGAAGAAATCTGTGAATCTCTCAGCTCAGAGAAAGAGTAAAAAACTGAGGTTAAAACTAAAGGATGGATCCTGATTTAGGTGATGTCTCCTGTCTACCTGGATTAAAATGGTCTCTGGAGACTGGCTGGTCGGATGGTAATGGCATCTGAGCACCCAAGGGGACCTTAGCGATGGCCGAGGTCTTTCTTCACAGTGTACAGGTGAGGAAACAGAAACCCAGAGGGTTGGAGTGACCGGACTGGGATTAGAACCCAGCTCTTCCGATTCCCAGTCCTGTGCTCTTTACACAAAATGTTTTTGAGCAAACTGAATGGCTCCATGGCTGCAGCAGCTGTTTCTGTTGAGAGATCACAGCCTTCTACCTCCGAGGACTTTAGTATGTTGGAACAGAAGAGATTGAGGTGGTTCACTCCACCTCTCCCATTTTTCAGAGGAGGAAAGGAAGCAGAGAAGGAAGAAAGTACCCAGTGTTGGCACCTTAGGTCGGAGGTGCCGGAGCCAGAACTGGAACCAAGATCTCCTGGAACCTGCAGGTTGACATTACAATAATTGCATAGAGATGAAGTAGGAATACAGTTCACTTGACTTTGCGAGGCTCTCTTTCTGAAGAGCGGAGTAAACCCTGGGGTGGATCATGGCCATGGGGCGGTCTAGAAGATCTCATTGTAAAATGTATCTCATGGTTTCAGGTTGTGACAAGATTCTGTAAGAACTGGGAATGTAAGGTTCAAGAATTTGCGAGATTTGCGAGTAAGATCCTCACTTTCCTTGCTCCTTGTAGGTAGGGGGTTGCTCTTGGGATATTTTTAGTCCAGAAGCCCAGTGCAGTGATCTTGCAGACTACAGCTCCCAGGGCAAATACGTTCCACCTCCTGTTTTTGGAAATAGTTTGTATTGGAACAGAGCCAGCCCAGTTCACTTATACGTTGTTGCACTGCAATGGCAGAGTTGAATAATTGTAACAGTATGGCTTGCAAAGCCTAAAATATTTACTATCTGGCCCCATACGGAAAAAGTTTGCCTGGTCCCAGAGTTACATTATGAGGTGTTTGTGAAGCAGGGATGTTGATGTTTATGTTCAACGTGGCAGAAATGTTACGGCAGCATACAACCTAGGCAGTCCGTCACTATGAATGGCGAAACTGAGATAGCCCTCACTACGTGGAGAAACGGAAAAGATCCATTATTCCCTGAAGTTTAAGGAAAGTTCTGAGCCAACAATGGGATTTTCCAATAGTTTCACTTGCTGCCTTTTAAAGTTCCCTTCTGTACTGTTCCCAGGGGATTAGAATTCACTGGGATCATGAGAAAAGGAAGGTTCTAGATTTTATTGATCAGTAGTATCTGAGTTATTTTCCTTTCAGATGGACACTTACTAGTCCATTCTCCTTAGAAGGAGGAAAAGGCTTAAAAATTAGATTATAATTCAAAACCAACTGACTGCATGCCCAAGATGAATGGCATTCGCAGGAAGCCCAGACCTGGTAAAATAGGACAAGGAGGCTGTGTTTATGCAACTGGGGGAGGGAGCGGAGGCCCTTCCTTTCCTTGGTGGGTGGGAGTGCTCCTCCAAGAACTCTTGGGGATAAGGAAGAGAAGTAGAGGGGAACCTGAGACACGTATTTGTGCTGTCCACATCCTATCTTGGCTTACCTTTTACTCAACAGCCAAACCTTACACCTTGTAAATGTTGATTTTGATAATATTTTGAAGTTCTAACCAAAGGATTTTAGAAAACAAATGGATCCAATTGCATTGCAAATAGAATTACTAAATGTGTTTTTTCAGTAAAATGATATTCAATCCATTTCAAAGTTCTGTAAACAAATGGTTGGGCTTTTTTTTTCTTTCTTTCTTTCTAGACTGATTCTTGTCTTGTTCATAAGTGCTTTTGCAAAATGCTACTTAAGCCACTTTAGGAAATGAGAAAACTGTGACCATCCCCCCACCGCCTTGTAGGAAGAGTACAAGGGGAGGCCAACAGGCCGTTAAGTGCAGCCGCCCCTCTTTTCTTACCACACCTCTGCCCAGCTGTCCTAGCCACCCATGGCCACATACACCTGGAATATTTTTTAGGGAGGCAAAGAAGTCTTTGTAGGCCCTGGAAATGGACTTGGTACCAATTGGGAAGGATAGTCCACGTTCCTGGATGAGCATCCAGAAAGGGGATGATTGGATACTAGGTGTGCAGTCCCCTTGCCCCTGTGGACTGTGCTCTGTGGTGAAGGGCACAGCTGAAGGAGGCTGAAATGGGGTTCCTCTAAGGCATGGGGCTGTACTGGTTCTGAAGGCCCATCTTGGGACGTGGTCAACAGTAAGGGAGATTTTTTTGTGAACTGTGGCTTCTCTTCTCTTTTTGCCCCTTTTGGCTCAACCTGCCTGGGATCATAATGGCTTTCACAGAATTATACAAGAAGAAGAAAAACATTGGAACAAGGATGACGATGCCCTAGGAGGAAACCAGCTGCAAAGAGCCCAAGTTCTGGGAAACATGCCTTAGATGGAACAATAACAATTGTTTTCCTATTCTAAGAACAGAGCATGTAGGAAGCCTCCCCCTCTCTAAGCCAGTGGGCTTCTGGATGGAGCCAGTTCCTGCTGAGCTAAGAACACAAACCCCATTAGTTCAGGTCTACAACCAAACTGGAACAGGCTTGAAGCCTTGGGGAGGGAGCCTTGGTCTCAGCCCTTAACAGAGTTCCCACCCTAGTATGTAGAAAGCTCTGTCATGCCTGGTTTTGTCCCTGCAGATAACAACACCATCTCTGAACTCAGCTCCCTGCATGAGGAGGACAGCAACTTCCGCCAGGCCTACCACCAGATGAGAAGCAAGCAGTTCCCTGTGTCCGGGGACTTGGAGAGCAATCCTGACTACTGGTCAGGTGTCATGGGGGGCAGCAGTGGGGCAAGCCGGGGGCCCTCAGCCATGGAGTATAACAAAGAGGACCGGGAGAGCTTCAGGTAGGGGTGAAGATGGCTGCGCCGGGGCTGCAGTTCTGGTGCTGGGGATGAAGGGGCTGGAACTGGAAGGCAGGGTGGCTCTGAGACTGTTTTCTGATAGCATCTCTGTCTCCCATTCTAGGTTGTCCTGCCACACCTCTCTTTGGGCTGTTGAGCATCCCCTTCTCATATTTATTAAGCAAGGGAACACTTGTGACACCATGTGTAGCAACGGTCATTCAAGTCCCTTTGAAATGGGTACTCTATTCTCCTTAATGAACCTTATTAACATTTCCTTGCCCTTCTCATAATATTTTTTCCTATAACCTCTAAAAATTCCCATCCATCATCTCCCTCATTTTAAAAAAGATTTATTTATTTGAGAGAGAGAGAGAGAAAGAGAGCAAGTGGGGGGAAGGGGGAGAGGGAGAGAATCTTCAAGCAGACTCCCAGCATCAGCTCCATCTCACAACCCATGAGATCATGATCTGAGCCAGACAAAAGGCAGATGCTTTACCCATTGAGCCACCCAGGTGCCCTTCCATCATTTTTGATCATTGTTATGTGAAAGGTAAATGCCAAACATGTTATACTGTTGTGTTTGATTCTCATAACCCTAAAAGGTAGGTACTGTTCTTGTCCCGTTTTAAGTTGGGGAAACTGAAATGTACAGATGTTACCTAGAGTCACCTGGCTAATGGTGTGGGAGGCCAAGATGTGCACCCTGTTTTGTATGGCTTCTTCCCACTGAATAGCACGTCACCACTCACCGGTCCTTTATCTTGAAGGACAGTAGACATCGCCTTTCTCTTAGACTGGTTTACCAACTGCAGGTAACTCGCAGAGATTACTTGGCTGTGGGCTCTGAGGGAGGCACAGGCTTTTCTGTATATCACCAAATATTACAGGGTTATGCTTGGACCACAACTGTTTGTATCGCAAGCCACACCACCCACGCTGGCTTCCAGGGTGTGAGAAGTGAGACATGTGCTTGTCAACCAGAAGCCACAGAATAATGATCACAAGGCCCCACTGTGTGTTGCAGCACCATATAAGTCACAAAGTATTTTTATCCACACGACTCCGTTTTGATCCTTAGCATGAATCCTGGAGGTAGCCACGGTCGCCCTCACTTTACTGTCTGAGGTTCCCAGGCGCCAGAGGTGACCAGGACTGTTCAGCCGGCCCCTGCGTCCCGCTCAGGCTCCCTGCCGCCCCCCACCCCCCCGCCGGCCTGGCACACGGCGCCGACCTTGGGTGCGGGCCAGGGCCGGCTAACCGCCATCCCCTCTGCCCTCTGCCCGCAGCCAGCAGCGCTCCAAGTCAGAGATGCTGTCCCGGAAGAACTTCGCCGCCGGAGTGCCGGCCGTGTCCATGGACGAACTGGCGGCCTTCGCCGACTCGTACGGGGCGCGCTCCCGCCGGGCCGACGGCGACAGCCACGAGGCGCGGGGCGGGGGCCGCTTCGAGCGCTCGGAGGCGCGCGCCCTCGGGGGCTTCTACGCGGACGGCTCGCCGGAGGAGTACTACGGCCCGCGGAGCCGCAGCCGGGAGCCCCTGGGCGACGCGGGCCGCGCCTGGGCGCCCAGCCCCCCGCGCCGGCGGCCCGACGACGCGCCCCTGCCGCGCCTGGTGAGCCGGACGCCGGGCACGGCCCCCAAGTACGAGCACGGGCCCCGCGCCGGCGGCCTGGAGCGCCAGACGCGGCCCGAGGGCGCCAGCCGCGGCGGCAGCCTGGAGACGCCGTCCCGGCTGAGCGCGCAGCTCGGCCGTCGCAGCGCCTCCTACTACGCCTGGTCGCCGCCTTCCACCTACAAGGCGGCCGCGCCGGAGGACGACGAGGACGACTCCGCCGACGACGACGCACTGCCGCCCTACAGCGAGCGCGAGCTGACCCGGGGCCCGTCCTACCGCGGCCGCGACCTGCCCTACCACAGCAGCTCCGAGAAGAAGCGCAAGAAGGAGCCCGCCAAGAAAAGGGGGAGGCGGCGGGGGGGGTGGCGGGGGGTGGTGGGGGTGGGGGGGGGGGGGGGCGTCCCGGGCGGCAGGGGCCCGGGGGCGGCTTTGGGAACGCGGAGGCTGGGCTCATTTTTGCCGGCCTTGCGGTGCGCGTGGAGTCAGTAAGCGTGGGGCCCTGGAGAGTTCCTAAAGCAGAAATAGCAGGGGCGTAGAGGTAGAGTCGCAGATCCGCAAGACCAGCTTTGAGAAGCACGTAGCATCAGGGATTCGCGGCATCATTCCCACCACGGACATTTAGGGGGACCTCTGAGGTCTTTGTGCAGAATGTTCTGTGCATGCCGATATGCGCATTCCTCCCCATCTCCCGCCCCTGGCGGCGAGGGTTTATAACTGGCATAAAGTTCCCAAAGCGTTCACATCCCAGAGAAGGTTAGTGTCTATTTTTGAAGGACAGCTCACTTCTTTTCTCCTTTGACATTTTGTTGAATGCAAACTATAAATTGTGCTCTGTGTATGTGAGGGAAACCTTTTGGGCCCTGCCCAGTTAATTGTCTCTTTTGTAATTGGCCTTATGGAGACTTTAATGCTTTCTCTGTGAATGTCGAGAGCAGCCCAGTCCATCCCTCAGCCCCCAGATGTGAGCTCTGGACCTCAGAGAAACGCTGGGGGACAGTCACAGATGTCCACTCTCGGCTGCCAAAGTGCCTGTGCTCCCTGTGCTCTTTTTCTGGAGGCCATTCTGCGAGCCCAAGTGCTTACGCTCCCTCCTCAGTAACCCTGCCTCTTCCACCATTTTGTTTTTCATAATTCAAGGTGGACATTCTCTTTAGCGTGTAGTATGGGGAGAGAATATGAATGGAAAAAAGTTATTAACCTCTCCAGAACAATTAAATGTCTTTTGTCGTTCTTTAAAGAGAACAGTGAGATGACCCATGAAGTACCATGAGCCGGGAGTGAACTTTCAGGTCATGTCGGGTTTATGGAGCACCATCCATACCAGCTGTTGTGGAGCTGTGAACGTTGTAGTTACCCTTAGAGGGTTGGGAAGTCGTTCTGTGGCCGTGGAACTAAGTTCTGTCAGATGTACGTTGGCTTCAGCACCAGCTGAGGCTTGGGAACGATAACCACAGGCCTAATGAGATGCTCTGATTCAGGGTGTGCCAGACGCTGAACAGGATGTGGACTCTGCCCCAGGGAACCATGTGCTGTGTTGTGTTGGGTTTCTTTAACCATTGTATGGTTTAACATTGTGCTCTTTCTGCTCTTTTCCAGAGTGACTTTCCAACCAGGATGTCCCTTGTGGTCTGATATTTGTTTTGAAGACACCTCTCTGAGTGACTAGAAATCAGAAGCAGACTACTGGGACAAGACACAAATCCAAGAGCCAGCAGGCCCGGGACCTTCTCTGGCCACCACCTTGGAAGATTTGCTGATCTTTGCTTTGGCAAGGGATGGGGGGCAGCCTTTAAGGAAGGCTGATTCCAGACCTCAGCGTACATCTAACTAGTATGAGAAACTTAAGAAGATGACTGTGTGTGAGAACATTCCCACACATGGAGTGTCTCACCCACTGAGTTCATCCTGCCTGATATTCTTCTGTAGCTGAAACAGGATTCCTTTTCCAATTCTGAAAGGGAGTTAGCTCTGGACTGCTAATCTCTAGAAAATGCCTCCGCCTACAAGTATGTTCTTCTATACCTCCTGTGCTGTGCTTAGAGGCAGAAAAGCTTATTACTACTATTAGAAGAAGGTCTTGTACTGACAACGGAAGATAACTTTAGGCAAAATATACCTTTTATCCCTGTCTCTTCCCAGTCACTAGTCAATGACTATTGTTAAACTAAAATCAGAAGGCCTTTGGTGAGCTCAGTGACAGTGACCTGCTGGACAATCACAGAAATGACCTCAATTTGCTGTTCTAAGTGACAGTTCTTGAGTGGCTGGAACAAGACAAAAGAGAGTATACCTTTGTGAAATGCTGTATAAGTGGTATTTCTTTTTCCATTCTGAGGACTTGAACTGCTTTTTCTCTTTCTACTGTGCACAGTGAGATCTGAGTCTTGGACATTAAGGGCTCTCCTCATCCTCCCTTCTCCTGGACTTTCCGCAGGTTGGTGCCACCCACAGAGCCCCACTTCCCTCTGCACTCTGATTAAATTGTCATCAGGTGCCTTTTGAGAAATGTTTAAAATACACACATGAAAGAAAAGAGGAAGAAGAAAAAGGAGAAATCGGTTATGCAAAGTAGAGAAGAATGAAAAAGAATTTAAGAGGAAAAGAATATGTTATCTCATTATACTTTGAATGTGGGCCATTTTCCCCACAAACTCCACTCAGTCTTCTCTGGTTCTGTACCTCATTTACCATGAGTTGTTTCTGCCATCCCAGCTCTGTTATCCCAGGACGCCAGAGGTATGTGGCGCATGCCTCTCTTGGCCTCACCAGACTTGCTGCTCTCCACGCTTTGGGAAACGAGGGATCTTGCTCTCAGGAAGGAGCACTTCCGATTCCCACCCTTGCTGAAATGATAGATGTTGCCTAAATCCCAAAGCTAGATACCGCCGGATTTTGTAATTTGTATAGATTGCAAAAAAGTGGCCACAGTTTCTTCCCTTCTCATCAAGAGGTGTAGTCTCTTTCTCCACCCCTCAAATCTGGGAGTGGCCATGTGATTTGATTTGTCCAGTGGCCCCAAACCAATGTAACACAAGCAGAGACTCGACAAATTCTTGTGCACGGGGCCTGTCTTCTCTTGCTGTTCTTGGGGACCTTGCAGTTGCCCCTACGTGAACAAGCCTGGGCTATCCTGCTGCATGATGAGAAAAACAGGCCCAGTACCCCTTCCGTCCTATCTGACAGCCTATCGAGGTCTCAGCTGATTGCAAACACATGTGTGAGCAGCCAAGCCCGACAGGAGAATTGCCTAGCTGAGCCCAGCCCAAATTGATTCCGACTCAAGGCATGAGAAGTTGGTGCACCCTTTAAATGTTCATTTCTCTTCAAGGACAAACTGACTGTTTCTCCTTGTCTGGATGTTCAGCCCTTAATCCCCGACTCCATCTAACCCTAGGTGTCTCACAATCTCCACTTTCTTTGGCAAACGTTTGCCAAAGCTTTTCACCCTGCACCATTATGGTGGGATACATGGTTGGATCAAAAGTCACTGGAGGACAATGAACCTATGAAGGTTTCTTCTTCAACATCTTGTCGGTCTTCTTCAGAGCCACCTGACCAGAGCTGGGCCCTAGTCTCAGAGCACCATTCCACTGGTATCCATTTACTTCACGGTATTTCCAAAAACAGTCCTACATGTGCAATGAAATAAAGAAGTGGCTGGTGAGGGTCAGAAGGATGAGTTGATATCATTGCTTGGAGGAGACTTGGCCTACCAAAGGACTTCTCAGTGGCTTTGGCCTGAGAGGAACCAGGGACAGTTCAGCCCAGTGCTGGCACTTCCAAGGGCAGGAAGACACAAGCCATAACCCTGGTGCTGAGTTTTAGACTTGCTGGTGTCCCTGGCCTCTGAGAGCCTAGGTCTAATCTGTTTGGGCCCCAATTCAGATGGAAAGGATGATTAAACATCATTTCTTAGTCACCAGCTTTGGATTTCAACTTGCTCAGGCAATTCTGGAGAATATTGGGTAGCTGCAGAAGCTCTTATCTCTTCACACTGAGCACTGTGTCAGGCTTCTCTCCACCAAAGAGCCCCATAGCACCAGCTGCAGAGACCAGACATATTGCTTTGGTTAGCCAAGGGCATGTAGGATTTTGGGGAAGGTTAGGGGAGTTGTAGGAAAGATTAAAATTGGAAACCTGCAATTCCAAAGACAAACCAAACTACAGACAGACAATACAATAAAAAACACAAAGACAACAGGCTCCTGAAATAACCTGGGGAAATGGGACCAGGTTGTCCCCTGTAGGGCTGCATAAATCACTGAAACTTCCAGAGAGAGAACACTATTGTTTCTGGGTACGTGGATAGAGACAAGACTGGCTAGACAAGTAAAGGCAAAGCTGGCCGTCCTCGGCACCCTGGCTTTTCCCAGTGGGTCCTTTTGTTTCTTCCCTGAATAGTGTTTCCCGCAGAGGAAGGGCTTATACATACTATCTTCCTTCCTAGGTTTTATTGGGGTACAAAATAAGTCTTCTGTAAGACATGACCTCTGTCCATTAGGACCCTGCAATTGAATAGGGGAAATAAGACATGCCCAAGAAAGAAGTAGGAGATTTTATGCATATAATGTGAAATATTGCTATGGATAAATCACAACAAACCCAGAGAATTAAAGTTTTTAAATTTAAATGGGTATATTTTGATATTTAAATGTTGTGTGTGTTTGTCCATCCATTGTCTTTAAAGATTAGCTCGGTGTTCTGAAAAAGCCAGTATTAAAGAATCTGATGGGAAGAGATGAATTAGGATGGGGAGGGGTACAAGGCAGAGGGCCCAGGGGGATGATGCAGGAGGTGCTGTGTGCCTGTGAATCACAGCTGAGTCAGGGATGTGTTGGAGAAGGGGGTGCGGGTGCAGGTGCCAAGAGGTTTCTCCTAGAACAGCTTCTTTAGGCCATGCATAGATTCGCTAGGAAGCTGGGGACATTTGCCCTGGACCTGATGGTACGCATCAGCTTTCACGCAAGCATGCTCCCAGGGGAGCTCTGGATCTGCTTGTCCAGGGGCTCAGTTCTGCAGCTGTGAGTGTTGCTGGCTACCCTCACACAGAGAAAGTCTGGCGGAGATAAAGGGCCTCTCATCTCCTTTCCTGTGATCCTCACTCTGCACCTGGCGCAGGACTGGGTGGGGGGGGGTGGGGGCAGGAAGGGGCTGCCACTCTAGCCCGAAGCACTCCACACTGAAGACACCTAGCCACGTCTGTAAGTATTTCTAAATACTCTGAAAGACATCACATAGGTAATCTGATTAGATTACCTGATTACCTTCAGAGGCTGAAGTTGCAGATACTGTTGTAATCCATCCTCCCCTTTTCTTTATAAATGGAGAAATAAACCATCATTGCCATTAGTGAAGTTACAAATCTAATTAGGCCTTTAGATTCCGAGCCTATAACTCTTATCTGCTGGATCGGTGTTTCCCCAAATTGCCTAACCAGACAAATTACGTGATTGCTGTTAAAAATATATTGTTGGGCCCCACCTTGGAGATTGATTAGGTGGGTCTGGAGTCAGTATGGGTTCTTTTAACGTATGTTTCAGAAGAGTCCTGCGATCAGATACATTTGGCAAATGGCGCACTAGATCATACCTATGGTGTACCCCCAAGCAGTTGGTCCTGAGGCTTCCTTGGGCTTTGAGGATGTCTTTAGACATCCTCTTACTCCCTTGGGACTGGCAGTGGGGCAGCGCCCAGCAGTCTGGCTGCGACAGGGGTGACTGGCTCACCATGGTCCAGAGGTAGGAGAACTGTGTGAGGCAGAGAGAGGAAAACTCGGAGCACTCCCCAAGAGCCGGTTCTAGATGTTTCTAATCCTAGAATAATGATCTATTGTGACAATCTCAGATCTGACAATAGGAATCACAGGTAATTTTCTCATTCCCTCGATGTCATTCTGAGCAAAACTTAGATCATGAACAGAAAGAAAAGACACCGTTGGGGAAATGGCAAATCATTCTTTGAAGCATTCAGATTATCGGCCTGGCTGGTCAACTCCCACTTCCACCTTAAGACCCAAAGTGGGGTGGGCAAGAATAATAAGATCTACATTATATACCCTTCCAACATCAGATTTAGATGCTGTCAGAATCTTGCTAGAGTTTAAAATTGATTTATAGGATCTAGAGATCCAAATTCACCAACATAGGGCCCCAGAAAGTCCTAGAGGAAAAAAGTGCCTAGATTTGTTTTTTGTTTTTTGTTTTTCTGCTAGGATCCTACCTCCTAGTCACCTGGGAAGCTGATCCATGGAGCTTTAAGTAAGGGGCTTTTACTGTCAGAGTGGAACAGAGATACTGTTGAGCTGCTTAAAGCAGCATCCTGAGTTTTGGCACTGGCTGAGGGTGATAAGTTTAATACTAATAGTATTTGTATTATTTTTATGGTGTTACTACTGTTTACAGAGCACTTTCACATGCATTATATCCTTTGATCCTCACAACACCCTCCTGCGGCAGAGGCAAGGGGGATGTTGTGGCCTCCTCATCAAACAGAAGGTCAAGCTGAGTTTGAGAAAAGCTAAGTGATTTGCCTATAGTCCAAAGGTTTTTAAAATTATAGAGCCAGGCCCTCCGTCTGCCCAGGGTCCTTCCCAGACAATTCCTGCAGCACCCACAGGACTGGTATCTGGCTGATTTGCACCTGCTGCAAGAGTCCTGGACCCCGTGCTCACCCACATGCCACCGGTGGAACGAGGCTGTGGAGCTGGGCAGTCGGGGCCGCTTCGTGCTGCCCAGCACCACTCCGAACTGTGGCTCTGCATGGGCGCCAGCCTCCCTCAAGGATGGTTTCTCTTTCACTAGCTGTGCTGTGAGGGGGAAAAGGCTTGGACAAAAATATGCATCAGATTCCTCCTTGAAGAGGAATTCCTGAGCCAAACTACAAATTCATCTAGACTTGGAACTCCAGGGTTCAGGGGCAACCTGCTTAGAAGTGAACTATCTGGCATCCTCCCCGCATTTGGGGATTTTAGGTAGAACTAAGAAGGGCTAGATGTAGAAGGAAGCGGTGCAGCTGTGTAGTTAGAATTTTTTGAGAGTTTCTTACTGGGGCTGGACACAAGCCCATGTGGCCTGACCCATCTCTTCTGGGAAAGCGAAAAGAGATACAAATAACTTCACTCTTTGGCTTTAAGGAAAAGCCACTTTAGTAACAAAGGTATTAGACACTATCCAATGAGAATTTTCCCTTTGGGAATATACAAGAGGGGAATAGAAGGTACAAGAAGACGAAGGGGTCAGAAATCTGTGTCATGAGAGTCACCTGCCCAGGTATTTTGTGCCTTGTCTGTGGCATCAAAACTAAAATGTTGTATCACTCTTGCCCATGATTTTTTTTTCAGTGTCAAACATATGAAGTGAATTTGCTTGTAATGTTTTAATCTAAATAAAGTATTTCACCTACATTTGTTATCAGGAACTCATAATTAACACAACTATGTTTAATCACGATCTGACATTAAGTGACTTCAGCAGGAAAAAGAAGAATCACACATGACTGCCTCTGATTGTTTTAAGTACCGTGATAGAGGGTTAAATACCAGGGGCATTGTAGGGAAGGCACGCGCTAACAGAGCGTAAGTAGGTTTTCACAGACTTTCACGAGCTATGGCCTGGATAGATTCCGTTGCCACACTCACTGTTTTCCACAGACTAACATTCAGGAGAATATGAAGAGTACAAAAGATGGTGGACGATGTGACGGTACCTAGTTCATTTTCAAGAAGGACACAGGTATTTGCTTGCTAGAAATGGCACTTGGGGAAGGGAGGAAGGAAGCTATTTGTGGGAGGATATTTTAAGTTCTGAAGAGATCTGAAGAATTCTCCAGCATCATAATTCAGAGAAGGCCACTTAAAACCTTTGTTAGCAAAAGAAGGGATAAGTACCTCAGGGCCGTATTAATCCTTTCTTATTAGCCAGGCCCTATCAAGGGAGTCTGAGATTTTAGAGTCCTGGTTGAGGGCTCAATTCTCTTAGTAGTTAACTTAAAAATGCTCACATGTAGATTTAACTTAAAGATAGACTCCAAAACAGTTTAACTCTGATTACCTCCTCTGGACTTTCTGCTATTTTGTCCATTGTTTTAATTTTATCTTGCTTTTTCAGCTTTATAAAATATTGTGTTTAGAAAAATAAAATATCAATATATAAAGTGCTTAGAATCACCTACATGTTTTTTTCTACACATCTTCTCTTTCTGCATTTCAGGTCTTCTTTTGAAATCTTTTCCCTTCTTTCTGAAGGAAGTTTTCTCTAGTGGTGGTCTTTTGGTAGGATACTCTATCCATTTTTGTTTATCTAAAACAAAGTCTTTACATCATTCTTGTTCTTGAAAGATAATTTCACTGAGTAGACAATTTTAGACTAATAGTTATTTTCCCTTGGCACACTGAAGATATTAGTGTATTCTCTTCTGGCTTTTATTGTTGCTTGTAAGTCAGTTACCAATCTAATTATCCTTCCTTTGAAAGTAATCTGTCTTGTCTCTCTGGCTGTTTTTAAGATTTTCTTTTTGTCTCTCATGTTCTTTGGTTTAATTAACATGGTGTGGATTTCTTTTTTACTTATTCAGATTGGGATTTGTTGTGCTTCCTGAATCTTCCATTAATGATGGAAAACTCTTAGTTATTAACATGTCAAATATGTCTTCTCTTTAAGCTTTCCTTTGAGAATTCCAATTAAATGTATGTTAGGCCTTTTCATTCCATCTTCCATATTGCTTAAGCTACCTTTGTCTTTTTGTGCTGTATTCTGGGTAATTTCTTCAAGTTTATCTTCCAGTTCACTATTTTTCTTTTCAGTTGGCTCTAATCTCCTTCTTTGAGTTTTAATTTCAATTAATAAATTTTTCATTTCTAAAAGCTCAGTTTAGTTCTTTTTTCAGATTTACATGGTCATTGTTGAATACCATCCTACTCCTTATTCTTGTAGACAATTCCCTCTTATTTCTTTGACTACATTAAGTGTACTAATTTTCTACTTTATACCCAGTAATTTATCTGCAGTCTTTATAGGTTTTTGAAGTTTGTTACTTCTGCTAACCCTCACTCATGGTTTCTTATTTCCTTATATGTTTTGTAGTTTTTTTGATTGTGGACTCATATTTGGTAGAACGCCATATTGCATTGATGCCAGTCAAGAAAGACCTTGTTTGTTTTTTGCTCTTACCTGTCCTCCTTCTCTCCAAAATGACTCCACATAGACACAGTAATTCTGGAGGGTCCAAGAGAAATGAGTAATTAAAGAGGGAATGGAAGTGCTAAGGGGGATAAATCTAGGAGGTACATGCACTTCTCTCTAATGCAAGCTTCTAGACTAAAATGAGCCTAAGATAAAAGAGAACAAGAAGCTTTAAATATTGTTAATATTTTGATCATTATAAAATAATCACTATTTTAATTATAGAAATAAGACTATTTGGGGGTTAAAAGTGAACAAAAGTCCATTTATTAGTTGAGTGACCAAAGAAATTATGGATCCAGGTTTTATTCAGGAAGCAAAGAAAGACTAGACCCATAGGATGGATTATAATGAGGCAGTTGTGGTGAAAAATATGTTATGTTTGCACCCTGTTGATTCCCATTTGTTTAATGTAAAAGTCATATTTTTATATATATTCAATTCAAGAAATAAAGAATTAGGCTTAACTAGGTTTTGGAAAGGTTCTGAACACTCTTGACAGATACATCCTAATAATACTTACCACACCATTTGAGTGAAAGATTTTCTGCTGAATTTGGTTTTAAGCATTTCCTGAAAGCTTGTCAGGTGGTCTGAGATGACTCATGAAATATGGCAGGAGGTACAGAGGTAGCTGGCAAGCCCGCGCCGGAGAAGGGCCGTGAGTGAGCCTGACACGCCATCTAGCGGCACACATCCCAGGGCATACCTCTGGTACTACATTTCCAGGATTCAAGGTGTTGGATAGAGGTGTTCCTCACATTGTTCATGAGGTGTGTTCTTAAAAAGCCATGTATGAATTCACTTTTGGCAAATCAAATCAAAGTGCATTAGGAGATCTTTATTTAGAAGTGATGAGTTTTTCTGTATATTTTAGACCTTGCTATATTACATTTTCAGGGAAGACTTTTGTCGATACCATGTGGGGAAAATCTCATGTTTCTTCCTTGCGACCAAGTGGGAATGAGGCACATACCTCCTTTGATTTAAAGCTATTTTAAAGTGCGCTTTTTACCACCATTGAGATACAAGTCTTTTCTGAAGTCAGGTCAGCCTTTGATACTTCAGAGTTACAGTGAAGCCAGTTTCTCATTAACAAGCAAAAATTATGTCATTGAAATGTGCAACCAAATAGTCCATTCCCTGGCCTTTTGCTGTAAAAAAAGATAAATCTCTCTCTCTCTCTCCCTCTCCCTCCCTCCCTCTCTCCTTCCCTCCCCACCCTCTCTTTAAAAAAACAAAACAAAAACAGAGAAGACTCTATAGTCTCTTATATTAAAACACTTTTTAAATACAACCCTTGCTCTCAGGAGATGTGTTCTTCTATTTCGTTTGCAAATCTAGTGCGACAGTTCAGCAACAATGTATTCTTCCTGGCTCATTTTGTTTTTTTTCTGGAGATGTTCAGTCTCCAGCAGAGCAAAGCTGAAGAGATAATATATGCTGACTTCTGTTTACCACTGTTCTTATAAAAGATCTTTGTTTAACTGAATGGAATTCATTTATAATAGCTATAAGAGCATCCCTCCTCTCCCAGAGCCTCTTGGTGTTGCTGCTGTGGTCCTGGAAACTGGCTTTTCTCATTCCTTCATGACAGGGAGACATGGAGTTCCAGCTGAAGTTTTTCCTTTGGCAGGGATATTAGTCCAAAATCTTCGGGTTGCAAATGACAGAAAGCCAACTCAGACTAGCTGGGAAAAAAAAAAAAAAAAGGAGGGGATGAAGGTAGTTTATTAGAAAGATCCTGGGGTGGCTCATGAGATGGAAGAAGAGCTGTAGGAAGTGAGGGAAAATATGGGTTTAATGTAGTCAGATTCTCTCTATGTCCATCACTCACATCTACTTATCTTTTTACATATATATTTTTTTCCCCAGTGAGGACAGACCTTCTCTACAAAGCAGGAATAAAGACACTAGCAGTCCAGGAGTCACAATTTTCCAGCTTATGTGACAACACAGGTGAAAGGCCTTACCCATGAGACAATGAGGAAAGGCTGTGATTGGCCCATAGTGAGTCATGTGCCATCTTTGACCTAATCATTGTGGCCAGAAAGATGGCAAGTCCACTTATGACCAGGAAGAAACTGGAGAGTGGAATGAGAACATTTCTCCAAAGGAGAGAGAGGGCTATTAATAGAAGTGGGATATGGGAGGCCATGCAGACAAAACACAATAACAACAACAACAGGTATCCACTAATAAATCAAAAAAGATTCTTTTCTTTTACGTAAATTTAGTTAACACACACTGTATTATTAGTTTCAGGGGTAGAATTTAGTGATTCATCAGTTGTATGTAACACCCAGTGCTCATCACATCAAGCGCCCTCCTTAACGCCCATTACCCAGTTACCCCATCGCCCACCAACCTCCCCTCCAGCAACCCTCAGTTTGTTCCCTAAGAATTTCCTATGCTTTACCTCCCTCTCTGTTTTCATCTTATTTTACTTTTCTTTCCTTCCCCTATGTTCATCTGTTTGGTTTCTTAAATTCCACATATGAGGGAAATCATCTATTTGTCTTTCTCTGATTGACTTATTTCACTTAACATAATACCCCTTAGTTCCTTCCATGTCATTAGAAATGGCAAGATTTCATTCTTTTTGATGGCTGAGTAATATTCCATCATATATATATGTCACGTCTTCTTTATCCATTCATCTGTCAATGGACATCTGGACTCTTTCCATGGTTTGGCTATTGTGGACATTGCTGCTATAAACATTGGGGTGCAGGTGCCCCTTTGGATCCCTATGTTTGTATCCTTTGGATAAATACCTAGAAGTGCAATTGCTGGGTCAGAGGGTAGTTCTATTTTTAACTTTTTGAGGAACCTCCATACTGTTTTCCAGAGTGGCTGCACCAGCTTTCATTCCCACCAACAGTGTAGGAGGGTTCCCCTTTCTCCGCACCCTTGCCAACATCTGCTATTTCCTAAATTGCCAATTTTACCCATTCTGACTGGTGTGAGGTGGTATCTCATTGTGGTTTTGAATTGTATTGCCCTGATGCTGAGTGATGATGAACATTTTTTCATGTGTCTGTTGGCCATTAGCATGTCTTCTTTGGAGGAATGTCTGTCCATGTCTTCTGTCCAGTTCTTGCCTGGAGTTTTGTTTTTTGGGTGTTGAGTTTGATGAGTTCTTTGTAGATTTTGGATATTAGCCCTTTATCTGATATGTCATTTGTGAATATCTTCTCCCATTCCATAGGTTGCCTTTTAGTTTTGTTGACTATTTCCTTGCTGTGCAAAAGCTTTTTATCCTGATGAAGTCCCAATAGTTCATTTCTGCTTTTGTTTCCCTTGCCCCATCTAGAAGAAGTTGCTACAGCTGAGGTCAGAGAGGTTGTTCCCTATGTTCTCATTTAGGATTTTGATGGATTCCTGTCTTGCATTTTGGTCTTGCATCCATTTTGAATTTATTTTTGTGTATGGTGTAAGAAAGTGATCCAGCATCATTCTTCTGCTGTCCAATTTTCCCAACACCATTTGTTGAAGAGACTGTCTTTTTTTCCATTGAATATTCTTTCCTGCTTTGTCAGGGATTAGTTGACCATAGAGTTGAGGGTCCATTTCTGGGCTCTCTATTCTGTTCCATTGATCTGTGTGTCTGTTTTTGTGCAAGTACCATACTGTCTTGATGATTACAGCTTTGTAATACAGCTCAAAGTCCAAAATTGTGATGCCTCCAGCTTTGGTTTTCTTTTTCAACATTCCTTTGGTTATTCGGATCTTTTCTGGGTCCATACAAATTTTAGGATTGTTTGTTCCAGCTCTGTGAAAAATGGGTCTTGTTTTTTTATCCATTCTGATACCTTATGTCTTTTAATTGGAGCATTTAATGTATTTACAGAGTAATTATTTATTTATTAGTTTCAGAGGTAGAATTTAGTGATTCATCAGTTGCATATAACACCCAGTGCTCATTACATCAAGTGTCCTCCTTAATGCCCATCACCAAATATCCCTTCCCCCAACCCACCTCCCCTCCAGCAACCCTCAGTTTGTTTTCTAGAGTTCAGCGTCTCTTATGGTTTGCCTCCTTATTTCCATCTTATTTTATTTTTCAGAGCAATTCCTGAAAGATATGAATTTAGTGCCTTTGTATTACTTGTAAAGTCGCTGCTCCTATAGATTCTCTATGTTCCTTTCTAGTCTTTGTTTTTAGTTTCTCTTTTGGCTCAAAGGGTCCCCTTAATATTTCTTGCAGGGCTGGTTTAGGGTTCACAAATTCTTTTAGTTTTTGATTGTCTTGGAAACTCTTTATTCCCCCTTCTATTCTGAATGACAGCCTTACTGGATAAAGTATTCTTGGCTGCATATTTTTCCCATTTAGCACATTGAATATATCATGCCAGTCCTTTCTGACCTGCCAGGTCTCTGTGGACAGTTCTGTACCAGCCTATGTGTCTACCCTTGTAGGTTAAGGACCTCTTGTCCTGAGCTGCTTTCAGGTTTTTCTCTTTCTCTTTGTAATTTGTAAGTTTCACTATATAATATGTTGTGCTGTTGACCTATTTTTGTTGATTTTTAGGGGGAGTTCTCTGTGCCTCTTGGACTTGAATGCCTGTTTCTTTCCCCAGATTAGGGAAGTTCTCAGTTATAATCTGTTCAAATAAACCTTCTGCCCTTCTCTCCCTGCTCTTCTTCTTCTGGGACTCCTATAATATAGATATTATTTTGCATTATGGAACCACTGAGTTCCCTAAGTCTACCTTCATCATCTAATAGTTTTCTTTCCCTTATTTTCAGCTTCATTATTTTCCATAATTTTATCTTCTATATCACTGATTCACTCTCCTGCTTTGTTCATCCTCATTTGTATAGCCTCCACTTTGGACTACATCTTGGTCCTAGCATTTTTAATTTTGGCCTCACTAGACTTTAGTTCTTTTATCTCTACAGTGAGGGATTCTCTAGTGTCCTCTATGCTTTTTTCAAGCCCAGCTAGTATCCTTATAATCATTGTTTTAAATTCTAGTTCAGACATCTTATATCCATACTGATTAAATCCCTGGCTGTGAGTACTACCTCCTGTTCTTTCTTTTGGGGTGAATTCTGCATCTCTTCCTTTTGTCTAGGAAAGAAAGGAAGAAAGGAAAAGAAAAAGCAACAACAACAACAACAATTAGATCCTGGGTGTGTTTTGGTCTGCTTATTAAAAGAAACTAGTTCTCAAAATAAGAAAGAATGAAAAAGACATATACATATAAAAATAAAATAAAATACAATGAAAGGAAACCAAAAATAATATGTATATGTATATGTGTGTGTATATATATATATATATATAAAAATTTAAAAAGCATTGAAAAAATTATAAAATAACTGAAAAAATAGTAATAATAAACTAAAGAATAAAAGTTCCTGTTCCTCCCAGGGTCTCGCCAGGCTTCTGCCTTCTGCTGGACTGGTCCCAGGACAGCAGTCGCACAACCGCACAGTGGTTCACAGTTTACGGCAGAAAGCCAGCGTCTACACTCACTGTCCTCAGCTGGCTTCCATGCCCCTATGCCTGGGAACAGTGCAACATTTATGCACCACCGGTTTTTCTTGTGACCCAGGGGATCCTCAGATCATGGTGTCACATCTGGGGTCCCGCCCTGCTTTGCCCCCTGAACACTTTATGCCAGGCACGTCCCCCACTGCAGCAGACTTCTAGAAGTTCCGATTTTGCACTCCTTTACTTACAATACTTTGTGGTAGCCTCCTTAAACAGGCTCCCTCCCCACCGCCTATACTCAGCTATATCACCCTGGATTCAAGTCTCTGCACCTCCTACCTTCCAAAAGGTGGTCACTTTTCTTAGAGACTTGCAGTATTTGTTTTCTCAGAACCTCCAGTTGATTTCTCGGGTGTTCAGAATGATTTCATAAGTATCTAGTTGCATTCGAGGGACGAGACAAACTTAGGGTCCCCCTACTTCTCCACCATCTTAACTCCTCCCCCCCCAAAAGATCCTTCATCTATACTTATAGAGGCCTAAACAACCCTCAAGATACTATCTCTATCCAGGGCATCAGGGAGGCGATTTTCATTACAATTCATAAAAAATCCCACCAGCGCCTTCCACATACTAGTGTATCTTCTTGGTTATACTCAGCTCATTCCAAATTCAGAAGTCCTTCTCCGTGTCACCATGTTATTTAGGATTTTTCATCTCTTCTCAGGGTTATCCTCCTTTCTTCTGTCGTACCTCCAGTGCTGTCCCCTAATAATTCATGCTTTCTTTGTTGCCAGAGATTCTAGATCGTTTCAAGAAAAACACTTGATGTTGGGCAAGGGCTTTGCTCTTCCTCTGTAAGTTCCATAGAACTGGGGGCTTTTGCTTCCCTATCTACCTTTTTATTCTTCTTCTGTACAAGCAGAAAAGGGGAACTAACTAGATTCCAGAGAATCTGCAGTTCACCATGCCACATTTCACATTGTAAAGCGCTTTCTCTTTCCTGGTCCCACATCCATTTCATTTCCTGTTCTCAGGGATGGCCAGCACCTCTTGTTCTCAGGGATGGCACACTTGGGTAGAGTCATCTCTAGGCACCTTGGCTTCAGACCAAGGCAGCATTCTTTAACATGGGTACTGGAAACCCTGCATCTGCGGACTTATTTGTCCCTGGGAACCCTCATTTGACTGTAATCTTTATGTATGTGGATGTGGCATTGGTCATGAAAAAATAGAACTGTGCACCTTAAACCCCTAAGCCTTGACAGGACACTTTTTGACCAGAAAATATTGGTACATGCTATGGAAAGTTTATTGATGTGTGTGTGTGTGTGTATGTATATTTGTGTGTGTATATATGTATGTACATATATATATTTATATGTGTAATTTTTATGTTAAATTATGTGGTTTTTAAAATATATATTTAAAAAAATACATTAAGTATTTCTAAGCAACCAGTATCTCACACTCCTCTGACTATAGATTACCCATGACACTACACTTTCTTTCCATTCCAGCATTCAACCCAGGAATTCAGACAAAACATTGAACACATTTTAGCAAATTTAGAGTAACAGATTTTTCTTGATGTTACAATATTATTTTTTTATTCAAGTATAATTAACATGCAGTGTTATATTAGTTTCAGGTGTATAATATAATGATTTAATGATTCTATACATTTCTCAGGGCTCATTACGATACATGTACTCTTAATCCCCATCACCTATTTCACCCATCCTCCCTCCCACCTCCCCTCTGGTAACCACCAATTTATTCTCTGTATTTAAGAGTCTGTCTTTTTGTGTGTCTCTTTTTTTCTTTGCTTGTTTTGTTTCTTAAATCCCACATATGGGTGAAATCATATGGTATTTGTCTTTCTCTGATTGACTTATTTCGCTTAGCATAACACCTTCTAGTTCCACCCACGTCATTGCAAATGGCGAGATTTCATTCTTTCTGATGGCTGAGTAATATTCCATTGTATATATATACACCACATCTTCTTTATCCGTTCATCTGTCGATGGACATCTGGGCTCTTTCCATAGTTTGGCTCTTGTGGACATTGCTGCTATAAACATTGGGGTGCAGGTGCCTCTTCAAAGCACTACGTTTATATCCTTTGTATAAATGCCTAGTAGTGCAATTGCTGGGTCATAGGGTAGCTCTATTTTTAACGTTTTGAGGACCCTCCATACTATTTTTCCAGAGTGGCTGCACCAGCTTGCATTCCCACCAGCGGTGCACGAGTGTTCCTTTTTCTCTACATCCTCACCAGGCCTTGTTATTTTTTGTGATTTTGATACTAGCCATTCTGACTGGTGTAAAGTGGTATCACACTGTAGTTTTCATTTGAATTTACCTGATAATTAGTGATGTTGAGCATCTTTTCGTGTGTCTCAGACAGATGTGTCTCAGCAGATTCTGGAGGGGAAAAATCTATTTACTGAGAGTTCTTCCCTCAAGAGAAGTGAGCACCATGTAGAAGATGCTCCTCATGAGAACTTGGGGAGTGCTCGTTTTCCCAAGGAGACTCTTCAGATCTGAATAATTCTTTTAAGTGAAGGTGGATTTTCATAAGGATCCAAACTCTGGTCACTCAGAACAGGTCATGGGGAATTTTGAAAAGGAAACCTCTTCTGCAGGCTTTGGAGGCTTTTGTGTCCACTTTCAGTACTTCAGAGGGAGAAGTCTTCAAGAATTGGCAAACAACTCTTTATCACAGCAAATGGATCTCTCATTCCAAGAAACTTACCAGCACATTTTTTTAATCTCTCAAGGAAATTCAGGACTAAATAAAATGCTTTAAATTCTTGACTTTAGGAGACCAGCATTTTTTTTATAAAGCTGTCAAATGCTCCTCACAGTTCGAGAAAGGAAAAAAAAATCTACCTAAAGACTCCCAGTGTACGAACTGTACGGTATGAAAGGGAGCTACTTAATTCTGCCTTGCGGTAGAAGGTGCGTGGCACACAAAGGATGGGGCGCTGGGCTCTGTGCCATGAACTGATGGGTTCCTGGGCCCCTGGATCCAGGCAAAACAAAACAAAGCAAAGCAAAAACAAAACTAGCAGCACGTAGTTCATTCAGGAGGGCAAGCACACAAGCCACATCCCATCTTGGTAACGACCCTCAGTTATGAAATTCTATATGTGCAAACGTTTCCTAAGCAGAAAACTCAAATAACAAATAGTTCATTCAAAATTAAGATACACGGCAAGACTGAAGTCTGGCTTTGTCACCCCCTGCTTAAAACTTTTCTGGCTCCCCACAGTCTTTTGGACACAAAACCAAGCGCCTTAGAACATATACAATGTTCTCTGTGATCCAACCCCCCCCCCCCCCTGCCCCGCCATTGCAGCTTGATTGCCAGTTTCTACTTCTACCTCTTTTCTGTTTCTTTGCTATGCTCTCTGATGCAGAACCATTTGTAGCATTTGAATACACTGGGTGGTTTTGCACCTCTGTGCCTTCATTGTAGAATGCCCTCTTCTGTCTTTGTGCATTTTCTTATGCACACTGTAGGATTCACTTTGGGTGTCACGTCCTCTAGGAAGCCCTGCTCTCACCAGGCTGAGCTAAGAGCCCCAGTTTCATTCTGCCCAGCACTCTTCATCCCGTCACTGCATTCAACACATTATTTCAATATGATCTCTCTTTATGTCTGTCCACCCACTGCAGTGCAAGTTCTTTGAAAGTATTCTTTTTGTATCCTTCAAATCACTATGGCATACGGCACACCGTAGGTTCTCTAGTGGTAGCTTCACTAAACCAAAGCGAGATCATTTTGACGTTCTGAAAGCTCTGACCTCAGGAGGGCTAGGGGCCAGTAACTGCCATGTGGCTGAATGTGCCCAGACACTTTCTACAGCCAGGACACATCTCAGCCAGCACCACTGATCTCAGTCACTTCAGGGCTTTCGTCGTTGCTGTATGCTAGAGCAGAGCTCGGAAAACTTTTGAAAGGGACTTGCCAAGAAACTGCTCCCTTTCACAATGACATACAAGCATGGAGGGGTTTGGAGGGCAGGAGATGGGGACTGTTTTTGCTTATAAGCCACGGATGGGTAAGAGGCGAAAGGCTGTGGAGGTAGAAACCCTTGAGGGGCACTGCACTGGCTGCTACCCTCAGGCTCTCACTTCAACCGAGGACTCATATCCATAGAGGTTGTTGAAGAGGCCGTGGGTGAGACATGAAGGCGGCAAGCAGTCCACAGGCCAGCTACTTGCAGGCATTTTCACCAACGCCTGGGCGAGGAGTTACTATCCCCAAGCTCAAGAGAACCACACACAAGTAAAAGCTACGTATACCAAATAGAGACATTAGGATTAGACAGCTGGGGGGCTTGGAGGACCCAGGTCATGGGGAGGATGGAGCATGAGCAGCTAAAAATGTGCTCAGACTCTGTCTGCTGTGTCTGTCTGCTCCCTTCCTCCCCACTGTGTCTGAGCCTCAATTTCTTCTAGTCTAAAAGGCGACAAATCAATATAGTAGGTAGAAAATACCACTGTTACGAGCCCTCTGCAACCTCCATCCCTCTCGGTGTACACCAATTTCTCAACAGCCAGCTCAGGGTCTGCAATTCCTAGTATCAAGCAAGGTAATGAGTGAGGGCAGAATGCAGAGGATCCAGGCCTGGCTTCATCGATTCACACGGAAGGACCAGAGTGTAGGAGAGAAGAGCACAAAGGATAATGGTCAGATGAGCTCAAGGATTTGGAGAGTTAAGCACACACAGATTTGGGGTTAGCCATCATTTATTTGAGCTCTTGAGGAACATATGAAAAGAAGGTTCTAAGGATTTGTTGTTGTTGTTGTTGTTGTTGTGAGTGCAATCCTCTTCGGCAGTTCTGGAGAAACTTCCACACGTGCAGGGACAAGGCCACGGGTTACACTGGCTGGGCGGCATTTTATAATCAAGGCCATCCTTTCGTCATCTTGCACAAGGGCATTTTTTTTAATGTCTTCTCTGAGGAGGTGTCTCCATGCTTGACATGAAAACTGGAGGGAAAAGGCCAAGACACCCTAGTGAGTACAGCAAATGGGGTGGGGGTGCTGATGATTTTGGAGACAGGCTCCCCAACAGTCTCCCACGTTGCACAGACTCTCCCTGACTCCTGTCATCTGCCTTGGCTGTCCTGGAGTACCACCTTCCTTTTCAATAGAATTTTGGATCATTCCACGGCATGTTTATGTACATTGTTATCTGATCCTTGGAACAGCTCTGTGAGGAAAGCAGAAAAGGCATTTTCCCCCCCTCCATTTTACATATGGGAAAATCAAGACCACAAAGAAGGGGAATGACTTTCATGAAGTGATTTTTAAAACAAAGACAACAGTGACACTGGAGCTTGCACCCAAATGTCCTGAATCCTGCTTCATTGCTCCTCAAGACACACAATTCCTGCTTGTATACAAGTGTAGGGATTGTGGGAACGCATATTCAAAGGGGAGATGAAATGAAAAGGAAACAAACTGAAGACCCTGGGAATGGTGAGTGCCCATTAGCACAGCTCGAGAGGGCGACTGCCAACTTGCCTGGGATGCTGGGAGGATCTGCAGGTCCTGATCCTAGGCTAGGTGGTGGGCAGGTCCAGAATCAAACCCCAAGAAAGATCGATGGATTGAGGCAATGGGCCAAATGTAACGAAGTCAAATTAGAAGGGAAAAACGCAAAGTCTTAAATGTTGACCTGAAAGGTAATTGCACAGGATGAGATGGGGAGATATTGCTTAGAATTTTTTGCTCAATTCACTTTTTTAAAAAAGATCTTATTCATTTATTTGAGAGAGTGAGAAAGAGAGTGTGCTTGAGAGAGCACCAGTGGGGGGTGGGGGGGTGGGGAGAGGGGCTAAGGGAGAGGGAGCAGCAGTCTCTCTGCTGATAAGGGATCCCAGTGTGGGGCTCTGTGTGGGCTCGATCCCAGGACCCTGGCACCACGGCCTGAAGCAAAGGCAGAACTTAACCGACTGAGCCACCCAGGCGCCCCTCAATTTACTTTTAAAAGGATTGTTTGGGCACCTACCATGTCTATACAATATTCTTGGCCCTGAGGTTGTAACCTCGGTAAACAAGAGCAAGACAAATAGAGCCCGACTTCATGGAACTCAGATTCCAGTGAGGGAGACAACCAATAAAAAACAAATAAATGATCTCACGCATTATGAAGAAAATGAAGCAGAGTTATAGCCACTGATGGCTAAGAGGTGGGACAGTTTTAGAAGGGAGGTTGGAGAAGGCCTCTCAAATGAAGAGACTATTCACACTGCTACCTGGGAATTAAGAAGGAACCCAGATGTGAGGATCATCGGGCAGTGTTCCAGGCAGAGGGAGAGTGAGCACAAAGGGTCTAAAGTAGGAACGACTTCAGGATGTTTGAGGAGTAGAAAAGAAGCCACCACAGCTCATAATTAGTGAACTAGGAAAGATGTAGGAGATAATGTTGCAGGAGCTGCAGGGGGGTCAAATAAGCCTTGAAGGCCACATTAAGTACAGCACACTGCTAGTCATCCTCCCAAAATCTATTTTCCTTTTCTTCCTTGGTAAATGATTTTTACCTGGGCACTTAGCCAGACACTAAGCATCCCGTCTTCTTTGTTGTGACGTGTGGCCATACCACCAAAGTTATTGCCAATGGAATACGAGCAAAGGAGATGTGCACAACACCCACCTCATTTGGTTGAAGGGAAAATGCTTGTCTTTAACTTCCTCTGTTTTCCCTTCCCTTGGGTGACCAACCTGGCAAATGAAAACAATAAACTAGCCTATGGGAGGGTGGGGTGAGAAGATGGAAGGAAACTGGATCTCGGAATACCCTCATGGGGCGGAATTGTCTGTTATGTGAAGGAGAAATAAACTTCTATTTGAGATCTTTATTATAGTGATGTCGTCTTTCCTATAATTATGAGATACTTGGATTTTTTCTAGGTGAGAAAGCACTAGAAAGTTTTAAACAGATGAATAACATGACCTCTCTTTTAAGAAGATCATCTGAGTTCTGCATGGATAACAGATTATAGGAAGGCCAGCAAGTGAGAAGGGAAACCAGTTAGAAGGCTATTGCGGATTTTATGTGAGAGGCAATGGAATAAGATGATGGCATTGGAGACGGAGGTAGAGAATGGATGATGGAGATATTTTGGAGGTTAGAGTGAACAGGCTTTCTAATTGATTAAGTTCTGGAGATGATGCAGAAGTAAAAACATATCTGATTCCCAGGTCTCTGACTTGAATAACTGATGTGACAGTGATAGATTTCCTGAGGTGGACAAGACTGAAGTACAGGGCGGAGTGGGACATTTTGACAAGGAAAAAAAAAACAAACCAAAACCAAAACAACAGAACAACAACAACAACAAAACCAGAAATCTTGACACACACTGGTAAAAAACGATGGACAAATTTATTAGTCGACAAAATGTAGAACAGGTCACAATAATTGTTTGTTTCCATGGCTTAAATTTATGTTATCAATGATCTCTTTCTAACTCTGCTCTTTGCCAACCAAGTTGAAGCTTCATCCTAAAGCTGATTCCTTTTGTGGTCAGCAACCAGGACAATGGAATTTTCTGCTCACACTCCACTGGAAAGGAGAGAAGCCATTCCTTTTAGGATTTATTACGAGCCCTTTCTGCTAGCCTGAATTTGTTGTCTTAGGTCTGTCATTGGCTTAAATGAATAAGTGCTAGAGTTGAAGTCACTGTCCTCTGAGTCATGACTGCTGCAGGGCGGGTAGTGGATGACCTGGTGAGGGGGTGGGCAGGGGTCAAGTTCCCTTGGGAAGGATAGGAGGAATGACCGATTAAGAGTTTATGTTCATGCACTTCAGCTCTTGTTCCTTTCTCCAATCTGTGAAATGGGGGAAAGATATATGGCAGCCTTAGCATAGAGGAGAAGAGATTTTTGCATCTATCAGAAGAAAGAAAACTAGAGCTACAGTCTCTCTGGCACCAATAGGAAAAGCCCATTCTAATATCAAAAGGACCCACAGAACAAAACTGGTGTATGAATGATGTCATGTGAGTATCAGTGACTTTATTATGGTGACACAAATGCGCTGTCTGAGACTGATGGGTCCAGTTGCCCTGTAGGGGACCCAGGCAGGAGGCAGCAAAATAAAACCCCCTTTGGCCCTGGTTTCTGGGTCATAGAAAGCCAGTCTTCTGGTCTGGTGAATGATCACAAAGGATTCTAAAACTGTCTTTCTTTTGTAAGCCAGGCCTGTACCATTTTCAGGCCTTGAATATAAAAAACAAACTGGGATTGTGCCATAGAGGTCAAAAGGAGCCTCAGTCCAGAACGAGGGCAGTGTGAGGCGAGAACTGGCAAGAAGAATGCAAGAATAATGCAGTATTATAAGCCACACCTGCTCTCCAGGGAGGCCCAACCTGGGTGGGCTGCTTTCATGGTTATCATTCTATGAAGAAGAATCTTGTCCAAAAGCTGTTCACAGTTGACTATGAAGAGGAACTGTTAGGAGAAGGTCTTAGTTAACCTTTGTGATAACCAATGACTGTCATATTGATGTGGGTTGGGGTCATCTGTTTTTCCCCGAGAGGAAGAGAGCAGGGTTTATCCCCTATCATAGGTATTGCTGCCAAGAACCTAACAAACTCAGGGGATGTGAAGCAGTTGGGCACCACCCAATTAGTTTGCATCGGGTACACAGAGTCTGAACCCTCTTTAGCCCCAGAGTGTACCCCAAGCCATCAACCCCAATTGCTAAGGATGGAAGTAGCTGAAGAAACCAGGCAAAACTGTGAAGCTGTCAGTGCTTCGTTTTTGAATTTGAATCTTCTTTGGGCATGCTCCACCTATCATTTTATATTTCTTCAGGAAGATTTTGGCATATCGAATTCTAAAAATGAGAGTTAACAGTTGAACAAAGAAGGTAGCAAAATGGAAAACAAAGCAACTTTTATATTTAGCCTTAAGAATAAACTGGGAGTTTTAACATGGAGGAACAATAACTTAGCATTACCCATAGCACTCCCTGAACCAAAGGCCTGTTCTTTCACCTATTTTTCCTGGCTGTGTCGATGACCTCACCAATCCCAGTTAGCTCACCTGAGCCCACAGTCACACTTCTTCCGCTCAAATCGCAACTTTGCCACTTTACAGCCCTGTGAATTTAGACAGCATAGAGGGCCTCTCTGAGCCTTGGTTTCCCCACTTTTGAGGGAGAATAAGAGCACTATCTGCTTCACAGAGTGGCACAGGCCGTGACACACGGTAAGAATGAAATAAATGTCAGAGAATGTTATGACTGATTCCTGTTGATTTCACCTTTTAAATATCTCATGCAGTTACCCTCCACGGCCATCTTAAAGGATGTGCAGTGAGACAAAAGGCTCTGTTTGTACTGAGCAGGCTGCTTGTTGCGGCAGGAGAGATCAGAGGGAAATATGCTCACCAGTGGGCAGGGGGGAAGGGGCAGACATGGCCAGCTCAGGCTTTTTGAAGGGGGGCTTTGTGAGGCAGCACTGGGGTGGAGGGCATGAAAGGACAACAACAGAAAGAAGAGAAGCTGAGGGTGGCAGGTGTGTGGAACTTTGCTGCAAGAGATGAGACATTTTTAAGAATTTTTCTTTCTGTTAATTTTTCGTATAAACATCTGTATTGTGACTTCCAGAAAACCTAGAGTGAAGATCTACATTTTTTTCCTCTGGTAATTTTTAAATTAAATTAAATTAAGTTTACATTCAATTAATTGACATGTAGTGCATTATTAGCTTCAGAGGTAGAGTTCAGTGATTTATCAGTTGTATATAACACCCAGTGCTCATGGTTTTTAAAGTCATTTGGAGCAATATTTGGATTTCTTTTACATATGGCATAGTTCAAGATGGTCCTTAATGGACCTACTTTACTTGGACCACACGCAGTGCCCAGAATGGAACACAGCACCCTGGGGATGTTCTCAGCAGCACAGGACAGTGGAAGACCATCATCTTCCCTGAGCCAGAGACCAGACTTCTGCCAGCAGAGTCTAGGACCACGTGGACTTCTGTGGCAGTCACATCATACTCCTGACATACTGTCAACTAAAATCCTCCAAGCTTTTTCGCATATGCTGCTACTGTTGTCCTCCATCATTCATTTTTCACATGGAAGCTTCAAAAAATCTATTCCAGCCACACTGGCCTCCTTTCAGTTTCTTGAACTACCCTATTCTTGGCTCCTCCTCATTTTTACTGCCTCAACTTTAAATGTCCCTTCCTTGGAGAAGCCTTCCCTGTCAGCCTATATGGTACCTCTCTCCATTACCCTATTTCCTTTACGGTGTGTGGTGCTATCTCATTAGCTTGAGTATTTATTTGTTACTTCTTTATTGCCTCTCTTCTCCAGTGGCATGTAATACGAGCTTACATGGAATACAAGCTCCATGAGGGCAGGAATCTTATTATTTTGTTCATCACTGTATTCCAACACCTTGCTGAGAATTGTGTCCTGGTCAGATATTCGCTTAATTAATCAATGTAAAAACAGAAAACCATAGGGATTAAAAGATTTTAAAAGATTACTTTTAAAAAAATAAGTACTCGAGAGTGTTTTCTTCATTCGTCTTATTCTGCATAGTGATAGAGCTCACAAGTAAAAAACTCTTGGAGTCACAAAATATTAGTGCTATAGTTAAAGAGATCTCATAGATGAGAAACCTGAGGCTCAGGGGTCCTGTCCAGAGCCACACAGCTTGCTGGGTCCATAGTGTATTGACTGATGGCTCCCCCGAGAATTTGTGTCCTAACCACAAGAATCTGTGAATGTAACTTTATTTGAGAAAAAAAAAAATCTTGGAAGGTATAATGAAGTTAAAGATCTCAAGATGAGATCATCCTGGACTATCTGGGTGCACCCTAAATCCAATGACAAATGTCCTTACAAGAGATAGAAGAGAAGACACAGAGAGGTGGAGAAGGCCGCCTGAAGACAAGAGACAGAGACTGGAGTTATGTAGCCTAAAGCCAAGGAACACGGAGAGCCACCAGAAATGGAAGAGTCAAGGAAGTTCTTCCCTAGAACTTTCAGAGTGAGCACATCCTGCAGCAGACTGATTTTCAACTTCTGTCCTCTGGAACTGTGAGAGAATAAATTTCTGGTGTTTTAAGTCTTCAAACTGTGGTGGTGAATTAGTGCAGCCACAGGAAATTAATACAGGGGCACAGCAGGAACTATAACCCATGTTTCTTAATCAGTGCATTTTCCGTGAGCTCCTGGTTCCCCAGAGTGACTAAATAATTACAACATAATCAAGTCCCAAGTAGCAAACCAAACCATTAGCACCCAAGTCTGAAGGCACTTAATTCAAAAGAAGGTACAAATCTAAATCCCAGGCAAAACCATTAAGAGCTGAAACCCAAAGAAAGAAAATCTGAATTCTGAACCCAGGGAAAGTTGCTTTCTTAAGCCACTAAAGGAGGGGGTACGTTGGGCTCTAAAACAGTCCTGACATTCAGGTAGTGATGGGTGGGTCTTGTTGCTCATCGGACCATGTTTCTTCCCCAAACTCCATTCTAAGAAACTGAAGCATCAAGAAATTGAGTTCACTTTGCTCAGGGCCACCGTGAATGCACAGCTCATCTTTGTACAGTTGCGCTGAGCAAAGATCCCTCTTTCAAGATTCTTCTCTATTTCTAAGGTGGGAGAAGCTTGAGCCAGAGGTAGCTTCTTCTCTCCAGCGGCTCATTAAAAATGCTCACCACGACACGAAGAGTCTTTACCAAGCAGTCAGTGTTTACAATGGAATTGAATTTTAATTTCCCTGGCATAATAATGACATTTCACAAAACTCCACACGAAATTCTCTGAGCAGGGCTTCTCAAACTTTATTGTGCATTTGAATCACCTAGTGATCTTGTTAAAAATTCAGATTCTGGGTGTGCCTGGCTGGCTCAGTCTGTGGAGCCTGTGATTCTTGATTTCAGGGCTATGAGTTCAAGCCCCATGTTGGGTGTAGAGATTACTTAAAAATAAAATCTTAAAAAAAAAAAGTTCAGATTCTGACTCAGTAGGTCTTCATAGGGCCTGAGGCTCTGCATTTCTAACAAAGCTCCCAGGTAATATTAATCCTGCTGAGTTTTGAACAGTCCAAAGCAGCAAGGGACTAGAGCTGATTCTTGCATCATCCTTTGACCTAAGTGGTGATCTTTGGAACTGCTATAGATCTGTTTGCATTATGCTTCTAAGGAGCTTGTCCCAGAATAACTTTTTCTTTCCCTAGACCACTTGTCCGTATTCACAGTAATGCCAGAGCAATGGGAAAGGGGGTTGGGTATGGAAAAGCTAGTGTAGATAGATGATAGATAGATAGATAGATAGATAGATAGATAGATAGATAGGACATAAAAATGCTAAACAAACGAACAAAAGAAATAAATGTTTGGTGTCAATTGAAAAACCAAAAATGAAGAAATATTTAATTTTCTGAAATCCAGTTTATTCTATGGACAAATGCTTGAGAAGACAGCAAAAAAGTCCATGACTCAGCTTGAATATACTAACACTTGTCAGCTTATAAAATGGATTTATATTAGATAACTTCCTCAAATATAATTTATACATAATCACATAGTCAAAAGAATTTGGTTAGCATGTGTTTGAATTCCCTCAGACTACATGTAAACTCCTTGAACATAGCAACCATGCCTTTTTCATCTTTATATCTTTAACACTAAGCACATACTCAGTGCTCAAATACTTGTTTGGAAAAAAATATGAATGCCTTTGGCATTTAAAATAATGAACTATCTCATCATGTTATATACTGTACAAGTGAGAAGCCAAACTTAACCGTGCAAAGGTTCAAAATTGTGCCCTCCCCATCCAGAGGAACAGGTGAAAAAGGCAAGAGTCAGGGAGGCAGATTATCAGATGAAAATCGGAGACAGCAGACATGAGCTGCATGCAGGGTGTGGAGGGTGTGCTTAGAGCCACCTAGTTATCTACCCTCTCCAGATCATTGGCTCAATACTTGGGCAGGACGACAGTTTTAAGGGTCACCTCAGGTCAGAGTGGGAAGAGTGTGAAAAGGAAGGAATAACTTGGGTGGAGTTTTGATAGGAAAGGCAAAGGTACAGGAAAATCTGTTTAGCCGGGGGGCAGTGGATGGAAGGAGCAAGGGCTTGAGAGGACACAGAGGCAGAAAAATTCCTATTTCAACATCCTGAATATGGGGCACTCCTAAATCTTCTTCTGTGGCCCAGATTCTTTCCTGAACTCCAACTGTGTAGCTTCCTAGACATCTCAACCCTGAAGACAATAGACTCCTCAAAGTTGACAGGAATAGCACTCAATCCATCCTCCCTCCTCTGACTCAGACCTGCATCTCCCATTGAGTTCCCTTTATGTTTAATTTAGAAATTGTGGAGTCATCCTCAACCTGTTCTCTTTCACCCTGCAATGCAACCCTGACACTTGCTTAACAGAATTAGGTTAAATTTCACAGGTTAAGGGCACATCTCCCCCAAGACTGCTCTCACTTCAGATGCCAACCACACTGGCTAAAAATCGAGGGGTTTTCCATAACCCCTTCAGGTTTGATAATTCACTAGAATGACTCACAGAACTCGGGAAAGTGTTATACCTCTGATTATATTTATTATATAGGATACAAATCAGGAAAAGTCCCCAAAAGAGACCATAGTACAAGGTCTGGGAGGGTCCCAAATGTGAAGTTTCTGTGTCCTCAGGACGCAACACCCTTCCAGTCCATCAGTGTGCAGGAAGATCCCTCAAGCCTCCGTGTCCAGAGTTTTTATTAGGGCTTTATTATACGGGCATGACTGCTTGAATCACTGGCCATGTGACTGACCTCTCTCTCTAACCCCTCCAACCCTCCCCAAGGTTAGGAGGTCTGGCTGCTATCTCTTAGCTCAAAGCCCCAACCCCCCAATCATGTGGTTGGTCTTTCTGGCACGGCCAGCCCCCATCCTGAAACTATCTAGGGGCCCACTGTGAGTCACCTCATTGGCATAACTCAGGTGTGGTCCAAGGGGTCCACCATGAATACCAAAGATATTCCTATCACTTGGGAGATTCCCAGGGTTTTGAGGTTACCTCCCAGGAATGAGGAACAAAAGTTTAATTCTTTATTGTACGACACACCCCCAGAGCCATTACTAAGCCATTCCAACTTCCCTTCCTAAATGTATTTTCAATATAGCTCCCCTCCCCATTCCAGCCCTACTACCTCATTTAGGTCCTTATTGGCTCTTTTTTTTTTTTTTTTAAAGATTTTATTTATTTATTTGAGAGAGAGAGAATGAGAGAGAGCGAGTACATGAGAGGGGGGAGGGTCGGAGGGAGAAGCAGACTCCCCGCTGAGCAGGGAGCCTGATGCGGGACTCGATCCCGGGACTCCAGGATCACGACCTGAGCCGAAGGCAGTCGCTTAACCAACTGAGCCACCCAGGCGCCCGGTCCTTATTGGCTCTTAAGTGAACTATAGCAATAGCCTTCTCATTGGTTAGTCACCTTACTCCTGGGTGCACTCTCCCACCAAGCCATCCTTTACTCCCCTTGTAATTATAAAACCCCAACTCGATCACATTCTTTTCTCTGCACAAAAACTCTCAATGGCTCCCATCTGTCTATAGCAGCACTGTCCAAAATAAATTTTACATGAGCCGAATATGTAATTTTAAAGGTTCTAGTAGCCTCATTTAAAAAAAAAAAAGATTTATTTATTTATTTATTTATTTATTTATTTATTTATTTGAGACCGGGGGTGTGGGGGGCAGAGGGAGAGGGAGAGGGAGAGAAAGTCCTAAGCAGACACTGCGCTGAGGAAGGAGCCTGACTCAGGGCTTGGCCTCACGATAACTGAGATCGTGATCTGAGCCGAAATCATGAGTTACAGGCTCAACCAATGGAGCTACCCAGGCACCCCCAGCCTCATTTTTAAAAGTAAAAAGAAATAGGTGAAATTAATTTCAATAATGTATTTTATTTAAACCACCATATCTAAAATGTTATCAATGTGTAATCTACCTCTATTTATTTTAGACTATTTTCATATTTAAATTTAAAAAATTCTGCCCCTCAGTTGCTCTAGCCACATTTCATATACTCAAGAGCCATGTATGGTCAGTGGCTATCCTACTGGACAGCACAGGCCTGCTGTACAAGGTCAATTTCCTGCCCATGATGTGAAAGTCCTTCACATGCTGCCCCCTTAATCCTTTCTCTGACCACCACCCCCCCACCAACACAGACGCCTTTTCCTCTGGCCACCCTGAACCACTTTTTCTTCCTCCGAACAGACCATACTCTTTCCCCCTTCCACACCTTTGCACATACTGACCTGTCTGCCTTAAAAGCTCGGTCTGTCCCTGTGCTAGGAAAAGTCACATATATGGTTGAGTTATTTTGCCTCCTGTGTGAAGACTTCTCAGACCCTCCAGGCTGAGTAAGTCATGCTCACCCCTGAACTTTTTTTTTTTTTTTAATGTTATGTTAGTCACATACATCATTATTTTTTTTATGTAGTGTTCCATGATTCATTGTTTGCGTATAACACCCAGTGCTCCATTCAGTACGTGCCCTCCTTAATACCCATCACCGGGCTAACCCATCCCCCCACCCCCTCCCCTCTAAAACCCTCAGTTTGTTTCTCAGAGTCCAGAGTCTCTCATGGTTTGTCTCCCCCTCCAATTTCCCCCCCTTCATTTTTCCCTTCCTACTATCTTGTTTCAGAGGTACAGGTCTGTGATTCATCAGTCTTACACAATTCACAGCGCTCACCATAGCACATACCCTCCCCAATGTCTCTCACCCAGCCGCCCCATCCCTCCCACCCCCACCACTCCAGCAACCCTCAGTTTGTTTCCTGAGATTAAGAATTCCTCATATCAGTGAGATCATATGATACTTGTCTTTCTCTGATTGACTTATTTCGCTTAGCGTAATATGTCGTTGCAAATGGCAAGATTTTGTTTTTTTCCTGATGGCTGCATAATATTCCATTGTATATATATATATATATATATATATACACCACTTCTTCTTTATCCATTCATCTGTCGATGGACATCTTGACTCTTTCCATAGTTTGACTATTGTGGACATTGCTGCTATAAACATTGGGGTGCACGTACCCCTTCAGATCCCTACATTTGTATCTTTGGGTAAACACCCAGTAGTGCAATTGCTAGGTCGTATGGTAGCTCTATTTTCAACTTTTTGAGGAACCTCCATACAGTTTTCCAGAGTGGCTGCACCAGCTTTCATTCCCACCAACCAGTGTAGGAGGGTTCCCCTTTCTCCGCATCCCCGCCAACATCTGTCGTTTCCTGACTTGTTAATTTTAGCCATTCTGGTTTCACCACTGAACTTTTGTGGTGTTTTTATTCCTCTGTTAGTGCACACCATGTTTTCTGCATCAAAGAGGGCAACACATGATTTGACACATCAACTGACAACTAAGCAGACTATTTGAAAATCAACGACAAATGGTTTTTGCAATTATAGTATTTATCATGTTGTATTGAAATTGCTTGTACATGCCTGGGTGGTGAGCTGCACAAGGACACAGACTGCCCCTCTTCACTGCTGTATCCCCCATTCTAGTCCAGTGCCTGGTGACTGTTAGCTCCTTCCCCACTTACTAAATAGGACAGATATCTCTCCCTGGATGCGGCAAACATTCCTAGGAGAGGAAGAATATGGACCAGTTATAGATACTGTTCTTTTCCCTTAACCTCCACTCCATTTTGCTTTATCAAAACACTTTCAGAATGTTTATTCCTATTCAAGGTATATCTAATAATGACAATGAAAATTGTCACCGATCATATAGGGTTTTGCATTTTGACAGAGTTCAAAGTCTCAAACTAAGAAGATGAAACATAAGGGCAGAGGGAGAGACATCTTCAGTTAGAGGGAAAACATTCATCAAGCAGGAAAGTTTTCTGGAGTCTCTGAAAGCATACCTCATATGGGTACTACTCAGGGTGAGACTAAGTTATTTCAAAAAAAACACTGTACTATACCACTTTTGAAGTTTGGTGGTTTCTTACGAAACTAAACATAATCTTACCATATAATCCAGCAATTGTACTCTTTGGTATTTACCCAAAGGAGTTGAAAACTTATGTTCACACAAAAATCTACACACACATATTTCCAGCAGCTTTATTCATAATTGTCAAAACTTGGAAACAGCCAAGATGTACTTCAGTAAGGGAATGGATAAATAAACCGTGGCACACCCAGACAATGGAGTATTATTCAGAGCTAAAAAAGAAATGAGCTATCAAGCCATGAAAAGACATTCAGGGAACTTAAATGTGTATTTCTAAATGAAAGAAGCCAATCTAAAAAGGCTACATACTGTATATCCCAATTATATAACATTCTGGAAAAGGCAAAATTATGAAGACAGTAAAAAGATCAGTGGTTGCCGGGTATTAGGAGGTAGGGAGGGGATGAACTGGCAGCACACAGAGGATTTTTAAGGCAGTGAAACTATTCTGTATAGTACCATAATGATGGATACGTGTCATTATGCATTTCTCAAAACCCACAGAATGTACAACACTAAGAGTGAACCCTAATGTAAACTATGGACCTTGGCTGATAAGGGCAAGTACAATGATTGTTACAAATGTACCTCTCTAATGCAGGATGTTGATGGGGGGTGGGACATTATGTACATATGGGGGCAAGGGGTATTTGGAAACAGTATATTCTGCTTAGTTTTGCTGTGAAGTAAGACTGCTGTAATAAATAAAGTCTACTTAAACAAACATACACACACTAGAATGAAGACAATTCTGTCCATGTACTTCTGAGGTGCTTGAGGGAAACACAGACCTCTACACTGTCCCAGGCTCAGAAGTCCCCTGAATACCAAGGTGGGTGAGGTATTGCACTCATTGCACTGATCACCCTGACCACAGGCATTTACTCATTCATCTCCTCTGGGACTGTGTTTGGTTCAATGTTGCCTTCTCATTTGCCTGGCACAAGGCCTGGCATCTGTTTGGTGTTTAATGCACATGTGCTCAATCAATGAATCAGAGAGTGTGGGCAGCTACTTAGCTATGAAATTTTATGCAGTATGTCTTTACATGGAAGGATGTGAATGACATATAAATTAAGAAAAGCAAATTGCAGAACTATATAAATCCCATTTTTGTAAGAACAAAACACTGTAATTGTGCATATGCAAAAATGCATATTTGTATCTTTCTTGTCTGCATATAGAAAAAAAACTGAATGTAAAAAGTATCTCTCGGCATTGCGTTGGAGAAGTAGAGAAAAGGAAACTCCTGCTGTCAGTTTTTTAAATGTCATATATGAAACATGTATAAGATGGAAAATTTATCAAGTAAAATATATAAAATGAAAGTGAAAGTTTCTTTCCTTTTCTTCACACCAGCTCACATCCCCCTGATAACTGTTTCCTGTAATTTATTGCCAAAAATATTTTAATGCACATAATTCATGTCATATATACATCTGTGTATTCTTGTAAAAATGTTACACACTGTCCTGCAACTTGCTGTTTTGACCCTTGAGGATATAGAACTATTTTATTCTTTTCTCAGGGCCATCCTTATTCATCATATGGGTTTACTGTAATTTACTTAACTTGATGCCTATTTTTTTTTATTCTTATGTTAATCCCCATACATTACATCATTAGTTTTAGATGAAGTGTTCCATGATTCATTGTTTGTGCATAACACCCAGTGCTCCATGCAGAATGTGCCCTCCTCAATACCCACCACCAGGCTAACCCATCCTCCCACCCCCCTCCCCTCTAGAACCCTGTTTGTTTTTCAGAGTCCATCGTCTCTCATGGTTTGTCTACCCCTCCGATTTCCCCCGCTTCATTCTTCCCCTCCCGCTACCTTCTTCTTCTTTTTTTTTTTTCTTAACATATATTGCATTATTTTTTTCAGAGGTACAGATCTGAGATTCAACAGTCTTGCACAATTCACAGTGCTTACCAGAGCACATACCCTCCCCAGTGTCTATCACCCAGTCACCCCATCCCTCCCACCCCACCCCCACTCCAGCAACCCTCAGTTTGTTTCCTACAATTAAGAATTCCTCATATCAGTGAGATCATATGATATATGTCTTTCTCTGTTTGACTTATTTTGCTCAACATAATACCCACCAGTTCCATCCACATCGTTGCAAATGGCAAGATCTCATTCCTTTTGATGGCTGCATAATATTCCATTGTATATATATACCACTTCTTCTTTATCCATTCATCTGTCGATGGACATCTTGGCTCTTTCCACAGTTTGGCTATTGTGGACATTGCTGCTATAAACATCGGGGTGCACATACCCCTTCGGATCCCTACTTTTGTATCTTTGGGGTAAATACCCAGTAGTGCAATTGCTGGATCATATGGTAGCTCTATTTTCAACTTTTTGAGGAACCTCCATACTGTTTTCCAGAGTAGCTGCACCAGCTTGCATTCCCACCAACAGTGTAGGAGGGTTCCCCTTTCTCCGCATCCCCGCCAACATCTGTCGTTTCCTGACTTGTTAATTTTAGCCATTCTGACTGGTGTGAGGTGGTATCTCATTGAGGTTTTGATTTGGATTTCCCTGATGCCGAGCGATATTGAGCACTTTTTCATGTGTCTGTTGGCCCTTTGGATGTCTTCTTTGGAAAAATGTCTGTTCATGTCTTCTGCCCATTTCTTGATTGGATTCTTTGTTCTTTGGGTGTTGAGTTTGATGAGTTCTTTATAGATTTTGGATACTAGCCCTTTATCTGATATGTCATTTGCAAATATCTTCTCCCATTCTGTCGGTTGTCTTTTGGTTTTGTTGACTGTTTCCTTTGCTTTGCAAAAGCTTTTTATCTTGATGAAGTCCCAAGAGTTCATTTTTGCCCTTGCTTCCCTTGCCTTTGGCGATGTTTCTAGGAAGAAGTTGCTGCGGCTGAGGTCAAAGAGGTTGCTGCCTGTGTTCTCCTTTAGGATTTTGATGGACTCCTGTCTCACATTGAGGTCTTTCAACCATTTGGAGTCTATTTTTGTGTGTGGTGTAAGGAAATGGTCCAGTTTCATTCTTCTGCATGGGGCTATCCAATTTTCCCAACACCATTTGTTGAAGAGACTGTCTTTGTTCCATTGGACATTCTTTCCTGCTTTGTCAAAGATGAGTTGACCATAGAGTTGAGGGTCCATTTCTGGGCTCTCTATTCTGTTCCATTGATCTATGTGTCTGTTTTTGTGCCAGTACCATGCTGTCTTGATGATGACAGCTTTGTAATAGAGCTGGAAGTCCGGAATTGTGATGCCGCTGGCTTTGCTTTTCTTTTTCAACATTCCTCTGGCTATGCGGGGTCTTTTCTGGTTCCATACAAATTTTAGGATTATTTGTTCCATTTCTTTGAAAAAAGTGGATGGTATTTTGATGGGGATTGCATTGAATGTGTAGATTGCTCTAGGTAGCATTGACAAACTTGATGCCTATTTTTGAATACTGAATGTTTCCAATCATCTGCTGCTTCAAAACAGTGTACCAATAAACATTCTAGTACATACATTTTCCTAAACATTTGCAACAATATATATTGGGTAAATTAAAGCAGAGGGATTAATGGTAAAAGATAGGCATTTTTAGTTCTGACAGATATTGTCAAATTATCCTCCAGAAAGAATGCACCAATGTACACTTTCACCAACAATTTATGAGAGTGCTCATTTTCTCCTCAGTCTTGCAGAAGTAGTCATCAGTAAACATCGATACTTGCCAATCAGATCAGTGAAACATCTCATCTCTTTACTCACTGTAGCTTATTTGCATTTATTTAATTATGAGTGAGGTTGTACATCTTGTCATTTGCCTTCTGGACTATTGTTCCCTTTTTTCTGCAAACATTAGTTTCTTTTGACCATTTTCCTCCTGGCTTGGTCATCTTTTTCATACTGATTCATATAAACTCCTTGATAATTAAGGAAGTTCAACTTTTTACCATTTTCTTTGTAAATACATTCCCCAGTTTTTCATTAGTCTTTTGGCTTTATTTATGGCATTTTCCCCCATGCAGCTTTAGAAATGTTTACATGGTCAAATATATTTATTTTGTTTCTTGATGGCTTCTGGAGTTTGCTCTTGAAATGATCTTGCTTATCACAGATTATAAATTCTTCTAGAACTTTTATAGTTTTTTTATGTTTAAATCATTGACCCAGCCAGAATTTATTTTGTAAGGAGAGGAATGTTTACTTTAACTTTGTAGGCGTCTATATTGTTTGAGTGGTCTAAAATGAGGATGTGTTTGCTTTGGCAATTTAAACCTTCCAGTAAAGGGAAAAAAAAGAAGATAAAGCATAAAACCCCACAGGACAGAGCCTGGAGATGGAAATATCAGGTAAGAGCTATTTTAATACATTGACCACCTATTATTTGTCAGGCCCAGTGCTAGGTACTGAAGACATAGTAAGGGCCTGGACTGCAGAATTGACAACAGTAATAGGAAGGAAGGGAAGGATTGATGGAAGTGTTTAGCTCATATAATGATCACCATGGCAACAGGAGCCTGAATCATCACTATGGAGACAAAGTGCTTGAAATTATGACTAGAGGGATAGTGTGACTCTGTTGGCGAGGATTTTGAAAAACGTAAATAGGTGGTATGTTAGATGTTTCAAAATGACACTGTTTCTCTCAGTAGAGGTTATTGACTTCTTTTCCCCCAGTGTTTTATTTCAGGGAGGCTAGAGACAAAATATTCAAAGATAACATGGATTATGACAAGCACAAGCTTTATTTGGTCATTACTAGTCATGAATGCACCAGCCAGGGAACAGCCTTTTATTCAAAGAAGTTACTATCTAATATATGATGTTTTACATATAAATTGTCCTGATGTCTTAGAGCTCTGGTCCCCAGGATACCTTGTTGGGAGAGAATGCTCATGCACTTTCTTCCCTGCAGCAACCAGAAAGATGTCTAGCCAACACTTAAGGCCAAAGAGAAACTTACGTATGGTTGGGAGTGGGGCTTTGTTTTAATGGGAAATTGGAGTAGGGCTTGAGGTATACTCCTGAATTATTGGATGATACCAATATGTGGCAGGCTTCACCTGCTCCTCAGTACAGGCTATTGTCAATCCCCAAATAATAATGCCTCTTTGCCCACCTCTCCGCCCCCGCCCCTTCATATAGAACTTCCAGCCTCACTTTCAGTGGTGATGGGGGCTTGGGAAGTCTCCAGGGCAGAGGAATTCATGCAGGTGCTAGTCAGTCTCTGACTCCACTATATTTCTGCCACTTCTGGCTCTGGACCCTGCTCCTTGCCCTGCCTGTGATCTTTGTTCATGCTAGTGCGGACTCTCCTGCAGTAGCCAGCCACCTTATCATCCTAAACAAGGCTCTTGCTCGTCTTCTACCAGTCCAGCCTTAGACTCTTCCCTGATCCCCATAGCACAGCCCAAACCAGATGTTCACTTTGGGTGTGCATTTACTTTTCATTGTGTTATGTTAGTCACCATACATCATTAGTTTTTGATGTAGTGTTCCATGATTCATTGTTTGCGTATAACACCCAGTGTGTATTTTCTTAAAGTTCAAGGATAACCAAAAGGCAGCTTATAGCTGGTTATGAGATGAGACTACTTTTGGGGCCAAGGCCCAGGCTCAACCTCCATCATGTGACAGAGGCCAATTTACCTCCATCCTGGAATGCCCTCAACACGTCTATATTCCTCTGTATAAAGTGATCCTACAAAATTGATATCTGATCTGTTCTGTAGCAAACATATTGGAACTTGCCTCTTTTAATTCAGTCAGATCAGCATACTCTCTCCAGAACATTTGAGGTTCCCAGCCCACAGGCCTCTGCCCTAAGAGGTGCTGTAGGTGCCCTGTACTGTAAGTCACTTTTAAGAGGAAAACTATGAAGAATGGATGCACACTGACATTACCTGGTTGGGGGGGGGGGTGAGGGGCTTTCAAAAATACTGATACCTGGGTTACATTTCCCAGACCTTCTAACTTAATCAGTCTGGAGTGTGGCTTGGGTGTGGAGTTACTGAAAATGTCCCCAGGTGGTTCTAACACCAAAGTTGAGAAACTACTTTTATCAAAGCTATATTGGGACAAATTAAACAGAAATAATTCTCTGTTAGAGAAAGCAAATTCCAGTAATCTTTGGCCATATCAGGTCCCAGAAATGGAGGGTAGATACCCTTCATGTCTTCCGTGGGCCCCCATTGGGCTCCCCAGAGTAATCAACTGGAATTAATTCCATTACCCTGGCCTGGTTGGTTCCTAGGAATCCCCTACATGACATGGAAGCCACTGGACTAGATTGGATATTAGAGTAATTTGTGTGGACATATTAAGTGCTTGGTAAATGTTTATTAACATTATTATCTGATCAGAAGCTGGCTGTGCTGGCCATGGAACACACAGATAGTGCCCTCCTGTCCTCCCGGCCACCCAGCAATACAATAGGTACTTTGGGGTGTGAAGCTGCTCAGCAGTCCCTCATAGCTAGTAAAGAAGTGACCTCCAGTTACTGTCCATTTGGTATTAGACAGACATCCCTCAAAGTCACTGGCAGCCAAATTTTATGAATCTGGTTTACACTGGCTATAACCTTCTCCACACACAAATTTAAAGTCATAGGGTCCCTACAGATCATAATGATGGAGAAGTAGCAAAAGGCACACTTCTGGCATTTTTTGTTTACTTGTTTTAGTTTTTGGTTTTTGGTTTTGAAGTCCCAAGCCTCAAGAACCCTACTGGGGAACAGTAAGAGTAAAGCTGGCTGGGTCAGGCTGTACCATACAGATTCAATACCACGATGTTTATTTCAAACAACACAGAGAAATGGTGGCAGTCCTACTTCCACGTGGGAGAAGCCTGGGTGGGACCTGCCTCATGTTCCCAGACTGCAGTCAACCATTCAGATATTATTTTCTAGGTTCGGACTCTTCAGTACACTTGGTAACAGGGGTGGGAGGGTGTAGGCAATAAACTCAGGCATCAGACATTTGTGCAAAACAGAGAGAATGAAAAGACTATTCTGCCTAAATCTCTTAACCTAGCTGTGTGTGCATATGATGAGGCCAGTGCAGTGTGTAGAGGGGTCTCTTGTAACATGGATACAGGACATGCATGACGTCTGTCCCCACAGTGCACAGGAATCATGGGGTTACAGGGAATTGTAGTATAATGTATAATGCAGATGGTTGAAAGGATGGCATCAGCTATAGTGGCTGGAGGGCATGAGGGCATCAGGAATTTTCACTCTTCCTTAGCTTATCTCAGATGAAATCCTTGGGAAGAGCTGGCCTGAGGCATCTGTAATAGGGTGAGCACTAGAACATGGTAGCTAGTTTATGTATGCACTTTGGTGTGGGACTGCCTGGGCTCAACTCCAACTATACCAGTGATTAGCCATGTAACTCTAAGCAGGTTTCTTTTTTTTTTTTTTTTTAAAGATTTTATTTATTTATTCATGAGAAACAGAGAGAGAGAGAGGCAGAGGGAGAAGCAGGCTCCCAAGGAGCAGGGAGCCTGATGCGGGACTCGATCCCAGGACCCTGGGATCATGACCTGAGCCAAAGGCAGATGCTTAACCACCTGGGCCACCCAGGCGCCCCACTCTAAGCAAGTTTCTTAGCCCTTTATGACAATTTATCTCCCTGTAAAATAACAGTGATGATAATAGCACCTACCTCACTAGTATCCAAAATCTATAAAGAACTTCTTAAACTCAACACCCAAAAAACAAAAAATTCAGACAAGAAATGGGCAGAAGACATGAACAGACACTTCTCCAAAGAAGATATCCAAATGACTAACAGACACATGAAAAAATGCTCACCATCACTCGGCATCAGGGAAATACAAATCAAAATCACAATGAGATACCACCTCACACCAGTCAGAATGGCTACAATCAACAAGTCAAGAAACAACAGATGTTGGCGAGGTTGTGGAGAAAGGGGAACCCTCCTACACTGTTGGTGGGAATGCAAGCTGGTGCAGCCACTCTGGAAAAATAGTATGGAGGTTTCTCAAAAAGTTAAAAATAGAGCTACCCTACAACCCAGCAATTGTATTACTAGGCATTTATCCACAGGATACAAACATAGTGATCACAAGGGCTACCTGCATCCCAATGTTTATGGCAGTATTGCCCACGATAGCCAAACTATGGAAAGAGCCCAGATATCCACCGACAGTGGAATGGATAAAGAAGATGTGGTATGTATATATATATATATATATATATATATATATACACACACACACACACACACACTCACACACACACACACAATAGGATATTACTCAGCCATCAGAAAGAATGAAATCTTTTATTTTATTTTATTTTTATTTTTTAAAAGATTTTGTTTATTTATTTGACAGAGAGAGACACAGCGAGAGAGGGAACACAAGCGGGGGAGTGGGAGAGGGAGAAGCAGGCTTCCCGCGGAGCAGGGAGCCCGATGCGGGGCTCGATCCCAGGACCCTGGGATCATGACCTGAGCCGAAGGCAGACGCTTAACGACTGAGCCACCCAGGCGCCCCTAAGAATGAAATCTTTTTTTTTTTTTTTTTATTTGAGAGAGAGACAATGAGAGACAGAGAGCATGAGAGGGAGGAGGGTCAGAGGGAGAAGCAGACTCCCTGCCGAGCAGGGAGCCCGATGCGGGACTCGATCCCGGGACTCCAGGATCATGACCTGAGCCGAAGGCAGTCGCTTAACCAACTGAGCCACCCAGGCGCCCGTCAGAAAGAATGAAATCTTGCCATTTGCAATGACATGGGTGGAACTAGAGGGTATTACGCTAAATGAAATAAGTCAGACAGAGAAAGACAAATACCACATGATTTTACTCATATGTGGGATTTCAGAAACAAAACAGATGAACACAGGGAAAGGGAAGGGAAAATAAGATAAAAACAGAGAGGAAGGCAAACCATAAGAGATGCTGAACTCTAGGAAACAAACCGAGGAGAGGTCGGTGGGACGACATGGGGTAACTGGGTGATGGGCAGTAAGGAGGACACTTGATGTAATGAGCACTGGGTGTTCTATGCAACTGATGAATCATTGAGTTTTACCCCGAAACTAATAATACAGTGTGTGTTAATTAAATTGAATTTAAATAAAAGATTAAAAAAATAATAGCACCTACCTTATAGGGTTGTTGTGAGGATTAAATAAAGCATTACAAGGGGTGCCTGGGTGGCTCAGTGGATTAAGCGTCTGACTCTTGATTTCCTCTCTGGTCATGATGTCAGGGCGGAGAGATCGAGCTCATGCTGGCTCTGGGCTCAGTGGGGAATCTGCTTGAGATTCTCTCTCCCTCTACCTCTGTGCCCCTCCAACTCTCTCCCTCTCACTAAATTAATCTTTAAACAAAAAAGCATTACAAACACATTCCACTCAGTGCTTGGCAGACATTAAATGCTCAGTGGAATTAACTTTTATTATGATTATCACAGCAAGGGGATAAGCACATGGACTAGTATCAGTCAGACTTTGGTTCCAATCTTAACTCTACTGCTTATTTTATATCCTAGGGCAACTTAACTTTCCTGGCCCTCAGTTTCCTCACCTATGACATGAAGAGACAGTAGCAGTTTGTACTTCACTGGGTTATGGTCCGGACTAAAGGGGGTAATGTCAGTAGCTTTGCCTGGCTCCTAGTAGGAGCTAGCTATCATTACTGATTAGGGTCTGATGAGAAAGGCATCTCAAATGGACTTTCTGCTCTCTCTCTCCTTCGGGGCCCAAGCTCTCAGGGTTGGGTAAGCTCTGCAGGCCTTCACCAGCCCAACTGCTCTAAGGCCCCTTTGGTCTTCGGCTCCCAGATTGCTCTTAAATGTGGCGATTCGATTTCTTCCTGTAGGTGGCCACCTTGTGTGGAATTTGGCAATGATTTTGAGCCCATCGCTGGCAGGGGCTTCCTAGTGGCCTGCTGCACACTGCCGACCATTAAACCTGAACACTCCAGCGGGCAGTGTCCTCCAACATTCTTGGAGCCCACCTTTGGACTGCCAAGATGTGTGAGTCGAAAGGCTTCTAAGCCGTAGGAGGAAAGCGGCCACCTTTCAAGTGGCCACCTGAGCCCCGCTAGTGGCCAATCGCAGCTTCCGGAGGGGCGGGGAGAGGGGTGCGGCGGTCTGGGCTGGGATCCCCCAAGACCCAAAGTCCTCGCTGGCCGCCGCGGCATCGGGGAGGAAGGATTAGGGCACACCACCCCCTCGTGGCCGGCCAGCAGACACCAGCCGGGCGAGGCTCCGGTGGGAAAAACAGGCTGAGCTGCTGCGGGACCCTCGGCCACGGCGGGCACCAGCTCTGAATCTTCGCTTTGCTTCTCGGAGCCAGGTGCTCTCATGCTGTGCCCAGCACTGCCCCGCCCGGACAGAAAGAGTCCCCCCCGCCCAAAGCCACCTACAGGTTCCACCCACACCTGCCGGAGGCGGGACTTGAAATACGAGGGGCGTGTGCCCGGCGCAGGGACCCTGAGTTCGCCAACGGTCGCCCCCGGGAGTTGGGCGACTGCACAGTTGGGTTCCCGCGGGACGAGGGCCGCCCGCGCCGCCCCAGCAGGTGGATTCTTGAACTGGACAGAGCCCAGCACCCACCTGCGTGGCTGCCCGCGACATTCAACCTAGGTTAAGGGGACCGGGACCGAGGCCAGCAGGCGGGCCGGCCCGGGCGGAAGGCTGTTCACTGCTCTAGGCTACCCAAACCTGAGCGATGTCACTTCGCGTCCACGCGCCGTCTGGTCACCATTGGACCACCACCTCCTCGGGGAGAGGCAGGACCGGCCCGGACCTGGGAGGGGTTTCCGTTCCCTCCGCGCAGAAATTCTTTGAGGCTGCTCTAGGGCGGCCTCGGTGGGGTACCCTTGGGTGGGGCTAAACGAAGACTTCCCAGGCCAGCGATAGCTCCAATTGCCCGAAGGAGACAGGACATCCAAATTAGGTTTGCAAATCCAAGAACCTAAACTACCTCGTTATAAAGATGTGGTGAAAAAATTGGGATCCCAAATTAGACAACCCACAGTCCGGGCTTTCCTTCATCACGTGACCCTCCTGAGTTTTCTTTGGAATAAAGTTTCCGTGAATGAGGTCGGAGGCGGGGCGATTCTTGGAGGCGTCAGGAAAATAGTAACAGTGTTATCTTGCATCCACTGATAGGCAAAGAAGGGTGATATGTTAATGGGATACCCATCCACCTTCCCCAGCCCATCCTGACTCCAGCAAAGTATCACTCTCGACACACTGCTCCTTTAAAAACTTAGAGGAAATGAAAAGTATACAGAAAAAAACCACATCAATTAACAAAAGCAACTCAAGAAAAAATGGGAAACCCCAAAAATCAGGGAATGGCATTGGACATTTTTAAACACCTGCCCTCCTCACCACCAAAGCAGCCTCCGATGATTTCACAGGGAAATTTTCTCAAACTTTCAAAGAACAGAGAAGCCCCTCTCCCTTTTTAAACATATTTCAGAAGACAGAAAAGTGGGAAAACTCCACAACTCATTTAATGATGCAATGTTTATACCCAAAGACAGTATTCAAAACCTTTAGGTCGATATTAATATTACTCAGAAGTATTATCCATAGATGCAAAAATCCTAAACAAAATATTATGAAGTCAGATACCACAGTGTATTTTAAAAATGTATCACAGTCAAGGAGGATTTATCTCAGAAATACAAGAGTGGTTTTACATCAGAAAAAAATCAATCAGTATAAATCACCACACCAAAAAAGTAAAGGAGAAAAATAATACAATCCTTTGAATAGATGCAGAGACACACTTATGTGTTCAATGATAATGCATGGTAAAACTTTCAGCAAACTAGGAATAAAGGGTATTTTTTTCCAAGCGTAGAGCAAATATCACAGCTACGGGTGAAATGTGAAGAGTGCCATGAAAGCCAGGTGCAAAGCAAAGACACCCACTATTAAAGCACGGGTTCCACACCGTAAGGGAGGGTCTGGCCTTGAGCTGTTCAATGACTACCACTAACCACAGGTGGTTTTTCAAATTTAAATGTAACAGATGAAAAAGATGTCTCTACAAAAGCAACAAAAATTTTTAAAGAAATTAGGCATGAAGCTAAGAAAAGGTATGCAAGCCTAAGCTCCTGACTTTGGAGGAAGCACTGACTCCCAGCAGGCTTACGGTTTCCCACAAAGAGAGTGGACTCAGGACTCCAGCAGGTGGATGGGATTGCCGCTAGAACTTGGGGCAGCAAATCACCTCCTGGATTTCAAACAATAAGCACTGGCCAAATCTTCCAAAAATTTACTTATCAAGTTCCTTTCCTAGGGTCAGGCTTTTCAGGGCAACTGCAGACGACAATTCATCTTTCTGGGTCAGCCCTTGAGGCTGTTCTTCTTTCCAGAGGGTGAGGTGTATAGTCTGGTCTCCGTCCAGCATAGGCTGGATGTCATGAGCAAATCCATGCCAATGTGTCAGTTTGGAATCTCCCCAAGTGGCCCCAGTGCCAAAGATCTCTCTAATGTTTGACCTCCATCACTACACAAAAATATTTTTTAGCACCCGGAGAAGCTCTTATCCACATTCTGAGGGGTGGCCAAAGGCTTCAGCCACGTTTTCCAAATTTCAGTTTGGCTAGCCGCTGACAGAGGTTTGAAGGGGTGGTTTTCCAACACATGCAGTTTAATAATTTGTGTTTTAGAAAGTTTAAAGGATGGTCCTACAAATACCACTGATATGCCCAAATTAACTTCATCCCTAATGGGAGCTCTTTGAGCCATCTGCTGTCTCATTACAGTCTATCTGTAGTGTTCTTACTATCATCACAGAAACAAAACCAAGGGGGTCTTGCTGTCAGGCTGTCAGAGTGAGAAAGGGCAAAAGAATGAAGAGCTGCTTCTGAGATTCCCTTCAAGGCACAGAAATGTCCTGGGGAGACCTAAGGGGCTATGCCCAAGGTTGGCTGCCTCTCTGTCCTCAGAAGCTAATCTGTGGTCCAGGTCTGCCCCCTATTCTGCCCTTTTAGCTGAATAATAAACTCTATTGGGCCTCTCTTCTCAGTTGATTGTCCTACCTCGAGCCATCACCACCTACAGTCCTCTGCTCTACCAACTGAGCTACAGAACGGCTCTCTGATTGTCCTAGTTCTAAATCTTCTTTCAGTCTTTTACAATACTTATATTTTTACTCACACTCCCCTAACTGGGGGAAGGAAAATTGTCACAGGATAATTTTAAAAATAGATTTTAAAAACTAGAGTAGGTAATGTTTGTAGAGTTATTTACATTTTATAATGTATAAGTATTGTACAGTTAGTTGACTGGCTCTTAATTATTGTCCATCTGTGTCACAGATCATGCTTCTTCCTTCTATCCCTTAACTTCTGAGACTATTCTGAGACTAACTCCAGCAAAAGTGCTTTGATCAAGTCAACCATGATAGTATCAAAATATATGTAAAAACAGTGTTTACTTTTCAGTATTCTTAGGGTTGCTTAGGTGTCTTTCATTTACTAGAATCCCTAGATGTTTTCTGTTTCTCAGAGTCCTAGAACTTTAATCTCCAAGAACTTCTGAGAAAGAGAATGGAAAACTATTGTTCACTTCCTGTAGTACTGTTTTGGCATGGATATTTGCATCCCCCCTCAGATTTGTATTTTGAAGCCCTAACTCCCAGGGTGACTGTGTTTGGAGATGGAGCCCCTAAGGAGGTAATTAAGGTGAAGGGTGGTCATAAGGGTGGGGCCCTGACCCAATAGGATTAGTGTCCTTACAAGCAGAGACACCAGAGAGCTCCCATGCTTGTGCTCTCTCCCTCTCTCTCTCCCTACACACACACACACACACTCACTGAAGAAAGGCCTTATGACGATACAGAAAGATGATGGCCATCTACAAACCAGGAACAGAGCCCTCACAAGAAACCAAATTTGCTGGCACCTTAATCATGACTTCTAGCTTCCAGAACTGTGAGAAAATAAATTTCTGTTGTTTAAACCACCTAGTCTGTGATATTTTGTCATAGCAGCCTGAGCAAATTAAGTATCTGTAAAGCTTCAGAGGGTTTTAATCTGGGACTCAAGGATAGAACAGTTTCAATAAAACTGTTTAAAATGTAACCCTATGTAGTTTATGCATTTAGAAAGATTATTCTGAGAAGGGCTGCAAAGCCTTTTCCAGACTGCCAGTGAAGTCCATGGCATAAAAAAAAAAAAAAAAAAAAAAAAGATTAAGAGCCTCTTCACCTCCTTCTGGCAGACAAAAAATAAATATATGTGGTGTCAGGGTGACATGTCTAATTGTTTACAGCCATAAATTTAACTGGGACCTAATATATTCTAGTCTATAACCTTTAACTATATTAAAATCTGTACCTCAATATAGATATAGATTAGGAAGACCATTATATAGAATTTTCTAGAATATTTTATTCTGACAGACATATATGGTGAGTGTGCACCACTGGGTATCATTGTGTATAATATACATATTATACACCACATGTAGCATAGTGTACCACATAATAAGTATTGCAAATTACAGTGAATGTTATAATGGCTAATTCAACAGGGTGACTAAAAATATTATCAATAATATTTTAAGGCTGAACCGTACGAGTCCTTTCAGTAAAGCAGAGCTGCTGATGTCTGGATTGGAACAACAGCTCACACATTTGGTGGCGGTGCTCGGGGAAGAAGGTTAATGAGCCAATGTTAATGACTGGAGTAAGAAAGCCAATCAACAACTATTTGTAAAGAGAGAGTCCGTGGTTTATAAATAGATCTAAAAATCCTAAATATGGTATCTGTGAACAATAATAGCAACAATACCATGATTTCCAGAGCTGAGACATCTCACAACTCCATCAACATCAAATCCTACTGCCAAAAATTTGATGCTTTATAAAATACAGAATGGGGAAGAATTAAGCAAGCAGAGGGCAAGCTTTCATAGATACCTAAAGAAAATTGGTATGAAAATAAGCTTTTTGTGGGGCTTTCCTTTGTACTGTATTTGTACACAGTTATATTTATATTTATATCAGATATTTATGATTATGTCATTGCATATTGAAAGAAGTTGCATAAAAACAGTCAATGTATAAATACTATCAACCTTTAACTTCATTTTAATTAAGTGGAAAAAAGATATGGATAATGTAACTAATAGAAACTCTTATTTTATATTGTTTGTTCCCAATATCCTATTGAGTTGACTTTACTAGTTACCCTAAAACTAGCCTGCAACTGGGGAAGAGAAAATTGCTATGGGAGAGTCCAAAAACTAGATTTTAAAAAACTAAAGTAATATTTGTAGAATTCTTTACACTTTATGAACTACTTTAACTTACATCCTCTGAAGCTATTTAATAGTTGTCTGTATGTGTTATGCATTGTGTAACTATTGCTATCACTAAAAGAAGATTTAGAATTAGTTTCTTTAAAGTAAATTACCAGGGGCGACTGGGTGGCTCAGTCATTAAGCGTCTGCCTTCAGCTTGGGTCATATTATATATATACATATATACGTATATATATGGCATGTTATATATATAGGTATATATGTATATATATAATATGCCATATCTTCTTTATCCATTCATCTGTCAATGGACAACTGCGAAATTACAAATGTTTTTGATATTTATTTCTATTAAGTACATTGTTTGGTCAGACTTCTGTGTATGTTATATTGTCTAACGCTACAGTTTAAATGGACATTGAACAATTATACTGAAATTGGTGCTAATAGGTGTACAAAGCGATGAGAGAAAAAGAAATATTTAATTGAACTAGATGTAAAGCATTTCAGGTATTATCAAGCACAGATATGAAGTGATAAGAGTCATATTCTTCTTAGTGGATAAGTAGTGATAGAGATGAGAAACAAGGACTGTTCCTGGAAGATATACCTAAACATTTCCTTGTGCCCTTTCCTAGTGCTGTTGAATTGCCCCTTTAACAGGTTCTTATACTTGTTTGAACCTGCCTGTGAAAAATGTAGGTAGCCACCCATAGGTCTCAAAACCAGCAGAGGGGGAGATATGTGTAAAGGGTATGTACACATAAAGATATGTGTAAATCATGTGGTTTGTTATAGAAAGTCAAATAACTGGAATGCAAAGTACATTCTAAGGGGTGATGGGGACAGGCCAGGATGTGTGTGAGTTGGGCAGATAGGCAGAGTCCAGGTCATAAGAAAATTTGAAGGCCAGATTGAGGAGTCTAAAATTTGTTCAATACTCAATGGCATTTACTAAAACTGCAGTAGGTGACTGATGTCAACCTTCTGTGACCATCTCAAGTGACCTCAAGGAGAAATCAAGAACAAGAAGAACTGGAAAACCAGTTAAATAGAGGCATTCAAACAATATTTTTGAACAATCAGACATGATAGAAACATAATGTATTAAGATGACTTAAGGGTCTTTCTCACATCTGTGTGGAAATCAGTAAACCTTCATTTTTAGAACTCTAAAAAATTATACCTTGTGACGCACAAGTATTTGGAGATCTGCTTGCAAGCACATGTACCCCTTTCCCCTTACGTACATATAATAATTTTATATACATAATTTGTATACATAATATATAACAAGCTTCAGAGCAGTTCTTTAGAGCAATTTGAAAGACTGTTGCTGGGCTATAGTCCTCAGTAAGACAATGAATAAAGCATTTACTAGCCTACTTGGTGGTTGACTTTCTTTCTTTCTTTCTGTCTACAGTGGGGAGCCATGAAAAAGCAGAAGTGGAAAACTACTTTTTAAAAAGTCAAGATTTCTCTGGAGTTTTATGACACAGATAGGAAGACTTTACCTGCCTTGTTCATCTTTGTAAATCCAGCACACAAGAGTTCCCTGCACATAATAGTTGCTGTCTATTCGCTGAACAAAGGAAGCAGCTTGAAGAGGCCTCTGTAGAGAAATTACACAAGATTTCAGAGCAGTTAGGATTATTTTCAACCTTTGGGAAACAATTTGACAATATACACCAAGATTCTTATAAATATTCTTTTTTTTTTTTTTTTTTTTTAAAGATTTTATTTATTTATTTGCCAGAGAGACACAGCGAGAGAGGGAACACAAGCAGGGGGAGTGGGAGAGCGAGAAGCAGGCTTCCCGCCGAGCAGGGAGCCCGATGCGGGGCTCGATCCCAGGACGCTGGGATCATGACCTGAGCCGAAGGCAGACGCCTAACGACTGAGCCACCCAGGCGCCCCTCTTATAAATATTCTTATAATTTAAACCAATAATTCTATTTGTGGGACTCCATCCTAAAGTAATAATCCAAAATGAAGAAAAGCTTTATGCATAAAGTTTATTACAGTATTGCTTTTAATAGAGAAAAAAAAATGGAACCAATCAGGCTAACAGTTAGGAAACAAGTTATTGTGTACATTTTATCTGTGGGGTATTTAAAAAGCTGTCATTAAAATGACTATAAAGACACTATAATACCAGAGGAAAATATTTATATTATCATATCAAGCTTTAAAAAACCCACCAAGATGCACAACTGAAGATAGAGCATGATTACAAATTATGGGGAGTGTGGCAGGCGGGGGAGAAAGTTAAAAATTTGTCCGGAGGTGGTGGTAAAACACTTTTTCTTTCTTTCTTTCTTTAATCCTTCTGTGTATTTTCCTTATTTTTCACAATTACTTCATTCACTCAGCAAATATTTACTGAGAGCCCAGTATGGGCCAAGCATTGCTCTAGGAACTGGGGGGGGAAACAGTGACTAAAACACACAACCCGTTTCCATAGAACTTACATTTTAGCTGGAGGAGGCAGAAAATTAACGAGACGAATCTATTAAGGGGCATAGTACATGATTAGTGCTTGGCGAAAATTAAGGCAAGGAAAGAGAACCAAACTGATACAGTATTTACTTCTTGGTCTGCGGGGGAAGATACTCATCTAGGTGAAAGGCCGGATTTGGAATTTGCCCAGCAGGTAACAGACTGAAAGAGCTGGGAAGCACCCGCCCTGCAGGCGTCGCTGCAGGCCAGTTTGGCCTCGGGTTTAAGTTGGGCGCGGGAGGGCCCTACGAAACGAATCACGTGACTCGAAGGGGCGGGAGGAGGACGACTGAGAAAACAGCGAATTTGCCTCCTCACTTTCTCTTCAGGAAGGCGGGCGGAGCCGAAAACCAAATAAACGTCTTCTGAGCGACTGGGGGCGGGACAGACCGGAGCCGACCGAGCCTCCAGCGCCGACTCTCGCCGAATTGGTTTTTCGGTTGTTGGTCACTGTGGCAGAGCCGTCTGCGGTCGGGCTGAGACGTGGGGAGCAATGGCGACCTTTGTGAGCGAGCTGGAGGCGGCCAAGAAGAACCTGAGCGAGGCCCTGGGGGACAACGTGAAACAGTAAGAGCTGTTCTGGCGCAGCCTCCAGGTCTCCGCGCCGGTGCTCCCCTGGCTTCGGGCTGTCGACCCGCCCTGGAGACACCCCTCGCCGCCCCGAGGCCTGTGGTGCCTCGCGTCGCGGGCGGCGGGGCCTCCGGGTTTCTCGGGCCAGAGCCGGGCGTGCAACCCGTATTCGCCCAGCTGGAGGGGCCGGGCCTCCCTGGCTCCCTCGGGGCTCGGGCGGGCGCCTTCGCCCGGGACTCTCTGCCCGGGGTGGGGCGGGAGAGGCGCATTCCACGCCCAAGGGCCTACTGAACGGTTGCGGGCCCCTGCGCTGAGTTCGTGACGCGTGAGGCCTGCCCCGGGCCGAGTGACCGGGAGCCCGACGCGCCCCGGCTGGAGCGGGCACCGCGCGGGGCGGCCCGCCCCTGGAGGGCTTCTTGGAGGCGGAAGCTTATTGAGGTCGGGGGATGTGTAGACCCTGCGTTGTAGAGCACTGACAGCAATTTCGGAAGGCGGACAGACCCTCCGGTAACATGCCGAGCACCACTGCGGTTACAGTGATGATCTCAGTAGCGGACGTTATTTGAACACCTTTTAAGCGCTCTAAATGTCCTGTCTCATCTAAGCCTCACAACAGAGATGTGAGGTAGGTACAGTTGTTGCTCCCGTTTGATGGATGTGAAGACTGAGATCCAGAGAGGTTATGGAACTCTTCCAAGAGTCGCTAGGCCTCTCGTGCCTGATTCCTGGCACTGAAACCTTACAAGGGGTTCCAAAGGAACCTGCACCCAGCCAGACCTGGGCTAGAGCGGGGGACCGAGTACGCAGGCAGGGCACATGCTGAATGGCGGGATGTACGAACAATATTCAGCCAAGGCCGAAGCCAAATAATGTATTTCTGAAGTACAAGGACGAGTTTGGAAGTTTTCAGAACATGAATCGTTATTACAATTTTATTTTTTAAAAATATAGGAAGCAAATTTTAAATGTTTAAAATTGTAATGCCTGCGTTGTTGCTGCTAGGTGGCTTCTGTGATATTCCACACATTTGCATTACACAGTAGATGGTCACTCAAAAATGTTGCTGAAGGAGCAAGGCATTTGGGGGACACTTTCTTCTTCTCTTTTTTCTTTATATTCTTTGTTATAACTAGATTGAAGTTACTTGGATGTCATACATCATTTTGGAATTTTTCCTTTCTGTGAAGTTTTGAGGTGGTGGAGTTGACATTCTGCTTTTTATCCTGGCAAGATATGCAGAATTCCCATGTAAGACTTTTTGAAACACTCATGGCCTAAACAATAACTAGAAACAAAATATAATTTTTTTAAAGATTTATTTGTTTATTTGAGAGAGAGAGAGAGAGCACGAGCTGGAGGGGGGGAGAGAATGCTAAGCGGACTCCGTGCCTTAACACTGATCCCGATCCTGTCCTGGGGCTCAGTGTCACCCTGAGATCGTGATCTGAGCCGAAATCAAGAGTCTAACACTTAACCAACTATGCCACCCAGGCGCCCCAAACAAAATATAATTCTTAAAGATTATTTTAATATTATGAATGTTAAACTTCTACAGACACTAGCATTAAAATCCTAATCTATTATTTTGGCATCATTATTTAATTTTTCTGAACATTTATTGACTCCCAAAGATAAAGTATTCTACCTAAAATTACATTTTAATATTCATGTTTACTGTCAATTTCTTTGCTTAATTAATTGAAAATTAATTATTTTAATAGGTAAAATTAACAGTTTTCACAATTCATTAAATACTATACTTTGTTACTTTTGTAACACTGCTAAAATTTACATTTTTAAGCACAGTTGACTTTTTACTGTTATGTCTAGGATGCTTAAAGTATTTGAAAGTATTTCCATACTCTAATAAATTTGCAAGACCTGGCTGTGTGTGATTTACTGATTAGATGTGATGGTGACTTCTGTGATCCCACACATATCACACAGGGTTGCCAGAAATTTGAAGTTATATTTCCTATTTGGTCTTTAAAGGCCAATGCTGGTTATCAGATGTTGGTCAAATATAGGTGCTAAGGCTGAATTTGGTGCATCTGTATCGTGAATCTCCACTAACAATGCAATCAAAATATGCTTTGGTGCCAGGAATAGTTAATGGCACAGTGTTGTTCTGTATTTTTCCATTCTCTCACTGTCTTTTCCCCCTGCTCCTTAAAAAGTGTCTCTTGGTTGAACACTCTATAATATTGCTATACAGTATTTTCTCATATTTCTTCCATGAGTAGTTTGCTTTGGTTTATATAACTTGGCTATTCAAACATGGTCCTTGGTGGTAGGTAGAACAGAGTGAGTGTATAAGGAATCCAGAGAAGAGTTGTTTTCTATTTATCTAGTGGTCCAAGTGCCTTTACGTCAGGTTGCATGCCCACATCAGCTTCTAGAAGGACATGGCCTTTGCCAATTTACTCACTTTGTGTGGTACCCAGGAGAGTGTCCTGTTTAGAGAGGTGTTGGATTTTTTGGTGACTTGATCACGTTATTTAGTTTTCTCTAAGTATCTTCAGTGCTTCCTAGTCTGACCCACTTACATTTCTCTTCCATCATCCTCACCTTCATAGAGGTTGACTAATTTTTTCCCCAGCTGTTGAGGAAAACAGTTATTTGTTCATAGCTATACAGCAAGGTAACACAGAGACCGGGATTGGGGAGCAGGTCTTCCAAATCTTGGAAGGGATGCTCGCTATTTGGGCTAGAAAGTTTGCCATTGGAGAAGATAGGTAGTATCATGTTGGTAGAGCTTCCTGATAGAGCCTTGTTTTACTTACAAGTTCACACTCAAAATACAAATACATTTGCATCTTTCTTGTAAAATAGTGACACGGGGCTTTTAAGTAACGAAATTTGTCTCCTGTTACTATCTTTTGTTGGATAGAATGGGCTTGGAAAAGACTTGTTTTTTCTGTGGAGCTTTATTTCATTTCATAATTGTTCCTGTCTTTAAAAAAAAAAGCATTTAAGTGTCCATTGTTGGGAAGTTATTGACTAACGAGTGTAGGAGTATCAGGTGAAAAGTAGTGCCAAACTCTAAAACTAAACATATTTTGCTATTGAGTGAAATGGGTCTTGGGCAACTTTGACTCCCTTAAAGCTTATAGTTTTCTCCTGGAAAAAAAGAATGCATGTGAACCCAAAGCTTTGCATGAGGTTACATTCATACATGGCTGGTTAGATACAGAGACACATACTAAGATGACTTGAAGCTAATCTGTGTTCAGGAGAAGCCCTGCCATGGGTGTAATAAGGCAGTGAGAGCATTAAACCATCTTTTTTTTTTTCTTTTCTGTCAGGAACTCGAGCATCAGAAAGTAGCTAAGTGTGAATTGAAAGTGATTGTAAGACATGGACTGAGTAATTTTTAATTCTGTTTCATGAGCAGGGAGCAGCTTCCTTAAACACAGAACCAAAGGCTGTGGATGTGAAAAGTCGTATTTTACTCCTATTTCTAATATTAAGGTATAAAGGGTCAAATCTTTTTTTTTTTTTTCCTGCTAGTTAACTGGTACCTTTTATGATTAGTGGTTGGTTTTCACTTTAAAAACCACTAAGTTTCTCATATCCACAGGTATTTTCTTTGTGGTGAGGTGTTTTAGGTACTCAATACTTCAGCCAGTTAGATTAAAACTTGAGTTCATTTGAAAGGAAGGAGGTTACCAGGATCAGTATTAATGACCACTTCCAAACCCATAAAACACATACACCTTTTAAAATATAATTTTTTCTTATTGGGGGATGATTGACATATAACATTATATTAGTTTCAGGTGTATAACAAGTATTCTAAATATATTGCAAAATGATCATCACAGTAAGGAGTTAAAACCGTCATGATACATACTACGAAGTTTTTTTCTTATGAACTTTTAAGATCTCTCAGCAACTTCCAAATATACAATACAGTATTATTAACTATAGTTAATAATTAGAAAATTAGTGTATTTGAAATTAATATTTAAAAGTTAATACTTTTAATAATAATACTTTTAAAATATAAATCTTAAATGTAGGATTCTGGAGGGTAGGTCTTTTAGAAAGTTAACAGAGAGGAAGGAAAGGTACAGCTGTGGCTTTTGACTGATTGATTCATGAGCCCAATTATGGGCCTACCTGTCAGTCCCTTTTGGGAAAAACTTTTCTTCCTTCTCCTTCTGTTGGTATTCTGATTCCTAGGCGTATTGGTTTTCAAGGCTGCCATAACAAAATACCACAGATGGGGTGGCTTAAACAACAGAAATTTGTTTTCTCATCGTTCTGGAGGCTGAAGTCTGACATCAAGGTGTCATCAGGGTTGTTTTTTTCTGAGACCTCTCCCTTTAGCAGGTAGATGGCCACTGTCGTGTGTGTGTGTGTGTGTGTGTGTGTCCTAATCTCTGGCCACTATCTGGTGTGTGTGTGTGTGTATGTGTGTGTGTCCGTCCTAATCTCTTCTTACAAGGATACCCATCACATGGGCCTAGGGCCCATCCTGAAGACGCCATCTTAATTTAATTACCTCTTTAAAGGCTTTGTCTCCAAATACAGTCACTTCCTGGGTGCTGGGGGGACTAGGGCTTCAACATATGAATTTGGGGGGAGGAGCACAACTCAGCTCATTATTCAGTAGGGAATGCAAAATTTCCTTCCCTGGGTTTTGGAGCAGGTAAAGTGAATTTGGGAAGGAAGCAGACCCCTTGGTTCTTAATACTGCCTCTGCCTTTGCAGATACTGGGCTAACTTAAAGTTGTGGTTCAAGCAGAAGATCAGCAAAGAAGAGTTTGACCTTGAAGCTCATAGACTTCTCACACAGGATAATGGTAAAATAATTATCTGGGGAGTTATTTTACTGTTCTGAAGTTTTCCCAGATTTGAATAAATGGCAAATAAGTAATTGCAATACATTTTGTAGTCTTCTCACTTAAAAAAATAAAATTGGGTTTTTAGTGGTGTGTAAGATTATTTTAATAATATGGATATTTAAAGTGTAAAGAATGGCAGGATAGGGGATAATCCAAAGTCAAATAATGGTTTCCTTATGTTTTAAATATTTTGTATTTGATTTGTGACAATCTTCCCTTTTTCAGTCCATTCTCACAACGATTTCCTCCTGGCTATTCTTACGCGTTGTCAGATTTTGGTGTCTACACCAGGTAAGGGAGTGGAAATATTTCCAGGGATGTCAGTTAGCAAAGCCATGGAGCACTGGGCTTTAGCTTCCTTTAACAGACACATCTGTTGTTTGCAAATGAAATGGTCTTTGAACTGCTCAGAAGAAAACATTTATTATGTAGGTACAGATTGTTTTATAGAACCTTTGTGCAGGTGATTTCCCTGAGCTTATATTGACTTTTGGTCTTTACTGTCCACTCAGCTTGATTTTCAGTTACTTAAATGAAAGACGAGTGAGGAAGAGGGTGGGCGGTCAGGATGGAGAAGCTGAGGGCAGCCAGTGTTAGGAGAGAGTTTCCACAATAGAGGGAAGGTGACGTAGGATTCGGTGGAGGGGCAACCACATGGTGAAAACCTGGACTTTCACTTGTATTCTCAAGTAAGGTAGTAGCACCTGGAAGGTTAGAGCTGCAGCTTGTGGGGGAGGTAGGTAGAAGCTAATTCTGCCACTTCACCCTGGATAGGTATAGAGAGAAACAGTGACTGTTTTGCCCCTAATTTTTTGGAGCTTAAGTGGTGCAAGTCACTTCTTTCAACCATCTTATTTTAATCAAGTAGTCAAAAATAAAGAATTAAATACATTAAAAATTTGCCTTACAATTAAACTTGTCCTGAGCTCTTGTTAAAAACTTGGATTTATAGGTACCTCCTGCTGTAGATTAAGTTGAATATTTTTGTTTTTAAAGGACTCATGGTGATTGTGACGGTCATCTTTATGTAGAAGTGACTACTAGTACTTTCTGTTGTTTCTCTCTGCTAAGCTCTACTGTGTGATAAAGAATATAGACACAATCTCCTCAAGTCCAAGTCCTGCACACTCCAAGAAGTTGTCGTTGGTGTAGAGTGGTGAACAGTGAGCATTTGTTTATGGAGAGTGGGGTTAGTAGGGGCTGCTTCCCTTAGCCCACACTGCCCCTTGCTGTACATTGTTACATGTGTCAGATTTCTGATGTTGTGTTTTCTTTAGATAGAGGTGGACTTCAGCTAGTGAGATCAGAAAGATGGTCCACTCCTTTGTGTAAAATGTAATTTGATCAGGAAAGCCAACATTGTGAGAACTAGACCTTGCTTTTTACGTAGGTATATTCTAAAGGGGCATATGTGCAAAAGGTGAGTGGTATGATTGGGAGTAAAAACCCTGGTTGATAGGAGTCAAGAGACTTAGGTTCAAGTTTAGGTTTTGCCGCTAGCTTAGGTGGTATAGTTAATTATTGGGTGTTCTTAGCTTTCACATTTATAAAATACAGTAACATTTGCCGTATAGATAGATATAAAAAAGCGGACGAAAGAACATGTGAAAAAGTGCCCTTGAAATTAAAAAGTGCCGAACAAATATGAAGTGGTGTTAGTAAATGTTAAGTGGCTGATTCTAACTAAATAAAGCCTTTGATATTCAGGAATGTTTGTTAGTGGTGATTTTAAAATAAATGATGAAACGTTTGGAATTTGAGAGGTTATTTCTCTGTCCGACACCCAGAATATATTTCCTCAAAATGAAATTAATAGTTGCTGGCGACAAAGAGATGATTTCTATTAAAAGTGAAATAGAGAAATAGTTCTTTGTATGTATAATACTTAGGGATGGGTTTTCTGTTGTTCTAAGCTAGGCAGGAAGGATGATTTTAATAATACTGATCGAGTGACCGCAGTGCAACAGACACTGTGCGCTCTTTTTAAACTTCGCAACAACTCTTTAGGGTAAGGGTTAGCCTCTTTTTTTATGGACTAGGAAACAAACTTCAGAGAAGACAAAAAGAAATGAAAGCAAAACTTAACTGACACCTTATCCAGCCAGTAAGTGGAAGTGTTGGATTCCCACTGAAATCTGCCTGCCGCTGGAAAACTGTCCTTGTTGTCAGTCAGTCAGTCCTTCCTCACTGTGCTCTGCCTCCTCGTTTGGAATGTGAACACCTAACAGCCAGGCCATCCAGCACAAGTCGGTTTCTCTGGGAACCTTCTGTGATTGGCTGTCCTCATCAGTGAGACATTTGACGAGGTGGGGAGGAGGAACTTGACTTCCCAAGCACTTCTCCCCCCGCCCCTTCTAACTCCTTTCTAGTTTACATGCAGTGTTACATTAGTGTCCGGTGTACAATATAGTGATTCAGCACTTCTGTACAGTACTCAAGTGCTCATCATGATAAGTGTCCAAACAGCCCTTTTTTTAACTGACAAACTTGGAGTATTTTTTTTAAAGCTTTAAAAACTCATTCTTCAAAAAACATCAAGATGGAAATAATGTCATTGCTTAGATGATGAGTGGTGTTTTTTTTTTTTTTTCTGTCTTATAAAAGTTTTGGGGGTAATTTTTTCAAGTGTACTGTAATGAGCTTGGATTACTTTGATTTTTTTTTTTCTTTAAACTATATATACATACACTTAGGGTTAGAAAGAAATGATACAGAAGGTCTGATAATGAAAAGTTTCTTCCCACTCCTAGACTTGTTCTCAAAGACAACTACTTTGTTTCTTGTTCTTCTGGTAGGACTTTGATAGCTCCTCACTGGAGCTTAAATCTCTTTCTGGATTTACTGATTTTAGACATCTGTCTTAATGCTTTGTGTTTGTGAGATTTCCTCAACTCTTTCAATCTTTCTGTCCAATGCATTCTTTTTTAATTAATATTTATTTATTTGAAGGAGAGAGAGAGTACAAGCAGGGGGAGCAGCAGAAGGAGAGGGAAAGGGAGAAGCAGACTCCCTGCTGAGCAGGGAGCCTGATGTGGGACTCAGTCCCAGGACCCTGGGATCATGACCTGAGCTGAAGGCAGACGCTTAACCGACTGAGCCACCGAGCCCCCCCCCACCCCCTGCCAATGCATTCTTTAATTCGGCAATTTTTATAATATCTTCTTTTTGTTTTATGGATATACATCTTTTCAAACTTCTCTGAAGGTACCAGTTAGAAATTATTTGAGGTCCTTTTTGTTGCCTGAATTCTTTAATCTGGGACCTCTATTTTCTGTTTGTTTAGCTTGGTCTTTCTGATCATGTTACAGATTATCGTCAAATGTCTGCTGATCATGTTTAAGAATGAAGCATACAGGGCGCCTGGGTGGCTCAGTCGTTAAGCGTCTGCCTTCAGCTCAAGTCATGATCCCAGGGTCCTGGGATCGAGTCCCACATCGGGCTCCCTGCTCGGCGGGAAGCCTGCTTCTCCCTCTCCCACTCCCCCTGCTTGTGTTCCTGCTCTCGCTGTCTCTCTCTGTCAAATAAATAAAATCTTAAAAAAAAAAAAAAAAAAAGAATGAAGCATACAATGCCTGGGGATTTTGTTTTAGAGTGAGCTGACGGGAGGCCAGCTAAACTGGTGTCTCTCAAATGCCAGCACGCAGAGAGTTGTGCTCTAGGGTGCCAACATCCCTACCAACTACCTTAGTAAATCCCAGAAATTTTGTTCAGTTTAATTAGAGGAGAGTCTTCATTCTCTTAACCCCTCTCCCCCTTCCCCCTGCTGTTATAAATACTGCACTATGTATGGACGTGAGCAGGGCTAGCTTTGGGGCCTATGAACTGCCCATGAACTCAGAAGGACCCCATACTTGGCTTAGTGCTCTACTGTGGTTGTTTTAAAATTGTAAATATTTGAACAAAGGACCCTGCATTTTTATTTTGTACTGAGCCCACTGCTAGTGGTGAGGGAAGGGGTTTGTGTAGATGATTTTTAGTATAGCCCTTCCATTAATCTTGTTTTTAGCTTTACTGATCCCTCCCTGGTTTCCACTGTACTTACCTTCTCCAAATCCAGATTTTTTGTGGATTTCTGCTACATAGGTTGACTGGTTTCTGCATTTCCCAACCTTACCTAGCCTGGGTTCTGCTGGGTTACGGCTTCCATGTGTCTGCTTGTAATTCAGCACCTTTTTAGCTCATTGTTGAAATTTGTTGAGATCTCATCTTGTTTCACTCATCTTCCTTTTTGTCACCATTGTGGATATGTGCTGTTTACTTTCCACTATTATCATTTTTAGTGGGGTCTTGGAAGAGAGAGGAGATAAATTCATGTGCTCTGTTTGCCATTTTGAACTAGAAAATTCTGTCCTACTTTTTTGATACTACTGCTACTCATAAGCAAACAAAGCACCCAATAAACATTAATTAAAATATGGAAAACAAATTTGTCTTTATAAAGGAATAATTTTGGTAACAGCTGAAAAAAATGTGATTTGAGAGGATTCATACTTTTGTTTAGAAAGTAGAAAGAGAAGATCTGAATTTAAGCATTTATTATTTATTTTCATTACTTGAGCATTCCATACTTTTTTAGCCCAAAATGAAAACAAACTTGGCAGTTGACAACTGTCATTATTTTCTCTTATGGTTATGATTTTTCTCTCTCACAGAGGGTGCTGGATCTTTGCCCTGGACGGGGGGTTCTGCAGCTAAACCTGGAAAACCAAAGGGGAAGAAAAAGCTTTCTTCTGTTCGTCAGAAATTTGATGTAGGTTGTTACTCAATAGATCTTGATAACAACTGATTTAAATGCTGGTGTGATGAAACTGGCTTTAGTTTTTAAATAAATCTTAAAATACTGGTAGTAGAGTTGAAAAAAAGGGCATGATTCAAGGAGGAAAAATGTTACTGTATTTGAAGTTGATAAGAGTTTCAAAGACTGTGAGTCCCAAGTGTCTGAATTTTTATAATTCTAGTTTGTTATTACATAAATATTAATATGTTTTCATTAGTACCTAATGATTTTTTAGTGATTCAGAAAGTATGCCTGTGTTCTTTCTCCTCTTAAATATTTTTCTGGAATGAATAATGTTTCTTACATTGAAGACTTCTGTTCCGTGGCTCCGGCATGCCTGGAGGCCTCCGGTAGGATCCTGGTGATGCCCAGCTAGGCCCTGAGCCTTTGGGGATCAGCAGAGAAGTCATGAAGGCGTTTGGCTATAAAATTTGTAAACATTTTAGAATAACTTGCTTTTTTGTTTGTATTTGGGGAAGGAAGTTTCTCAAAAGTATTCCTTTTATAGATTTGACTGGGTGTTGATAGGTTTATTGATTAACATCAACAAACATTTGTTTCTACCTTTGCTCTGTGCTTTCTATCAATCATATTCAATCTGGAGGGCATCAGTATCTCCAGAGAGGCATACCTTGGTTTAAAAAGGGATGTTTGCTATAAAATACAGTTTTATACTTGGAAAATGGAAAAACAGCCAGTGTTTCTTTTGTAATACAAACTTCAAACAGGGACAGGTCATGTTCGCTACCAACAGCACATCTCCCACTGATGAAGGAGAATACAGATGGGCTATCTGAGTCTACCCGAGGAAGGCAGAAGCTTTATGGGTGGGAAAAGATTGAGAAACACTGGTTTATTTTATTTTTTTTAAGATTGATTTATTTATTTTAGAGAGAGAGAGTGTGCACACTCGCGCTCCTGCAAGCAGGGGGAGGGGCAGAGGGAGAGAGAATCTCAAGCGAATTCCCTGCTGAGCGCAGAGCCCTACTTGGGGCTCAATCTCATGACTCTGAGATCATGACCTGAACCGAAATCAGGAGTCAGACAGGCACTTAACCAACTGAGCCACCCGGGCGCCCTGAGAAAAAACTATTTTAAATAATGAGAATGACTGTGTCTTAATGAGATTGTGTGTTGAGGATTTTAAGTAGAAGATGATATAAAGTAGTTACAGAGTCTGGTGTTCTCTTGGAATACCTGTTATTAGATCTGTCATGTTGGTTGGCTAGGCTTTTTAGAGCATAATTGGAGTATTACTATATATTTGTACTTTCAGAACTTACTTACGAGTATACTTAAAATGCTCTGACTTGTTTGAAAATAGTTTTATATCTTCTCCTTTCCCCTAATTGTAATTTTTAGCACAGAGCCATATATTCTGTGATTACCAAGGTATTAATTGAATAGAATAAACTGTGCATATACTACCATTATTCCCCTTAATTCATGTCTTCATTATTACTCTGTAATGGGTGTGAATCTGTGATTATTTGTGCATGAGTTACTTTTTTTTTTAACCCCTGTGGTATGGCTTTGGTGGCATTAATTTGTGGGATCTCAAGTCCAATAAATTGGTTACTTTTGTTTGTCTTACTACTTGCCACTGTGATGAATAATTTTGAAAAGTTTTCTTACCCATAGCATAGATTCCAGCCTCAAAATCCCCTCTCAGGAGCCCAGCAGTTTGTGGCAAAGGATCCCCAAGATGATGATGACTTGAAACTTTGTTCCCACACAATGATGCTTCCCACTCGGGGTCAGCTTGAAGGGAGGATGATAGTGACTGCTTATGAGCACGGGTTGGACAACGTCACCGAGGAGGCGGTCTCAGCGGTTGTCTATGCGGTGGAGGTTGGTTTGCTGGTGGCAGAAACAATCTTACAGGTTGGATGTAACGAGCTTGTGTGTGTTGTTGAAAGTTGGGACTGCAAGAAAAGAACCAAAATGTCGCCATCTCAGAATTGTCATCCTGAAATTATTTTCTTTTGAGGAGAGAAACACCTCATGGTCCAGGCAGTTGCCTTCAGTGAACAGACTAAGCTCTTCAGAGAGGTTAATTATGGCATAACACTTCTGCTTAACTTGGTGTTTAATTTAACAGGGGAACAGTTTTTAAGGGGGAAAAAAAAAAGATTGAGAATCCTAAAGATTAAAATCACTGATGTTTGCTGTGGCACGGCATTTAAAGAGCATTAGATTTCGTGCCTAAACAGTGGGATTCTTGCCTCAGCACACTGTTTGATCCATTCACTTTATTCATTTAGTTATTTGACAGAATATATTGGGTTCTATAGTGTACAGGTATGCCAGGCGATACTGGGTAATTCCCAATACTTGGGGCCTCCAATTCCTCACATGTACCTCGAAAATCATAATAGCTATAGATCATGAAGTTGTAAACATTGGATGAATTTTGTGTGTGGAAATGACAGAGTATATCATTAAGTCCTCATCATATGAGATGATCTTACTGGTATAGTTGAAAACTCCCCTGTTACTAATAGTGGACTGGGACCAGCTCTGTCTCTTTATTTTCACAGACATTTTCCATTCCTCTCTTATGTACTTGGCTCTCATAAGAGATATTAAATACCTAATTTTTTGCTTATTTCCTGTATATCTGCTCTATATGTGGCTTTTGAGAGAGCCAACGTTCTTTTGATGCAAGGATTTTAGTAGATTGGGCATTATAACCAATAAATCTTAGATCTTGAAACTTTTTTCCTATTTTAAACCAGATTTCAAGGTAGTTTGCCTCCTTTTAAAAATTTCATGTATTTATTTTTGTACTTCTATTTAAAGCTATCTGAAAATTCTGTTTTGAGAGAGGAGCCAATTTAGAGATATAAATAACTTTTTAAATAAATTTCATGTAGAGCAAGCCCATATTAACTAGAACTAAAGAAAAATAGCACACCTCCCTCTTTCCTATACCCTCCTACTCTGGTGTGGCTCTGTGGCTCTTTGGTAAACCTTCAGTTGGTTCCATCATATGCTAGCCCGTCGCATATCTCCATCCACTAAATGCTAGTAAACATTTTTTGGTCAATGGAAGTTTTATGATTTGCTTTTAAACAGGAGTTCATGCTATTTTTCTTTTCTTTCTTGTTTTTACAGAATCACCTTAAAGATATATTGACATCAGTTGTGTCAAGAAGGAAAGCTTATCGGTTACGTGATGGTCATTTTAAATATGCCTTTGGTAGTAATGTAACCCCACAGCCATACCTGAAGAATAGTGTAGTAGCTTACAACAACTTAATAGAAAGGTATATGAAGTTTCTTGTGATTTCGCAACCATTCTTTCTAGTTGCTACACTATTACGTGTTAGACCCCTGTTAAATAATTGGTTATTATGTTTCTGTAAAGTCTAAAGTACCTTTGAGAGCAGTGCAGTTTTATTTTCTTAAGTTGCATCCTTGCATAACTAGTGAATTATTTGGTGCTGTTTATCCGAAGTGACATTGCAGAGGCTGCCACATGTGGTTTAATGTGAGTGCCCCCCATTTTCTGAGGTGGAATGGAATGGTTCTCTGAGGCGGTGCGTTTTGATGGCTCCTAAGGGGCAGCACCTGCCTGGTGGTAGAAGTGGGCCAGCCCTCAGTGAGAAGCATGGCCTGTGATTGTTGGGTCAACGTTGGGTATCTTGACGGCGGGAGGAGGGATGGGAGGTGTTTCTCTACGTCCTTATGTGGCTTCTGTAGCTGTAGCTCAAGAGAGTGGCCTGTGCTGAGTGTCATCAGATTGCTCTTGGCAGACCCGGTCTCGGCCCCAGGCTCTGGGATTCCTCTGTCCACCTTCCACGGAGGGCTCCCAGGACTTGTAATGTCCTAGGTCATCACTTTATGAGATGACCTGGATTACCTTTCTTCTCATCCATGTGTTGTCTCTTTTCACCCCTCCGCCTTCCTTTCTTCCTTCCCTGCAAATAATTTAGTCCAAATTTTAAGGCTTTGGGAAAGAAAAAGCAATGATGTAATTTTTCTTGTGGTAACTGAAGTGACTGAATTTCTTTGAGTGCCAGTTATCTGGTTGGTTAGGGAGATGACAGGGAGGTACAAGTTCAGAGAGAAAAGTGTAACTGGGAAGGGTGGTGGGAGTGATGAGGGTGCAGAACTAACAGGAAAGGAAGGTAGGAGATGTGGTAGGAAAGCGTGAAGGCTGGGAAAGCCGAGAAGAGAGTTGGACATAGCAAAGGTGTTGACGGCACGCGGAGGGGTTGTACCAGGGCCTCCTTCATGGCCAAAGACCTTTCCGTGGCTCACAAGGCCCAGTTTGAAGAGCACCATCTTAAATTAGGTTCACTACTTATATTTAGGTTACCAAATGTGAAGATTTCCATTCTCAGTCTCATTCAGGCCTATCTGTGTAGGGGTATTTGTTCTCTTTTGTCATTCTTTTTTAGAAAAAATAAAACCAAAAAAAGCAGGCGGGGGGGCGCTCCTTTTAGTGGCTGAATGCTGGGAGCAATGTCTCTGACCCTGCCTGGCCTCCAGAGCTGCCCTCTCTCCCCCACTGGCCAGTCCCGGGAGGGCTTCTGCCTCGCTGGCGGCTGCTTGTTTCCCCAACAGGGCTGCCTTTGTCTGATGCCCATACCCACGCTCATACCCCGCCTGGGCTTTTGTCTGAGGTATCTCCTCACTGTTGTTTTACCTCCTGGAAGTTCTTCAGAATTGTATAGGTCATCTCCTACAGTGTTAGGACTTAAAAATTATGCCTGACTTCCCTGCTGATACTATATCTGGGTCCTGTTTTGGGAAATTGGCAAGATTTGGATTTTCTCCATCCTCCATTTTTGCCTGTTGCTTATTCTGTGCTCTATCTTCTTTCCTTGCATGTTATTTTTCAATCCTGTTGTCTCCAGTTACATTTTATCTTCCTCTCCCAAGTCAGTTTTTCAATTTCGTTTTCCTTTAATTCAGGTCTATTTTTTTTTTCCCCCAGACTAGAAGCACTTTAAGGGCAGGAGACCATTTTGGCTCAGTATCCTGAGCTTAGTAAATATTTTTAACATTGTAGAGAGAGGAGTGTAAGTGTAGTTGCTGTACATTTCATTTCCGGCCTGACAGATGGGCTGCCTTTGAAAATTAAAATTACAGGCTACTCATGTATATACTAGCTAAAAAATAATTGGGTTTGTAGTTGGGTTTCTCTTTCATTTTAAGATATTTTTAATAAGATGTATTAAAGCCCATTTCTATTCTAGTTGCTCAGTTGTCTCCTTCCTAGTTCCTGGCTTTGTTTTCAGTCCTCCAGCCTTCTCTGCTCCGTGTGCTGGTCTGAACCCAGCTTCTCACCCGCCCCCAGACGACGCGGAGCAGCAAGCTGCACTCCTGCTGGCCTGCTCGGGGGACACTCTCCCCGCATCGGTGCCTCCAGTCAACATGTACGACCTGTTCGAAGCTTTGCAGGTAACTCTCCGCCCCTTAAGGCTGACCTAGATTTATGGGTAGGTGCAGAGTTTCTTTGAGTTTACAAAGATATTCAGTAGCTTTTCCTCTTCCTGGTTTTGGTTTTCAGTTTTTAGTTTGTCATTAAAACGATTAATACTACCCTCATTTTTCAAATCCAGGGCCCAGGCCTCCTTCCTAACTTACCTGTCCCAGCCCCCATGTCCCCCGTGAAAGAAAGAAAAGGAAAAACATCCTTTTGTTCCCTTACTCCTATTTCAGAAGCTTGTTCTTTCTTTGTTTTCTTGTTATCTAGTTGGAGCTTCATTAGGCTCTGGCTCATAGTTGATAGGTTTGTGCATCTTTTGTGTGAGTGTTTTGTTGATATAACCCTTCTTAATTTTGTATGTTGGAAAAATAAATATACTGACATGTAATTGGACACATGCGAATATTCTAATCACAGGTACACAGGGAAGTCATTCCTACACATACTGTATATGCTCTCAACATTGAAAGGATCATCATGAAACTGTGGCATCCCAATCATGAAGAACTGCAGCAAGACAAAGTCCACCGCCAGCGCCTGGCGGCCAAGGAAGGCCTGTTGCTCTGCTGAATTAGGGTGATTTGAGGGTACGGGACCCTCAGCAAATTCATTGGTTATTGAGAATTGAATGTTTTTTGGGCCCGCATTTCAAGACTGAAGTGTATAGTGTAAATATAAATTTTCCTATGGAAATGTGACACTGAGTACATTTTGTGTTGCTACTGTGAAGCCATTAATAGAAATCTGACTTTGATAATGACCCATATCTCTGTATGTATATATGTGTTCCCAGTTACGGGAGTAAGCACTGATAAAATTCTGTGCCCGGAATGGAGATGTTTGTAGGCATCTGAGGCTTAGTATCCTGTGGTCTGCATGTGAGGTAGATGACCTCCTAGAACAAAGAAGCTGTTATAACTTAGTCTCCATGATCAGCAGGACATCTGTGTGTTCAGTGACAGCATATTTTCTGTATCCAGCAAGCCTAAAATTTCTGCCTTTCTTCTAAATAACTGTGCTCTTGCATTTTGGTTAAAATAATCCACACAGTGTTAAAAATCATATACCTCCTTTAGTGACCAGTTTAATTTTTAACAGATAGAGGTATCTCCCCCAAAGTTCATTACAACTCCATAGAAAATAGGACCTAGAAATGCTGTGCTGTTAGACAAAATAAAGTCCTTTCTTTGCATTAAAAACCAAAATAAAAACCCTGGAATGTAATTAATTAACCTTACAAAGTTTTTTTCTCATAACTTAAGTTTCTTTTATAGTTAATATGCCCAAAGACTTTGATTGGCAAGTTCATCTGTTGATTATTCCTACAGAACATGTTTTAAAAAGCCCATGTAGACATACTGGATTTATACTTAGAAATTCCCCAATTCCTATGTAATATCTGTTTCTCTCCTTTATCAAATGATAAAGTGAAAATAATTTACATTTGGCAGTGTTACTAATAACAAAGTTTGTTTTTTTAGAGGTGATGCTTTTTACTCAAAAGATAGTATTGGTTATATTAGAATGTACAGATGGGTTGTGTAGGTCTAAGTGGTTTATGTATATATATGTATACATGGCTCAGTATTTGGATCTGTGTATTTGATTTTGTACTTTAAATGTGACAAATAAACCTTTTGGGAGAAAACTTTCCTTTTGTGTATTTATTAAAGTAAACATATAAGGAATACTGCCTCCTACAGAAGTTTGAAAAGCCCTGCTCTATGAGATCTTAGCAGACTTTTCAGAGGAATGTGCTAGATGAGAAAGATTAAAGAACGGGTTCCAACTTAGGTATGTCATTTCTTCCTTTTGTGATGTGTAGACTAAAGAGAAAAATTGAACACCTTAGTTTCAGTTCTTGGCACAAGTCTGAAAAGTCCTTCAGAGTTTTAGATCATTTTTCAGATTTAGAAGAATTTGGACTGATACCTAGCTGAATGTAGTGGTTTTGTTTTGGGCTATTTGTACATCTGGGGACTTAATGCTAAGTGTGTGTGAGATTTCATGGGTTCTTCCATGGAGAACAGCCGGGAGCCTCAGCCATGTCCTGCTGCCTCTTGCAGTGATAGCTTCCGGGGAAGTCCAGACCCTTGCTGCTCTCTAGCACGTGGCCTACATCTGTACAGTCACCTACTCTGGTGGGACCACAGGATACCAGAGGACTCCCTTTGCCTCATGTTTTGGGCCTTCATGGAAATCTGCTTTCCATGCCGGTTTTCCTCAAGAATCATTTTGTAAAGTGGAAAGATGGGGTTGAAGGTAGAGGGATACTTAGGATTTTTCAAGAGAGCCCCTGAAAGATTTGAACACCTCTGTTCCACCAGAGGTTGGCTCCAACTCTGTTGCCAACTGTGAGATCCTGAGTGAAGTCGTGACTGCTTATTACCAAGCATTTAGAAAAATAACTCTCCTCATGAGGAAAAAGCTGTTAGAAACCAGGTAATTTCAGACTCAGAAGACAGCGGATTTTTCCTGCAGGAGTGTCAGTAATTGTCTTTTAGCTCCAGGTGTTATCACTATGTAAAACCAGGTTTGATAAGGCCCACCTTACTTTATACCAGGCACCCAGAGTGCTGGCTCAGCACACATTCTCATCGCTTTGACCGCCCCCTGCTGTGATCAACCAAGCAGCCCGTCCTCAGACACCACCACCCCCACCATCGCCTGAAGCCATCAGGACTCCACGATTAACTTTTTTTTTTTAAGATTTATTTGACAGAGAGAGAGGGAACACAAGCATGGCGGAGCTGGAGAGGGAAAAGCAGGCTCCCCGCTGAGCAGGGAGCCCGATGCGGGGCTCGATCCCAGGACCCCAAGATCATGACCTGAGCCGGAGGCAGACGCTTAACCGACAGCCACCCAGGTGCCCCGCCACAATTAACTTCTAAAGGATTACTCTGACCATTAGATAAATGCCTGTGTTCTATCATATTTTTGGCTCTTGCTAAAAGGCCTCCAGGATGTAGAATAAGGGTAAGGAAGCTTGGTTTTAGGGGTCAGACTTAATGTGCTGTGGCCAACAAATTGGTTCAGCACTTGATTCTGATGGCTTAAAAAAAGGAAAAATGTCTGGATTATTCTTGGATAGTAGACTACTTACTTAATTGAATCTATGGGCACAGTAAATTGTCAGGACTAATTTGACTAAAAGCACACCATGAAAGGGCATGTAGGTTCTTCATGCTTTCATTTTTAAAGAAATTTATGAAAACAGGATACTAAGTTTTCTTCTCTGTTCATCAACTTGCTAGCATGCCTTCACTCATTTAAGAGATTAATATCCCTTTATGGATTTCCTTCATGTGATTTGGTAACGTACCATCCCTGAGAGCATCTGAAACATGACTGAGGGAGGAAAAAAGCTACTCATGGGGCACCTCGGTGGCTCAGTGGTTAAGTGTCTGCCTTTGGCTCAGGTCTTGATCTCAGTCCTGGGATTGAGCCCTGTGTCAGGCTCCCAGCTCAGCAGGGAGTCTGTTTCTCCCTCTCCTTCTCCCTTTGCTTGTGCTCTCTCTCTCTCAAATAAATAAAATTGTTAAAAGAAAGAAAAAAGCTATGCATGCCAGGCCTCCCCCCAGCCCCTCACCCTGGACTTTTAATTCAGTTTAAAACCACGTATGTAATTTTTCTTTCCTTTGTCTTCAGACACCAACATTTATATTGCCATCCCATGAACACTTTTTTGATTCAAGGATATTACATACAGACACACACACCCCCCCCCCCAACGTGAATGGAGAATAAAGCGTAAATCATAGTTTGAGGTGTGACCTTTCACAATGCTAGCAGGTAAATAATAAAACCACCATAGCCTATTGTCTTTATTATCAAAGTTTATTGTTGGGGTCAATTTCTATCTACTAGGGAGTACAACTATGTCTCAATATGTGCTATAGTAACTCTAGGGTAATAGCCATTCTGCAAAATAGTTGTACTGGGACTCTGTTAAGCATAGCTCATAATTAAGTCAGTGGAAGAATGAGCCCAGAAAAACCCTGACAGTACAGCCATTACTCTAGGAAAGTTCCAGTGCTATTGCAACCTGTAAGGCATCATCTATCAGCTGATGATGAGACTCAAGAAGATGTTGCTGGAATGAAATAGGAGTTGAACCCATTTTCTACTCTTCTCTGTAAGCAAACTATGGCTCCAATGCAGGAACCCAAAATTAGGTCTTATAAAATCATTTAAGCTCCCAAAACAAGTAAAACAGGACATGAAGAGGAAGGGCCAGGAACCAGGACAGTGGAGGACAAATTAAATCCAAGTGGAGGGGATAGAAACTACTGGAATGAAAGGTAGCTGGATTTGGATGCCATTTGAGATAACAAAGAGTTAGTACAGGTGAAAGCAAATGGGGAAACAATTCAAATACCGAAAAGTTATTCAGATACCAGAAACTAAGTGCAATATCCCCCCCTGCTTGGAGGAAAACTGGTTTTAAGGTGAATCACTAATAGGAAAATGAGTACCTGAGTAGAAATAGGTGTTTCAAGAGGCCAAGAACAGTATAATATATAAATGAGCTGAGTCTACAGGGAGGAAAAGTGGTTACGGTAGCCTGTTACTCAGATCTGACATTGGAATGACATTTTTAGCAATGGCCTTGTCTATAAGGTCCTGGCATATTTTTTTGTAGTACAGATAGCTTGGAAGGAATGTTTTCATAACAACTTATGTGGGAATGCAAATTACTATAATGTAAAAATTCAAAGACCTTCCGTCTATTCCTGCAGGGTAGAAGGAGATTAGAAGTCTTGAAACGGCTGTGGCTAAAGGCCCATGTCCTCTCATACCCTTGTGATAAAAATACTAAAGAAATCAACAAAACAAGTATCAGATGAGTCAATGAGCCTTGTACCATGTAGACAGCAGATAATTCATGGTGACTTGTGCAGGCAGCCTGAGAAAAAGCTCGTGTACTAAATGCTGCCCTGTCATTAAGTATAATGACAAATAGGGCCCTTAAAGAAGGCCCTGAAAAATTCTAGCTGCCAACCAGATTGGGAAGATAAATAAAACAGCAGTTTATTTTAACCTGTATCTTACTGTAACCTAGTCTGTAGAAAAGCCATCTGCCGGCACCAGGCCAGTCTATCTGAATCTTGTTATCATTAGTATCTCATTTTTCCAAAAGAGGAAATACGTAAGTAGCAGGTACACATAAATGACTCATTTCCACACAGCCTTCTCTGCAGTCCTATCCTGTGTGGGCATAGGTTCTACTCTTGGAAGCATTTTTAAAGGCAAAAGAAAACATTTACTTGAGGTTTGCTCCACAGAAAGGACACCAGTGGAGTTGGGCCCATCTGAGTCTCTTGTTGGTGTTGAACAAACGGTCTCTTCTCCAGGAAATACCTTTGTTCATTCATATTTACATGGATTAATCTCCAAAACAAAAAATGGGGCAGAATCAGTTTCTTCCCTAATCATGTCTCTGCTGAAATCAAGGGTCCCAGACACCTTTTCTGACACTTTGTGGATGTGGGGCGGGGTTGGGCTATGTTGCAGGATGGGGTACACAGGCGGCTGTCCAGACGTGGGCTTGTTCCGAGCCCTGTGGCCTTTTGCGGCTCCCTGTGCATCCACACTTTGAGGAATCTTCTTGAGGGTTTTCCTCCCCACCTGTTTCAAAAACAGAGAGAACCTAAGTGTGAATTAACCCTTGGATTTTAGAAATCATACACATTTTAACAAAATTATTCCATTAGTCAGATTTCCAAATAGATGAGGAGAGGCAGTTTTATGCCCATCTGTCCCCTCCTAGGTCTCCTGTTTACTGAGCATCCCTAACTACTTCTATCACTTCTTCCATTCACAAAAGGGCAGCTATTGTATAGGGAACTGGTGGTCATGATGAGCAAAAGGTCACGGTTGATAGACGTAAATGCTCACCTTCACAGCTGCAGCCTAGCCCTTGTCTTTTTTTCCCCTTTCCTCTCCTGGTAGCAAAGAGCTTAGAAAATAAAAAATGTATGGGGGGGGGGGAAAGGTAAAATGAGAAAAGAATGAAAAACTCACTATAATCCAAAGTTTGCTTTCCAATGGAGTCAGTATAATGGTTAGCAGAAAAGGGAGGCTGAGTTTGTGGAGGGACAGGGTAGGGGACATGAGGGGCAGGGAAGCAGTTTCGGTGATTTGAATGTAACAGTAAGAACTCCTCCTTGGCGCCACTGTTACCCAGGGGTCTCAGAATTACACTGGAGTCCAGCAGTACGAGTCCACTTTGACTTGGGGGCAGGGAAAGAGACAGAAGTCACTCCTGCACTTACACAGCGAGGAGAGGGATGAAAGACTTCAGTTAGCATTTCCTTTGGAGAAAAAAAGCAAGTAGGATGGAACCATGGAGTTATGCTACAAAAGGAAGAAGAGATGTCAAGATAGTTTTAGGTCCTCTGTAAAGGAAGGAATGACCTTTCACATTAAACACTGTGTCTCTGGGAAACAAATTGACAATTAGGGAAAGGAGAGCGAGAGGGTAAGATGAACTGTTTGCTCCCCCACTGTACCTGGTTGGCTGTTCTCCCATCTCAAGGTGTGTATGTGTGTGTGTGGGGGGGGGGGGGGGGAGGGGGGGGGGGGAGTAGGCTCGCCTCCACTGGTGTTGCTGGTTAGTCCCCACTCCCCGCTTCCTCTTGAAGCTGCTCCCCTTCTATAGTCAACTCCGAAAATTCCAGGCCTATTGTCCTAGTCCTCACTGTAGTCCTAGATATGTGCCCTGTTTTCTTTTTTTGGTGCATTCAATTTAGAAATCCCTTCAGACCTCAGTGGACTACAAGAAATTATTGCAATTGCTCACTCCACCCATGTGAAGGTCATTATGAGATGAAGAGGATGTTCTAAAGCACTTCTGAATTCCTAGGGAAAAGCCAGCCTAAGCTGCAGTTCTCATGTCCTAGCGGGCTTCTGCGACCGCTCAAGGACTGAGCTGAGGCACGTAGCACACGGTGCTCTCGAGACATCACTGCGTTCTCCCTACAGGCCAGTGAAAGGGAGCACCGTGCACCTGGCCCTAAATGTTCAACATGATTTGTAAGGGAAAGAAGAAAGTTGGCTTTCGGGCAAAACTTTGTTTAACTGAGCAATGTCAGGCCCAAATAATTTGAGCATGACGGCTCTCAGATTAAATGTTCCGGTAGCTCACTCTTTGTTCGTTTTATGTACTATACAAGCACTCCCGGGGCCAGGCCTCAGAGCAAAACCCCCACAAGCAAGCCAAGCGACACCAGACTGACATCCAGGAGCAGCCGAGGGCCTGTTACCTGTGGTACTGTACCATAGGCTTGAGAGTTCTTGGAACCGAAGGAAAGGATGGTAAGAGGGCGGGTGTTTGTGGAACACAAACAGGGCTGTCAGTGAAGGCGCCAAGCGTGCACCTGGGCCTGCCTGGTTACCTTAGTTCTCCCCCGGGTGTCAGTTGCCCTCCCGCGCAGTCTCAGTATCGCAATCTCTGGGGGCCTCCCCTCCCCCTGGAAGCTCGCTCTCAATCTCCCACAGGACATCATCTTCGTCTTCCAGATTGCTGGAGATGTGGCACTTCTTGAAGCCCTGCACGATGGACTCACTGGAGATGCTATTCCAGGCAACCATGACCCACTCCAGGAAGAGACCCAGGGGCGGCTTCTTGGCGTTGCCGGTGGGGCTGAGCGCCAGGTTGCCGGCCAGAAGCCAGTTGGAGTACTGGGCCCGCACGCTGTCGTTGAGTGGCTTGTAGACCACCACATCCAACACCTGCAGCTGCGAGGTCAGGCCCCCCGGGATGATGACCATGTCGGTGTTCATGCTCTCCATGGAGTTCTTCACCGAGTCAGTGGCGTGGCCGCGGAAGCCGTTCAGGATCAGCATCCCGCGCTGCTTGGGCGCCCCGCCCGTCCGCCGCCGCCACACCACTTCCAACCAGTCCTGCATCAAGTCCTCCGTCATCCATCCGTAGCGGTGGCAGCGGATCTCCATGCCGCTGGGGAACTTCCCGGGGGGGATGTACGTGCCCCTCAAAATGATGTACGGCGGCAGTTTCCTCCCGTCTGCCAGGACACCCAGCATCGCTGTAATTTTTAGCTTCTCCCTGCCCGGCGTCTTGACCAAGACTGGCTTCTCGCCCTGGTTGTCCACCGTCACCCGTGACGGCACCTCAAGGCAAATGGGCGTCTCGTCGGCATTGCCCATCTGGGCCACCTGGTAGTCGTGCGCCCTGCGCAGGGCCAGCACGCTGCGCTGGTACGTGACGAGCTTCTCGGTCAGGTCCTCGGGCAGCTGCTGGGGCACGGGCACTTTGTGCCTCAGCGACAAGTCGTACCTTCGCATCATCCTTCGACACCAGCCCAAGCTAGCCTTGAACCCTTTCTCCGGAATGTTCATTTCCTGGGCGATCTCGAGCGCTTTCAGCTGCATCGCCTCCCGGGTGATGGGGTCCCCTTTGGCCTGCATGTACCTGACATACTCGGCCACACGCTGGTCCACCAGGGCAAAGCGCCCGTTCTTGGGGCCGCGGAAGGCCCGCCGCATGGCGTGGGCGTTCTGGAGCTGTGGCTTCACTTTGCGCCAGTCTCGAACGTTCTTTTCCAGCACTCCAAACTGCTTGGCAGCCTGGCAGTTGTTGGTGCTCTCGGCATATTCCACCACCATTAACTTGAACCCCGCATCATAACTGCGCCGCATGCCCCTGCTGAACGGAAACTTCCCCGCAATCTCGTCCGCCGAGAGGTCATACCCCGGGAAGCCCATGGCCATGTAGAAGGGGTACCCCTCGCTCCACTCGGGCAGCTCTGTGAGGTCCCGGGGCAGGCGGAGGCCAAACCCGTCCAGGTGCTGGGGCTGAGCAAACTGCGGGGTGGCGTTCATCGGACCCACCCAATCTGGGGGCTTGACATCAGACTCTTCATTTTCTGGGAGACAAACAGGGAGGGGCAAAGAGGTCAGTACTTAAAATGACTTCTGGCCTATTCCCTGATTTGTTGGGTCGAAATGCTAAGAATATCTTAATCTGAGGGTCCACCCAAAGCCGTAACCTTAATAACAGAAAGCATTTCCTAAGAGTCCTTACTCCTGTGCCAATTCCTATGGATCACTGCGTCTAATTCCCATAACACCTATGTATCATTACTCCCGCTTTGCAGATAAAGCTGCAGAAGTGAAGTGAGGCATCAAGGTAGGTGAGCTAGAAAGTGCCAGAGCTGGGAACTGAACACAGGTACCTGACTCAGATCACACAATTGTTTTGTGGGCCACGTTTGGGTCAAAATATTTTTATGTGGGTGGAAAACCAAATATAACCCATACTACCATATAATAGTACAGAATTTAGATACACCATGGCCCGAATCACATTCCTTAAACCAAGAAAATCTACCGCAAAACCATACTTAGCACAGTTAAGCCTATAAGGCAGAACACTAGCTCCTTCACACCAATGTCAGAACTGGGTTTCACTGTACGTGTGTATTTAGAAGGTGGTCACAGAAACTGAATAGTACTTGGAGAAATTATCCTTTCTCACCAAAACTAAGATGCCATCAGTTGCAAGATACACTATTAAAAAAGAAAAAAAAAATGCCATTAATTCTAAGAGGTGTTCTTAACTTCAGAGATGTTAACAAGGTGGGGGGAAAATGTCTTAGAATCAATAAAATATGGCATTTTAAACTCTTAGCTCTAGAGAGAAGGTGAGTAAAACCACTGGCTCCTTGAAACCTGTATTTAGCCAACTGTTATCCTCCTAACTATGATGCTTGATAAAGGACCATGTGCTTCTCAGACATATCTGCTCACATATGTACTACATTTGTTCTTGCTTTTTCTATCCAAGATGAAATGGACAAGAAACCAGGGTAAATAACCCTGGCCACATTCTTCGTCACATTATTTTCCTTGGTTTTCAGAGGTACATGGCGCACTACGGAGGTGGCCTCCTTCACCCACTGGACCAAATGCCATACAAGCTTCAAAGTGCTTCATGCACATCTCAAGGTTGCACCTTGAGATGTATTACCCACAGCGGACAGAGGAAGAAAAGGGGGCTCAGAGAGGTGAATGAAGTGGCCTAAGGTCACGGAGCACTAGAAAGAAGATTCTGAAATTCCAAAGCCCATCATCTTTCTGCCTCATAACCCTGCCTTACTCTTAAATACCCCACACAATGTATATGGAAACTTAAAATCCAGCTTCCCCATGCTCCCCAGTGGATGGATGCTGGAGTGGTTTAATTGTACCTGCAAAGGTTCCTCCTTGGAGCTGCCATTCATCAGAATTCTGGGACTCCTCGTCCCCTTCCAACCGAGTGATCATGTCTGGCTTAGGGAATGGGAATTCTGTTTGTAGGAAATAGAACAGGTTACAGCTGTGTGTTACCGGCTTAGAGCACTGCCAAAATGAGTATTTTATAATACTTCAGGAATACCCTCCCGCACACAAGCTACTCTCAATGTGGAGATATGCAGAAGACGGGGGAAAGGGCTCAGAGATACTTAAAAGAAAAAATATGATAGGAAATAAGTCTGTCCAGCGGAATTTATGGACCTCTGCTAATGAGGGCTGGTACTAGCAACAACAACAACAAAAGAACTGCATGTAGTAGGGAAGTGGGTAGATGCAGTGACTACCTATTGAACATTCTGAATATTCATATGTGAGCAAACTAGGAAATGCCTCCAAACGGTTACATTCTAATTACGTGGCTTATCAATGCTGGGAGGGAAGAAAGGATTCTTTCGGGTTATGTTCCCAAGTGTCTGAGGCTTGACAGGGTAATAATGAGGCCTGCCTTCCCTCCTAAGGAACATATGAAACATAGGCCCAGACCTGTGTGGACATTTCTCAGGTTATGTCTTTTTTTTTTTTTTTTTTTTTTTTTA